>NC_052503.1:14391142-14721706 GCF_016617805.1 Bactrocera tryoni | reverse complement strand
TTCCATCAATGCACACTGGCCTTTGTTGAAGCTTCATCGCCAAAAATTGAATTAAGCCCATCGATGGACTTTTGCTGTGATAATCTACTTCGAAAGTTGTGAAAACTAATCGATCGATTTCATTTAATTTTACGGCTCAGAACCAACGCACTATATGAATGTATAGTTGACCAGACTTTTACAGTTCTCTTCACTAGATGACATCGCATCAGTTCCTAATACAATCTATTAGAAGATGGTGATATCAGCGCTGGATTGGTACAATCTCTGTTCGCTAAAAAGTTATAAATCCAGAAGTATGAATCCAAATGATAAATCATTGTGGAAAACTTTTTACAAAACTAAAATAATTAAATTTACTAGCAATATTTTTTGCAAGAGCCAAATCTCACTGTATTTCTGTGACACAAAGAGCTTGGTTAAGTCTAATTAGTGTCAAACATGTTGCCATAAAACCGAGGTGATCACTGGTGTTCAAACATCATATCAACAAGGCCACAATACGGTCGCAACTTTCGGCCACATTAAATACCCGAAATATATTTTGTTCTAAGTCCAACACCTGCCATAAAACTAGATCATAAAACAATAGAATTTGAAACCAAAGAAATGGTACGGAGCATTTCATGTGAATCTTCTCACAGGTACGCCATCGATGCTTTGTCCAACTATTTTCTAGGAAAATGGGTTTATATTGTGTGAGCTTTTAAATTTCCTTTTGTTCTACCAACCGAAGGAAAAGGTCATCAACGCAGCGCCTTTAGGACTTTGAGGCTTAATTTGAACGCCGACTGTACTGAAGTTTCACCAGCTTTTTAAAAGAAGATATCGCATTAAGAAAAAAAAATGTAACCGATCACTACTACATATTTGTATAAAGTGTTAAAACGAAAGCATCATTCAAATATAATAATGTAAATATCAAATAGGATCAATGTTTTTTGTTACATTAACTCAAATCATCTCAAACGAACACAATCTTCTAGATTTGAGGTTAATCGTCGAAACATTAGTTTTAGCATAAGAGGCTTTTATACTTTTGTTCTTCATGAGTTAACGGCGTAGCCTTGAAAACTAAATATTACCCGATGACTATTAAATTGAGTAGCCGTGAACATAGACCACAGTTTAACCACTCTGACCAATCATTATTAAAGCAAGCATCATCTTCCTACCTGAATTTTCTTCACAGCAAATTAAGAAAAGGTTATCAGCGTTTCCCTCCAACCTGGTATGAATTTTTTAAAGTATTCTATTGATTTATGGTGTTAAAGCTTCTCTTTTCCATTGTTTTTAAGTTCATTGTTCTTAAGATATCACACTTTAGAACATCTGACTTCTCGAAGTCCCTTTAAATCGGTTGGCAGTTATAATTCCTTTTCTTAACCTTGATTTTATGACCGCACTTTTTTTGAATTAGTCAAAATACTTACCACACAGAAATGACTTAGGGTATAAAAACGAAAATTTTCAAAGCAAAAGTCATCAGTCATTTTGTGGCTTTCACACAGAATATCACTCGAGAACTTATCTTAACTTGTATACACTCAGCTCTTTAAATAGTTATTTACAATGGCCCAACATTTTGAATCAAGCTTTTCAATTCGTAATTTATTAGCGAGCAATGACAACGCGAACCCAGCGTTGACACCACCACGATCTGATATATCGATGTCACCGAACGAATCGATGTCGTCTAACGAAGGGAACTCTGGAAGTCGGCCGAACTATACTTACAGTGCGTTGATAACCATGGCAATCCGTAGTAGTCCTGAGGGCAAACTGACTTTGAATGCTATACAGAACTGGATCAGTGAAAACTTCCCTTACTACCGAAAGGATGAACAGGGTTGGCAGAATCAGATAAGACAGACTCTAAGCACGAACATTTGCTTCTGCAAAATTCCACGAGCAATGAATGACCCTGGGCGTGGAAATTATTGGGCTATAAGCCCAGAAGGAGCACTTCAGGCCCAGCAGCCGGTTGTTGGCAGTGAGACGGTGATTGGAGCGATGGTGAATGGTGTACCGCATCCTCAACTTCCAAATGCGGTGTACTTTCCCACACCACAAGAATTACAGGGAGCTCATCAGCAACATGCTTGGTACCAATATCACCTGCATGAGTCGCAGCTCTTAGAGCAGCAACTAATGGTCCTGCGGCAACAGCAGATTCAAAAGCAGTACGACGAAGTGTATCAAAAATTTGTTTTCCACCAACAACAAATGGCGTTTCTAAGCTCTCAGCAAATATCAGCTTAGGCAGTGTCGGAAGAAAGTTCAATGGTGATTTTCGTATCACCAGCAACAAGCGATTCTAGCGTATACCAAAAGCAAAGCTCTACCTGATTTAAATATTAAAGTGATACTAATTTAAGAATTAAAAATATTATTAGTTAATAAAATTTGAACAAAACGAATTTTATAAAGTTTATTTATTTCATTAAAAATAACTTCTCCCAACGCTCGTTTATCTTCTTAGTAATACATTGAACATCCCTAGCTTGTTGTTTGTTAATATTAGGTTGTCAAAGATCTCCTTTCTGCTTTTTTGTCTTTTGAATTTCGCGGCTTTGTATAAAGCGCTACAGAGCTCGTATCTAGCAATACTATATATCTTTGATAGGTCTTGACATAACTTACAAAACGACGTTATACATGATTAGTTTTAATGTTGCGTTCAACAGTTATAGACGTGTAAACGTGGAGTTCACTAACGCCGAAATTCGCGCTATTTTAAAGCTTTCCTTCGTTAAAGGCAAATCCGCTATAGAAACGATCCGTGAGATTAATAGTGTTTTGGGGGATGGTACTCTATCACTTCGAACTGCGGAGAAATGGTTTCGACGATTCAGAGCGGGTGAAAACGACACCATGGATAAGCCAGCCGGCGGAAGACCTGTGACGACGAATACCGATCAAATCATAGAAAGCATCGAGTTAGACCGACATGTGGCATCTCGAGACATCGCCCAGAAAATGAAGGTTAGTCACTAAACCATTTTAAACCATCTGCAAAAAGCTCGATACAGAAAAAATTTTGATGTTTGGGTTCCGCATGATGTGACACAAAAAAACCTTTTGGACCGAATCACCGCCATGCTGCTAAAACGGAACGAACTCGACCCATTTTTGAAGCGGATGGTGACTGGTGACGAAGAATGGATCACATGCGACAACATCAAGCGAAAACGGTCGTAGTCGAAGGCCGGTGAATCGACCCAAACAGTGGCCAAGCCGGGATCGACGGCCAGGAACGTTTTGCTGTGTGTTTGATGGGATTGGAAGGGAATCATCCACTATGAGCTGTTTCCATACGGCCAGACGCTTAATTCTACCATCTACTGCGAACAACTGGACCGCTTGAAGAAGGCGATCGACCAGAAGTGTCCAAAATTGCCAACAGGAAGGATGTAGTGTTGCCCCAGGACAACGCCAGACCACACACTTCGTTAATGACTCGTCAGAAGCTACGGGAGCTCGGATGGGAGGTTTTATCGTATCCGTCATATAGCCCGACATGGAGCCAAGTGATTACCACCTGTTCATGTCCATGGCGAACGCCCTTGTTGGTATAAAGTTGAACTCTAAAGAGGCTTGTGAAAAGTGGCTGTCAGAGTTCTTCGCAAATAAGGAGGGGGCTTCTTCGATGGTGGTATTATGAAGTTGCCAGATTATCGAACGAAACGGCGCATATTTGAACTAAATCCGATCACTGTAACACTTTTTATTAAGCATTGAATAAAGATCAAAATAGCGGAAGGTGGATATTTGACAACCAATATAAATTCTGTTATGATTTTCAAAAGAATTGAAGTTATTGCACTTTCTTGTTTGTAAATGTCCGATTTCAATATAAAATTTTATTTCCACATGACGAACTATATTTTGCGTATACGAGTACCATACGAAATATATTTCATCGTTTTGCCGAATCAAGCTGAGTGAACATTAGTCCATTATCTTTTGATAGTTAGTTAGATTAAACAGGGATTTTAGTAGATCTGTAGCAAGTGAGGACATAAGAAATTAGCAAGAGAAATCGCACAAGAGTTTGTGCAATGTATGGCAAAGGAAATTGATGTGTTGGTTGCTAATTTTGTTCAAATAATCTTGTTGGTCATTCATATATATTATGTTGTTCTGCTATGTCCGTGGATTTTCTTCTTCGCTTTAATTCTGTTCTCCAGTAATTATAACCATCGCATCAGCAAATTTTTTGTGGGTCTTACCCATTTTCTGTAAATCCGCATAATAGAGGGTTCAACTAAACAAAATAGAAAGTTTACTTATTTTCAAAAAAAAAAATTCTATTTGATCTCGGATTTCTGACATTAGATTTTGTATATCTCTAAATTATTCACTACGCTATCATCTTATCGGTCTTGAAACCTAAAGTAATGAACATTTTGAGTGTTTAATGAAAAAACAGAAATCTAATAAATGAGTGATTTTCCGGCAATTTGATAATACAGAAGTTGTGTAAGTTGTTTCCACTAATCACTATAAATCCTTTTTGCCCTATAAGCAACTAAGATCATTTGGTTTATTAATATAAAAACTGAACTGGACTGAAACTGTAAATTAACACGGGTAGACCATGTGGTGTGAGTAACTTCAAAATATTTGTGCAGGTACAGAGGAACATAAGCATTATTTGCCTTTTACCTTAGTAAACTTTCGTAACATAACAACAAGAATATAAATAGATAATAATCTGAGAGAACAAAGGAAAACCCGGAATATACCATTAAGTTCATTTTCATTTTCTCTCATTTTCTGCTATAACTAATATCTGTTCAAATATAATACGTGTCTCATTTCCTCTTCCAGATTATGATTAACTTTATTGAAAGCAACAATTTATACATACAATATTAATGTAATTCTTTCTTAAACTATACATATTTACTATTAAATATTTACAAAATATATTTTAAACTTTGAAAATCCCTTACGATCGTAAAAAAGTGAACTCAAACTGGAACATTCTGGGCCGCCAGAAATGCGATTTGTTGTTGGTGGAAGGCAAGTTTTTGATAGACTTCCTGATACTGCTGTTGAAAGTGCTGTTGTTGCAGAACTACTAGTTGTTGCTGTAGAAATTGCGTTTGCTGCAGGTGATACTGGTACCAGGCATGCTGTTCCTGTAGCGCCTGAGCCAGCATGGTCTGATGAGCAGTGTGTATCCCATGCGGCGTGGGGAAGTAAACAGCATTTGGAAACTGAGGATGCGGTACACCATTCACCATCGCCCCAAGTACTGTCTCACTGCTGGCAGCAACAGGAGTTCGAAGTGCTCCTACTTCTGGACTAATGACCCAATAATGTCCTCGCCCTGGATCGCTCATAGGTCGTGGAGTTTTCTGGAAACATGAGTTGGTGCTCAGTGTCTGTCTTATCTGATTCTGCCAGCCCTGGTCATCCTTTCGGTAATAAGGGAAGTTGTCACTGATCCAGTTCTGTATAGCACTCAAAGTCAGTTTCTTTTCAGGACTACTGCGAATTGCCATTGATACCAACGCACTGTACGTATAGTTGGGACGACCTCCACACATATTTTCGTTAGGTGATATGGATCTGTCAGATAGTGGAGGTGTCAGCGCTGGATTAGTACCATCACTGTTCGCTAATAAACTGCGAATCGAGAAGTTTGATTCCAAATGTTGGGCCATTGCGGATAACAATTTAGAAAGTGTAAATTGAATTTTACAGTGATAGTCTGTGTGAAAGCCAACAGATGACTGATGACTTTTGTTTCAGAAATTTTCGTTTTTATACTCTAAGTCATTTTTGTGTTGCAAAGAACTTGACTATGTCAAACTTATGTCGGAAGTGCGATCATAAAATCAAGGTCAGAAAAAGGGATTAGTGTTGTCATAACCAATATAAAAGAATGTCGAAAAGTCATACGTGTTTAAATCTGGTCTGGAAAGAGTCATCAAGTTTGAAGTCAATAGAAGATAGCCGTATATATCTTAAAAAAGATGCCTGAAAAAAGTTCAAAATGTAATTTCAGGTAAAACGACGATCTTTAGAAGAATCAGACGCTAGAGTATTAAGTTAACCTTTTTTATTGTTGTTGTGAAAAATAAGCAGGTAGAAGAATTATGCTTACATTTGGGTTATGGTAAATCCGAATCATTTCAGAGTGTGGTATGGATTCAAGGTAACCGAGTTTAGCGGTTATCCAGTAATATTTTGTTTAGATGGCTACGCTGTTTGCAGACCAAGGTCAATAGTTCAAAGTGACTGATGATTCATGAATATTTTAACGACTAATTTAGAATATGCTTTCGATTTGATGATTTAAGTTTACGTTTATTTGTATTGCATTATTTCAAAATACCGTTCAATTGCAAATTTTTTTATAAGGTATTCACTAATTCAATAAAATCTGACCAGAGTACAGTCAGCACTCAAATCAATGCGCTGTTAGCTTTTGGAGTTTTGTCTTTGATACAGCATAAAAAAGTTTGCAATCCTACGTGTCCTATTCACCATTACCAAGCCCGATGTGGCCATATAATCAGGGTCATCGAAAAGGATATAGGCAGTTTCCACATATTATATCCACATGGTTGAAGCTTTCCGGTGGCATAAATATTGGAAAGTCTCATTTGTTCTTAGGCATCAGAAAGCAATAGAGTTTGAAGGCAGAGAAATAGTATGAATGTATTGCTCAGGTACAAGAACGAGGCCAAGCCAAATTAGTCTTTGAAATTTTATCAAAAGTTGTTTTTACGCTATTAAAATTTTACGGTTAATCATTTAGTTATGCAAATATTACTTGCTGATCGCCACGTTGAACTTTTGCCACCAAATGCAAGTGTTATTCATCATATTTGTCTGTTATTTCTATTAAAAAATGATGTATTAGTGCGGCACTATCTGATCTTAATCAGCCTTGTTCTGCTACTTGCGATGACATTTTTGAACCTTTTTATAGTTAGAAGGATATAAGGAGATTCCTTACAACCTTTTATGACAATAATGGTGTCTAGGATAGTGTCGGATCAATAGCTCCTCAAGCGCCCTTTACTCAATTTGGGAATTTTCAAACTTGCGGTTGAGTTGATACCATCTATGTAAATCGAACAATATGTAAAATATCATTTAGGAAATTATGCCGATGCATAATCATGGGTAAATCTATATTACGGATTACATCTATCACATTTTGAGCAGTTTCCACAAAATTGTTTTGGAAAACATTTTTGAGCACATAATTACAACGCTGGCAAAAGCACACGCAATCGCCTCAAGACATTCCCTGGTCCAATTATACTCTATGTAGGAATTTTCGATGCAGCTGACTTTTATTATTTGTAATTTTTTATTGAAATTATCATGACATGACGGCATAGGCCTTTTCCCCTTCTCATATAATCGACTTATTATTAATTTTCAGGAAATGAATCTTTGAGGACAAATATTGTTTACCATTTTAAAAGCCGAATGAAGATGGAATAAATTTAAATTGTCTAACGAAATCTTTCCAAGACATATATCATCCTTTCCCCAATTAATTTTATCCTTAATCAAAATTGATTTGCAATAAAATTTCTTTAAATTATGTGTTTTTTTTTCATTGCCTTTTTATAGAACACATAAATTATGTTAATCTGTGAAGGTAACCATCTGACAGATGTCGTCATATATTTTTAAATCGAACGAATAATCAATTGTTTCCAGAAGAACAACTGATTTTGGGGTCCCTTCACGAAAATCGTCTTGTAGTGATTCACGACATCGATTAAATTCATCATAATAATGATAAAGAGCTTGTCGTCAAAAATTTAGTTATCGATACCCTGCTGCTGAGTTAATTCACGTTGAAAATTGGAAAGAAAACTTTGGCGATTTAATTCCATTTTTAGCCGAGATAAATATACTAAGTTGGTAAAAACAACACAAATAGCACAAGTGTTTAAAAATTTTCTGAGTATGTACATCGTCAAAAATTACAAACTTTATGATAAAGTTATGAGTTTCTAGATTGCAACACTAAGATTGCTAAAGCTCGAGAAATAACAGACAACTTACGTAAGATAAGCTCTTTCAGATGAAAGCAATAAAATTCGTCACGCTTACACGCTTAGTTCCATTTACTGAAATCTAAACTTTTTATCTAAAAATTATCAATATATATAAATTTCAAAAGGGAAGGATCTATTCTTAGGTTTTCAAATTGCTTTAATACTCCCTGATGAAGCTTACAAATAGTAACGCGCTGTCATCGGCATAACGTACATAACTACATTACACATTGAACTATATACTCAACCATATTTTTTATGCTAACCGCACTGCAAGAAGAGAAACAAAACTTGCGTAATAGCGAATTTTCTCAGTTATTAACATTTTGCTGACCTTGATTAGCAACTTTCTGTAGGAGGTTGATACCAAACGAATGGTTTTATAGTTTACAAATTGATCTTGGGTCAAAAAACGAACTAAACTGAAGTTTGAACACGTTCAATCACTTTCGCATTGAATAACCAGAGATGATTTCTTCCATGTTAGCCTTTTGGTGGTGTTCCATCATTTTAGCAGCTTGATTAACAACATTTTTTGGTTTCTGTTCCGGTGCGTGAATGTACATTTCAACTCGTGAGCACGCCACGCATATCTGGCCTTATGAAAAATATGAAATTTCCAGATGTATGCCAAACACTTCTAGCGACTATCCTTGTGTCCTGTTGATTGTCATCGCAGATGCAACTTTAGCTGGAAACTGAATATCCTTGAACTAAAATGGCAAAACGTACGATGTAAAATGTCTTCGGCAATGCCACTTTTGTTCGTATTCCATAATTGACGCGGATTGGAAGGCTAATACGTTGAAATGATCATCGCGAAAAGTGTGCGAACTTCAGTGGAAGCGAAATAGCTATCGCATCGTCCATCGTTTGAGCATCTAACCGCACCATACACATATGTACATATACTTTGCTTCAAGATAAAGTCCGTCAAACATCGCAGCTGTTGTTTGAAAAGTCGTGCTGTGACATCGTGACGATCGCTTGCTAATTGACCGCGATCCATAATTCCGCACGTACATATGTCATCGCATTCTGTGAGTACTCGTGCATATTCTTTGTGCTGCCAATGTATGTTGATGGCAAAAAGAACGCGGATCGATATTAGGGCGACCTCTTCGTGGCATTGTAACAAATTTCAATCTGTAATTGATCACTTTGTCTGAAACACACATAAAGATTTCACTGAATAATTTTTAATAATTTACCTTTTGAATAACCGAAATAAGGAAAGCAAACGACCGAAATTCAACGATTCAAATAATTTACAAATAAATCAATTGGAAAACAAAACAAAAAAAATAAAAAAAAAAAAATTGTATAGAAAAGTCATTTTTTCTAATTTTTGTTTTTTACAAACCATCCTCATTGCATTCCCTTCAAAGTGGTTTAGGTAATTTTTCATTTCATGCAATGGTTTAGATAGTTACAGCGAATAGACAAAAACCCAATTTATTTTTTTATATAAGATTTGAAGAATAAAGATCAAGCTCACATCAATAAACAATAAACTCCTGAGCCAGAGAATTCCAAGGAAAACTGCTTTAAAACCAAAGCAACGGAATCAAAGTTAAATATTTATCAGTTATAAAGCCAGTAATTACACTGGCCAGAAAAATCTCCAGCCAAGGGGTTATAATAAGCATTGTAGTCGCGTTGACTCTGTGCGATCAAACGGACGATGTCGTCATTGCCGATTTGTTTCGTAAAATCCACCGCAAGTGTGGGATCGCGAAAAACAAAACAAAGGATTTGACTACACTCACGTAACAAAACAAAGCAACGCGTTAGCTGCCGAAAGCCACTTAATTGCTTTCTTGGGTAAGGCCTCAGGTAAAACATACATAAGTTGAGTCTTTTAACATAAACTGGTGACTTTAAGGTCCATTGTTCCTCACTTGCATCATTCTTTTGTTTTCAACGCGAGATAAAGGTTGGTTGACTTTTGATAAGGGATGGGATTAGCTATACTAAACAGGTATAAGTTCGCTCGCTCTAGCGTTGGTAAGATCGTCAGGCAGGTCTCTTTTTAACAATAGAAAAAACGACTTAGTATAAATCTGCCGTTATTATCGCTGCTATCTTGCTACAAGTCTCTTTAAGTACCTATAATCCAGTTGAAGGCTAGATAATCCTGTAACAATAAAACAATACAATCAAATGCGCTGAATTTTTGCGAAACACGTGGTCCGGTTAAGTGACGATATTTTGCGTAAGAGAAACTTTGCGTCAGCTGAAATCATGTTTATTCGTCATTGTTCGCCTTTATTCGTGGTCATTATCAGGTCAAAAGATAAGAAACAATACAAGATATGATAGTAAAAGTGGATTACTTGATGGCCTTCGAGATAATCTGCCACATGTTTTATGGGGTTTTCCAACAATCCTTTGCGTGAACTTGAACTAGGAACATTACAGCTAATATTGGTTTCACGCAACAATGATTTTCTGTGAACTACTTGTAGCTGTGTACGACAATGAAAATATTTTCTTAGGGTTTTATAACTCGCAATGTTTTAGATATAAAGCAGTGGCGGAATTCGAGAGACTAACTTAAACCACTTCACTCAAAGTGCCTATCAATTCTAATATTTAAATTCATTTTCAATCCTCTCCCTCTAAAAATAGGAAATCGAGTATTGTGAAACTTTTGACAGTTTTTTATACTTTTATATTTGGATATGAGATAATATTGATAATATCGGGGACAAAACCGCAGAGCTTTTAAAGAGACTCCATGTATTTGAGACAAATTATTTAATCTAAAAGTTTTTTTTTACTAATATATTAGGACAGTTTCATAGTATCCGATGGAAGTGTGGTGAAAATGCACGAAAAATAAGCTGGGCTGAAAAATTCGTAGGGCAACATGGAAAAGTTTTTTTGTTGTATATTTTACTATTCAATAAAATTATCTTCGATAGCAATAAAACTATTATAGTGGTAAAAGAATTTTTGAACACCTTTTTTATAATACATTGACGTAAACCTCAAAACCTCAGTTTCAACGGTGAAGAGGTCTTCATTCAAACAGGAAATGGCCATGGGGGCCAGATCTGAAGAACAGGATTGATGCAGAAGCGATTCAAAGCCCACTTCCGTCAATTTTAACTTGGAATTCATTGATTTTTGACACGGCGCGTTATCTTGATGAAACACTCCAATAATGTAATGAAATAATCGAGATAGTCGATGAATATTATACCAATATGAACATCCCAAAATACTGATCCTATTACATAGCCAACCATCTTTTGTGTGTTTCCACACTTTGAGGTCGGAGCAGCATGTGGAGTTCGCTTCGCTGATGGTCGGCTGGACTTCAAAATAAAATGATGGAGGCATGTTTGTTGCAATTTCACATCTCAACGCAAAAATTCGGTTTTATTAGGATAGAAATGCTTCAAACGCACCTCAGAATCATCAATCCGTTGATGGTTTTGTTGGATTGTGAAGTCTCTTGGCTCCCACTTTGCAAAGAGCTTTCGCATACCTAAATATCACTCACAATATAACCAACACATTCCTTGGATATCTTCGGAGTCTCACCCATCTCTGCCAACTTCACTTTACGGGTTTTATTGGTTTTATTGTGGAAACTTTTTTGATGTTTTCGTCGACCCAAGTCTCTTTAGCACACGAAATCCTTTTTGTTCCATTTTTTTGTAAATTAACACAAGTTTTTTTTCACCCAAAATGCTTTATTTCATAAACTAATAGTCATTTAAAGGAGAAGGCTGACTAGAAAGCAAAGGCATTTTATATTAATAGTACCATCTGTAAATCAGTTTATGAACTTTTCAACCCACTTGTTACAGAAATGCTACGGAGCATTTAATGCGGATCTTCACGATCGATGCCAAGTCAGACAATTTTCTTGGAAAAGGGGTTTATATTTTCTGAGCTTTCAAATTTCTTTTCTGCTCTACCAAACGACGAACTTGGGTTATTAAAGCAGCGACTTTAGAAGGAGATGATATAAGTAAGCAGGTAAAGAAATTACAGAAGCTTAACTTGAACGCCGAATATATTAAGAAAAAAACATATTTCAAATATAACAAATACCATATATGATCAATGTTACATAAACTTGAATCATCGCAAACCAATTGAGATTGATCCTGGAAATTTAACTTTAGCATAAGATGATCTCACACTTTTGATTTTAATGGGATAACGGCGTAGCCTTGAAAACTAACGGGATGACCGCTAGACCACAGCAGAAACGAATCTGAACAACCATTTATCAGTGCAAGTGCCATTCTTCTACCTCTTTTTTATTCAAAGCAATTAAAGAGGTTATCTTAGTGTGCTAGAATCTAAACTACGTCTGCGTATCTCTTTTACCTGGCCTGCATTTTTTAAAGTAGTCTATAAATATTTTTTTGTATTGTTTTTCAATTCTATTCTTCGAAAGAACTTTACACTCCAGAAGATCTGACTTTTCAAAGTCCCTTAACATCAGTTATGTTAGTTATAATCCTTTTTCTTGACCTTGATTTTATGAACGCACTTTTGGCACTTTGAGTTAGTCAAACTCTTTCCAAAACAGAAATGGCTTGGGTATAAAAATGAAAAGTCTCACAGCAAAAGTCATCAGTCACCTTTTGGCTTCCACACAGAACATCTCTCGATAACTTATCTTAACTGGTATTCATTCAGCACTCTAAAGAATTATCCACAATGGCCCAACATTTTGAATCTAGCTTCTCGATTCGCAATTTGTTAGCGAACGATGACGGCACCAACCCAGCGCTGACACCACCACGATCTGATGCATCCATGTCACCGAACGAATCGATGTCATCTAACGCAGAGAACTGCGGAAGACGGCCCAACTATACGTACAATGCTTTGATAACCATGGCAATCCGTAGCAGTCCTGTGGGCAAACTGACATTGAGTGCTATACAGAACTGGATCAGTGAAAACTTCCCTTACTACCGGAAAGATGAGCAGGGCTGGCAGAATCAGATCAGGCAGACACTGAGCACGAACACTTGCTTCTGCAAAATTCCACGAGCTATAAATGACCCTGGGCGTGGAAATTATTGGGCACTTCAGGTCCAGCAGCCGGTAGTTGGCAGTGAAACGGTGATTGGAGCGATGGTGAATGGTGTACTGCATCCTCAGGTTCCAAATGCGGTGTACTTTCCCACACCACAGGAAGTACAGGGAGCTCATCAGCAACATGCTTGGTACCAATATCACCTGCATGAGTCGCAGCTTTTGGAGCAGCAATTAATGGTCCTCGGCAACAGCAGATCAAACAGCAGTACGAAGAGCTATATAAAAAATTTGTTTTCCACCAACAACAAATGGCGTTTCTAAGCGCTCAGCAAATATCAGCTTAAGCAGTATTTTATCTACGCTGTCGGAAGGAAGTTCAGTAGTATAACGGTAACCACAGCAGCAATATATTGAGCAGCGGTACGATGAAGTACGCCAAAAAAAGTTTCTATCTAATTCAAATAGTTTGTGATATTAGTGTAAGAATTATAGCATATATAAGTTAATAAAATCATAAACATTACTTCTATTATTAAAATATGTTATTAACTTCTTCACCGCAAGCTTCAGCTTTGGTAATATATTCTGCGATGATTTTCTCGGGCTGTGATATGGTTTTTGGTCACTTGTAGCTGGTAACAACACGTCTTATGGTCTTTTCACTTAGATTCTGTGACGTGGTAAATGTAAAAGTTTCAAACTCTTGTGAGGAAAGAAACAGAGCTGAAATCTCACAATTTTTGATAAAGCCATTTTAAGCAGCGAATATTATGTTTTCATATGTTAAATACGAACAGAACCGTAGGAGAAAAGGAAACACTTAAATTTAGCTCTCAAGAATAAGAAATCTCAATGTGTTCAGCAGCATCGAAAGTTCTTTATTCCAGAAAGTGCTTAAACAATACTTCGAATTAGTGTAGACTTTGTATATTTCTAAATTCTACTTTCCGATCTCATTTTATCTATTTTGAAGCCTGAAGAATTGAACATTTTGGTCGTTTAATGAAAAAACTAAATATAGTTCTGCGAAATAAAAGGCAGCGGCTACGCTGGCGTATGGACGGCCATCGGAAAGGTCGATTTTGAAATGAATGCAGATTTCAGTATATTTTACCGAATTTCATCCATTTTATTCATTTTAAATGAATTGAAATACATTAAATGAAAGTGTTTTGCTGGCGAATTTGATAATATCACAACAATAAGTGAGTGTTTTGCCGGCAATTTGATAATATACAACTTCTGAAATGTTATTCGACTAATCAGTATAAATCCTTTTTTGCTTATTAAGTAACAAAGGCGATTTTTTTTATTAAGATAGGCGCATACAAGTAAATATGAAAACATAAAAACAGTAAATTAAATGCGGGTGGTCTGAGCACAACAACAAGAATGTGTACAATAATCTGTGACAACAATGGAAAACCCGATGAAGAGGGCTGGCAGAATCAGATAAGACAGAGACTGACCACGAACTCGTGTTTCCTGAAGGTTGACAGATCGCGCATAAATTTGGCATAGTAATTAAGGACAGTCCTACCAACTTACTAAAGCACATTTTATACAAATATCATTTACTTGGGGAATTTACTTAAATTTTCCAGGTGCTTCATTGCCATAATGTATGCCGGTAGTCATCCGTGATCCTGATGCAATAAGAGGAACTGATATTAGTCGCCTAGAACAACTTATAGCAGGTTTAAAGTATTTTGTCGACTTTTAAAAGCCCTTGCTATTAATTCATAGCAGTACTTAGATATCACAATAAACCGGTGTCTTTGTTGTCACAGTGGGAGTCATTTTGAATCGACCAATTTACCTAACTCAACCTTGGGCTTAATTAATGCATTTAATTGGGAAGAGGTAATAAAAGAGAGTGTAGAGCACAAGAGACCAATGATAGTAGTCCATAGCTCCATTGAACTAGTGTTAAACTCAAAGTCAGTTTATCGAAATTCAAAAAACTTTTTATATAAGGTTTTCTCAATTGATTTTTTCTAATGCAATGTTAAAAATCGATAATTCCGAAAGGGGGTAACTGTGGTCCATACCATATCATACCATACCATACCAAAAAAATACCTACCACTTCGTAAACTTCAAAACGAGAAGCCGCCATTTTTTAAATTATATCACATTTTATTAAATTAAAATATTACTAAAACCTATATTATAATACTTCGACTAATATTACACGCTATTTAATAGAGCGCCTAAATTAAGTAGGAACCTGCTGGCCTGTCAATATAGCAATTTGCTGCTGGTGGAAGATCAGCCTTAGATATGTTTCGTCGTAAGGCTGCTGAAGTTGTTGTTGTTGCAGTTGTAGTAGTTGTTGTTGCAATATATGCGCTTGTTGTTGATGGAACTGCCACACCTGCTGCCCATGCATTGCCCGCTGTGTTGCATCTATTTCTTGCGGTGTGGGGAAATAGACTGCGTTCGGCAACTCGGGATGAGGTACGCCCGTAAGTAAGGGCCCAAATGCAGTTCCATTGCCAGCAATACCACCTGCTGCCAGTTCTGGACTCACAGTCCAATAGTTACCACGTCCGGGGTCGCCCAAAGGTCGTGGTACCTTCAGGAAATGTGAGTTCGTGCTCAGTGTCTGTCTTATCTGATTCTGCCAGCCCTGCTCATCTTTTCGGTAGTAAGGGAAGTTTTGACTAATCCAAGTCTGTATAGCACTCAATGTCAGTTTACCGTCAGGACTGCTGCGAATCGCCATTGTCACCAAATCGCTGTATGTATAGTTGGGACGATTTCCACAGTTTCCTTCATTAGACGACATCGATTCGTTCGATGACATGGATATATCAGATGGTGGTGGTGTTAGCGCTGGGTTGGTGCCGTCATCGTTCGCTAACAAATTACGAATCGAGAAGCTTGATTCTAAATGTTGGGCCATTGTAGATAGCTGTTTGGAGAGCTGAGTGGTTATGAGCTAAATAAAATCTGAAGTGATATTCTGTGTGAAAGTCAAAAGATGACTGATGACTTTTGCTTTACAAAATTTCCTTTTTATACTCTAAAGCATTTCTTTGCTGCAAAGAATTGGGTTAACTCAGACTTATGGCCAAAGTGCGGGAAGAAAATCAAGGTCACTAAAAGGGATCTAAGCTAGCACAACCTATAAAACCGAAGTCAAAAGTCTCACTTTCTAAAGTCTAGTGACGCAAGAGCAATGTAATTTAAAAACAAAAGAAGACCGACTACCATAGATAGACCTTCTAAAAAATATCTTTAAAAGAGTTTAAAAATGTCATCTCAGGTAAAACAGCGACACCGAGTCATAATGCTCTGAATAACGGGCAGGTAGAAGAATGGCGCTTATATCTTAGTAGTGGATTTGCGGTAGCTTCTTAGTGTGATAAATGCTCAACTTAGCCGACCTTAGTGGTTATTCAATATTATATACTTTTCAAGGTCGATGAAGTTTTGATGTTTAAAAGAAGCTTGGCTCTTAAGAATAAAAGACTTTGAAGCACAGACAATATAAAACATTTTTCTACAGAAATCATTTAGAGTAGCATTGATCTTATACCTGTTATAAGCTAGCTTTTGTTTTCAGAATGTATTGTTCTAAAATAATTTTTATCCTCCACTTATGAAGTATGGTGACCTCTGAACAAACGACACCACAAGTTTTAACCTCCGTACCAACCACGCAAGGGAAATATTTGTCCTCGAATCCAGAACTAGCAGCTGGTGGTAATAGTAATCTTGGTAATAGAACCGAGCTTGAGCCGTGGATTAGAAGCGCACCATAATGCAATATATTTTAATCTGATATTATGGGATGGGGTTGTTTTCAGTGAGCATTGCAGGGCCCATATATAAATTTCTTGTATGAAAATAAATAGTATGGTTTATGGCTGATTATTAAAAAATACTTTCTTCTTACCATATTTCCATTTTTGCACTGGAAATGGGGCATATGGACCAATTTTTTCATATAATCTGAAGTAATATTGGTTTTATTGTTCCCACAATTGTATAATACCACGTCAAGCTTATAGTGTATGAAAAGTGTGGCGGTGTAACTGATGCAACCAGTACAGCAGCATGAACGTCTCGCTGAAGCACAATGCCACAAAGTCAAAAAATCCTTGAAATAAGTACCAATATTATCCGCCGCAACCGTATAATTGAGCCGAATGAACAAAGGAGTTTGAGTACGGGTACATATTTCCATACCTACATAGGTAGGCCTTCGTAAGATCCAATGTTTTGAGCATGCAAGTTTAAAATATTAGCTTAGTGAAATGCTTAAAAGTAACTGTGGGTTTTTTTCATGCTGAGAGAAATCAATGCGAAGGGTTAGAAGACATGCTAAGCTTAAGCATTAGGCACTGACTTGAATATTTATACGTCAGAGCTGCAGAGTATAATTGATGAAGTGGTAAGGAATCTGATAGCAGAGTATCAAGATCATTAATATTATATATTTTAATATATTTTTTTCATATGTAAACATTTACTTAATTTTGTATAATTGAGACAAGAGAGCGCAATTGATCACTATTTTGAAGCAATAATATGAAAATCTAACTGAAGTGTAATGAGAAACATGTTTGAAAGAGGGAGCCATGCCTTTAAAATATTAACTTAAGTTAGCCTAAACTACCACATGGTTTGAAGTAAAAGCATGGTCTTTGAAATTTTATAAAAAGTAGGTCTTACAATATTGCACTTCATTGGATACCGCGAGTATGAGTTATGTAAAAATATTTCTAGATTTATATAAAGTTCGACGAACTGAGTTAAGCTTTTTAAACACCTAATATATATTTATTTGCAAAAACAAATGTGTTAAATCTATGCATAAATTTTTTCACAGAAAATATAATTAAGTTGCAAAAGTTGGATGTGGAAACTACTCGCCAATACTCTGTGCCAGTTGCAATTGAGAGCACTGGTTAAGATATTGCGGGACCTCAATAAATGAGCGCCAGCCCATCATTATATACATAACTACGCTTTAATTGAAAGTGAATTAATCAGGAACTCTACTCTTAGCTGGTCGGAAAATTATATAGGTAGCATTGATATAAGGTTGCACGACACGACAGCCTATAAAGTAATATGTATTTTTAAAGGGAAGCACACGTACTTTTCGATTTGTTTTTTGCTACCGTTACAACACTTTGGAACCATCCATCATCCGAGACGCATCTTTATATATTACATTATTTACATCAAATAAACAGTCAATTGTTTCCGAAAGAATAACTGATTTTGGTGGACCCTGGCGAAATTTCATCAATTTACGTCCTCGATCATATTTAGCATACCATCGATAAAGAGCTTCGCCGTCAAGAGTTTTATTAAGTCCATCGATGCATTGCTGCTCAAATAATAATCAAGCGTAGAAAGTTGTAAAAATAATCGCGTTCAATATTAAATTAAAAGGCAACCAATGTAAGATGTGAAAAACGATTTCGCAATGATCTGTTTTCAGATGAAAGCAATAAAAATCATTATTCCTATATAACTGTAGAATGAAAAGGAATGTTCGTCTGAAAATTGAGGAAGAAAAATTTAGAATTTGCGTTACTTTACTTTTAAAATACCGATTATCCAAAAATTATAAATAAACATAAATTTCACAAGGGTTCACAATGCTTTAATCAGCCCTGCTTTGCACTTTGCCGATATTTTTGAAAATTGTAGAACCAATAAAGCTCAAAAATTGTTAGCATATAACACATAACTAACATTATTAATACCTCTAAAATATATACCAAAGCTCACTTTTTTTGCTAACCGCACTGTGAACCTTTTAAGAACGCAAATAATTTCCAAACCTCGGTAATTGTGATTGAGATGAATTTTCTTTCGCAATGTACTCAATTTATTATCCAAAAGACCTTTGAATTTATCTATCAAGCAGTCATTATAAAAAGGTTATAAAATCGGTAATTACAGTGGCCAGAAAAATCACCAGCCGGGGTCATAACACGCATTGTAGTCGCCTTGACTTCGTGAGACCATAGGGACGATGTCGGCATTGCTGACATGTTTCGTAAAATCCACCGCAAGTGAGGGATCGCGAAGAACAAAACAATGAGATTTGACTACAGTCACGTAACAGAATAAGGCAACGCGTAAGCTAGCGAAAGCCACTTAATTGCTTTTGACATAAAACAGGTCATTTAAGATCTATTGTTCCTCACTTGCATCATTCTTTTGTTTTCATCGCTAGGTAAAGGTTGGTTGACTTCTGCCAAGGGAAGGAGGTAGCTATAGAAAGCAGGTAGAAGCTGACGCACTCTAGTGTCGATAAGATCTTGTGAAAAAACGACTTAGTCTAAATCTACGTCTTAAGTAGCTATAATCCAGTTGAAGGCTAGATAATCCTGTAGCAATTAAACAATACAATCAAGTACGCTGAATTTTTGCGAAACACGTGGTCCGGTTAAGTGACGATATTTTGCGTAAGAGAAACTTTGCGTCAGCTGAAATCATGTTTATTCGTCATTGTTCGCCTTTATTCGTATACTTGTGGTGCTTATCAGGTCAAAAGATAAGAAACAATACAAGATTTGATAGTAAAAGTGGACTACTTGATGGCCTTCGAGATAATCTGCCACATGTTTTATGGGGTTTTCCAACAATTATCCTTTGCGTGAACTTGAACTAGGAACATTACAGCTAATATTGGTTTCACACAACAATGATTTTCTGTAAACTACTTGTAGCTGTGTACGACAATGAAAATATTTTCTTAGGGTTTTATAACTCGCAATGTTTTAGATATAAAGCTGTGGCGGAATTCGAGAGACTAACTTAAACCACTTCACTCAAAGTGCCTATCAATTTTAATATTCAAATTCATTTTCATACCTCTCTCTCCAAAAATAGGAAATTGAGTTACAATTTAGGCAGTTTTTTATACTGTTATAATGTGATAATATCGAGGATAAAACCGCAGAGCTTTTAAAGGGACTCCATGTATTTGAAACAAATTACATATTTTATCTAAAAGTTTTTTTTACTAATATATTAAGACAGTTTCATAGTATCCGATACCACATTTGAAAATGTACGAAAAGTAAGCTTGGCTGAAAAACTCGTAAGGTAATATAAAAAAAGTTTTTTTTTCATAAAATTTATTTAACTATTCATTAAAATTATCTTCGATAGCAATAAAATGATTATAGTGGCAAAAGAATTTTTGAACACCATTTTTATAATACATTGACGTAAACCTCAAAACCTCAGTTTCAACGGTGAAGAGGTCTCATCCAATAATTTTCCAGCGAGCATTCTCTTAAGGTCTGAAGAACTGGATTGATCCTGGTGCAGATGCATCGTCCTCCAAAAAGTCATGATTTATTAATACACGAAATCTTTTTTGGTATATATTTTTGTAACTTAACACAAATTTCTTCACTCAAAATGCTATACCCCATAAACTAGTATCCGTTTAAAGGTGGTGGCTGTATAAAAATCATACGAATTCAGTAGTAACATATACTATTTATCAGACAAAGAACTTTTCAGCCCACCTGCCACAGCATTACTTAAGTTTTAGAAATATTAAAATTTTGCAACCTTTGATTAAATAGACTTTTCGTACAGTGAAATAATATTGCCAAGGCAAACAATCCCCCACAAAAGTTTCAATTAAATATAATAAATATTCTTTAGATGTGATTCATATGCCTTTTGAGGTTACAGATCAATTTTTCTTTTCGGATTAACATGATGCTACCTTTGTACTCCTATTTATGCTGCAATTTCCAACCAGTTTAAATAATATTTTTCCAACAACAACGTGCTATACGTATAGTTGGACCGATGTCCCGTTAGACGACTCTTCATCGTTTGGTGACATGGATCTACCAGATGATGGCGAAGTCCTCGCTGGGTTGGCACCGTCATTGTTCGCTAACAAATTACGAATCAAGAAGCTTGATTCAATATGTTGAGCCATTGTGGATATTAGTCCTGATATATCCATATCACTGAACGAATCGATGTCATCTAACACAGGAAACTGCGAAAGGTAATAAGAGAGAGTGTAGAGCACAAGAGACCAAAGATGACAGTCCATAGCTCCGTTGAACTTGTGTTAAACTCAAAGTCAGTTTATCGAAATTCAAAAAAAAAAAACTTTTTATATAAGTTTTTCTCAATTGATTTTTTCTAATGCAATGTTAAAAATCGATAATTCCGAAAGGGGGTAACTGTGGTCTTACCATACCATACCATACCAAAAAAATACCTACCACTTCGTAAACTTCAAAACGAGAAGCCGCCATTTTTTAAATTATATCACATTTTATTAAATTTTAATATTACTAAAACCTATATTATAATACTTCGACTAATATTACACGCTATTTAATAGAGCACCTAAATTAAGTAGGAACCTGCTGGCCTGTCAAGATAGCAATTTGCTGCTGGTGGAAGATCAGCCTTAGATATGTTTCGTCGTAAGGCTGCTGAAGTTGTTGCTGTTGGAATTGTAGTAGTTGTTGTTGCAGCATATGCGCTTGTTGTTGATGGAACTGCCACACCTGCTGCCCATGCATTGCCCGCTGTGTTGCATCTATTTCTTGCGGTGTGGGGAAATAGACTGCGTTAGGCAACTCGGGATGAGGTACGCCCGTAAGTAAGGGCCCAAATGCAGTTCGATTGCCAGCAATACCACCTGCTGCCAGTTCTGGACTCACAGTCCAATAGTTACCACGTCCGGGGTCGCCCAAAGGTCTTGGTACCTTCAGGAAATGTGAGTTCGCGCTCAGTGTCTGTCTTATCTGATTCTGCCAGCCCTGCTCATCTTTTCGGTAGTAAGGGAAGTTTTGACTAATCCAGTTCTGTATAGCACTCAATGTCAGTTTACCGTCAGGACTGCTGCGAATCGCCATGGTCACCAAATCGCTATATGTATAGTTGGGACGATTTCCACAGTTTCCTTCGTTAGACGACATCGATTCGTTCGATGACATGGATATATCAGATGGTGGTGGTGTTAGCGCTGGGTTGGTGCCGTCAGCGTTCGCTAACAAATTACGAATCGCGAAGCTTGATTCTAAATATTGGGGCATTGTGGATAACTGTTTGGAGAGCTGAGTGGTTGCGAGGTAACTATAAACTCGAGTGATATTCTATATAGAAGTCAAAATATGACTGATGACTTTTGCTTTACAAATTTTCCTTTTTATACCCTGAAGCATGTCTGTATTCCAAAGAATTGGGTTAACTCGAACTTATTGCTAAAGTGCGGGAAATCAAGGTCACCAAAAGAGATCTAAGCTGACACAATAAAACCGAAGTCAAAAGTCTAACGTTGTAAAGTCTAGTACCGCAAGAACAATGTAATTTAAAAACAATAGAAAACAGACCTTCCAAAAAATATTTATAAAAGAGTTTGAAAATATCGCAGGTAAAACAGCGACGCCGACTCAGTTATTAGAATACTAAGTTCAACTTTCGTTTTAGTGTTTTGAATAACAGACAGGTAGACGAATGGCGCTTGTGACTTAGTAGTGGTTGTTCGGTAGCTTTTCAGTGTGATAAATGTTCAAGGTAACTGAACTTAGCTGGTTTTCAGTAATATATACTTTTCAAGGCTATGCAGTTGACCGGTGAAGTTCTGATGTGTAATAGGGACTATGCTTTTAAAAAGTCACTGGTTTAATGAGCTTTGAGAATAAAGGAGTTTGAAGTACAGAAAATATAGAACATTTTTCTGCAGAAGTCATTAGAGCAGCATTGATCTTTTACCTGCAATAAGCTTGCTTAAGTTTTTGGGATGTATTGCTTTAAAATATTTTTTATCCTCTACTTATGAAGTATGGTGATCTCAGATCAAACTACACTTCCAGTTTTTATAGCCGCAGTGATGGTCCACTGTATGACCTTGGTAGTGTAATTTAACGGAATAACCTCTGTACCAACCTCTCCTGGGAAATATTTGTCCTCGAATCCAGAACTAGCAGCTGGTGGTATTAGTAATCTTGGTAATAGAACTGAGCTTGAGCCGTGGATTAGAAGCGCACCATAATGTAGTATATTTTAATCTGATATTATGGGATGAGGTTGTTTTCAGTGAGCATTGCAGGGCCCATATATAAATTTCTTGTATGAAAATAAATAGTATGATTTATGACTGATTAATAAAAAAGAATTTCTAATTACCATATTTCCGTTTATGCTTCAGAAATCTTACATATTGACCAATTTTTTCATATAATGTGAAGTAATATTGGTTTTGTTGTTCCCGGCAGTGTATAATACCACGTCAAACTTATACAAAAAGTATGGTCGTGTAGTCACGGTCATCAAAAAGTATTATAGCTCATGTAACCCGCAATTACATTATCGTCAAAACCTCGCCGAAGCACAATGCAATCATGGTCAAAACATCCTTGACATAAGTGAGGTAAAGCAGTTTTTGTTCGTTGCGGTGTTTTCCGCCGCAACCGTATAATTGAACTCAATGAACAAAGGAGTTTGAGTAGAGATACATATTTCCATACCTTCATAGGTAGGCCTTCGTAAGCTCGAAAGTTTTGAAGCTGCATGCTCAGGTTTAAAATAGTAGCTAAGTGAAATGAATAAAACTGGGTGTGGGTAGGGACCTGCGTAAGTATTTGGTGTACGTTATTTTTTCATGCCAAGAGAAAACAATGCTAAAGGTTAGGGGACATGCTTAGCTTAAACATCAGGCTCTGACTTGAAGATTTATACGTCAGAGCTGCAGAGTATAGAGCAGACTATTAAGATCATTAATAATATGCAAAAGAACAAAATGAAAAAAATAAAAAAAATATATTTTTTTCTTATGTAAATACTTACTTAATATGGTATATATTATATTATTATTATATTTCCTTAATGCTGACCACTAAATTTTGTAGTAAAATTTTTATAGGGAAGAGGGTTAATTGAAAATTTTCAACAATCTGCAGACATTTTTCTGACATCATTTTAGTTAAAAACTTTCAGAAAAGTTCAAAAAGTATAAAATGCTTTTTTGAAGAAACCAGTAACTTTTACTAGAGTAAAACTGAACGAACGGAATTAAATTGAAAAATAATTTATTTAGAACTTTTGTTAATTACAATTATTATTAATTGTTCTATATAATTTGTCTATTGAATTTAGGTTAGGAATTCTTTCTATTAGTACACCCCTGTCAACCACTCCACATACCTTCCAGTTGCGACTTGAGCCATTTATTCAGACTAGACACTAGAGACGCGTGCATGTTGCGATGTTTAGAACTTTATAGCATGGATAAACAATATTCTCTCATGCCCGCAAAGCTTAAGTCTGCCACAAATTTAATAAGACGCCTAATAAAAGTCAGTTAAGTTGATTCGCAGATAGTATGATAAGCGAGATGCCCCAAATTTGTTCTGGCAAAAACTGCAACGCGGAGGGCAGAGTGTTTAGATGTTTTCTCCTCTCTTAGGTTTCCTTCAAAAGCTTTAGCTTCTCCGCGTTATTGCCAAAAGGACAACGTTCAGTTAGAATACCTATGCTTGCTAAGTTCGCGCGAGATCCAAAGATTTAGCGTCAGAACTCAAGACAACATGAGCAACGGCGCACTCCGCAACAGATCGAATTTGTATAAGGATACCCTTTCATCCGCTGTAACCAGGCACATTTTTTACTTTTAGTGTTTTCTAAGAAACATTTTTGCAAGTAAAATACAACTAAAGTCTTCAATCCTTACGAATTTTATAATCCATTTCTTTGAACTATTAACTTAAATCAATAAATATATTTTGTTTATGCAAAGTAAGTAATTTTTATTGTCATTGTCAAATAATAATGCTTAAACTGAAGGCTTCTCAGCTGTTAAAAATGCGACTTGTTGCCGGCGGAACACAAGTTTTTGATAGACTTACTGGTCTTGCCGTTTAATCTGTTGCTGTTGCAGGAATACCAGTTGTTGTTGTAGAAGTTGTGATTGTTGCAGATGGTACTGGTACCAGGCATGCCGATCTGGCACTCCCCGAACCAACATGGACTGATGGGTGCCCAGTATCTGATGCGTCGTAGCGAAATACACCGCATTTGGAAACTGAGAATGCGGTACACCGTTGACCACCGCCCGAAGTGCATTCCCACTGCCAGCAGCCGGCTGCTGAGAACGAAGTGCTACCACTTCTTCACTAATGGTCCAATAGTTTCCACGCCCTGGATCGCCCATAGGTCGTGGAATTTTGCGGAAACAAGAGTTCGTGCTCAACGTCTGCCTTATCTGATTCTGCCAACCCTGTTCATCCTTTCGGTAGTAAGGGAAGTTGTCACTGATCCAGCTCTGTATAGAACTCAATGTTAGTTTACCCTCAGGACTGCTGCGGATTGCCATGGCCACCAACGCGCTGTAAGTGTAGTTGGGCCGAATATTGCGGTTATCCTCTTTGGAAACAATCGTATTGCTAGGCGAGACGGAGCAGTCTAGTGGTGGTGGGGTTGGCGCTGGGTTGGTACCATCGTTGTTCGCCAATACATTTCGAATAGCAATATGCGATGCCATTGTGGTAATAGTTGTGTGTAGCAGTGTTTACGAAGGAAGTGAAATTCTCTAATTTTATGTTCTTTTATGCGAAAGCCAAAAGCGACTGATAACCATTGCCTCAAAAATTTTCATATTTATAGCCCAAAAAGTCAAGGAGATGTGAAAATGCGGTCCTAAAATCAAGGTCACCTGAAGAAGTAAATGCAGTTTCTAAACAACAGACCTAAAAATTTTCGGCTTTTCGGTGGCATTTAAATTACCAAGAGTCTTTTGTCCTTAAGATGAACCAAAGGCTTTCAAGAACCAGAGGAATAGTGTAAAGGTTTTGATGCATAATTTGTCATAGATATAAGATCGGTGCTGGGCAAAAAGTGTTCTATGAGAAATGGTTCTATACTGTCTGTGCTTTCAAACTTCCTTTAGGCTTTAGGGTTTTAAATGAGAGCGGGCTCCTAAATACTAATTCTATTTCATTTTCTCATTTAAGCACTTTTGAGACAGATGTAACCTTGAGACTATCTGCCAGTGGATAACCACTAAATGCGATTGCCTTGAACATTTACCACACGCAGAAACGCTTCTGAATATTCACTACGCAAACTCAAGCGCCACTGTTCTACCTGCCTGTTATTCGCAGCAACAAAAGAAAAGGTTAACTTAATACTTTGATATCTTGTTTTATTCAGTGTCGCGCTTTTACCTGAAATTTCATTTTTAAACCTCACGATAGTTAATTTACTTTACTTAAGACTTCTGTAGAGCTTCAGTTTTCTATTGTTTTCCATGTCTCAAGATAATACACTTACACCATATGACTTTTTGACACTTTTTTAAGTCGGTTTTGTCACTGATAATCCTTTTTCTTGACCTTGATTTAATGACCACATTTTTGACATTAGTCAATCCGTATGTAACATAGAAATACGTTGGGGTATAAAAACGAAAATTGTGGAAGCAAAAGTCATCAGTCATCTTTTGGCTTCCACACAGACTATCACTGAAGAACTTAACTTCTTTCGTATACACTCAGCTCTTTAAACAGTTATTCACAATGGCTCAACCTTTTGAATCCTGCTTCTCGATTCGTAATTTGTTAGCGAACAGTGTGAACCCTGCGCTGACACCACCACGATCTGATATATCAATGTCACCGAACGAATCGATGTCATCTAACGAAGAGAACTGTGGAAGTCGGCCCAACTACACGTACAATGCTTTGATAACCATGGCAATCCGTAGCAGCCCTGATGGCAAACTAACATTGAATGCTATACAGAACTGGATCAGTGAAAACTTCCCCTACTACCGCAAAGATGAGCAGGGCTGGCAGAATCAGATAAGACAGACACTGAGCACGAACACTTGCTTCTGCAAAATTCCACGAGCTATAAATGATCCTGGGCGTGGAAATTATTGGGCACTTCAGGCCCAGCAGCCGGTAGTTGGCAGTGAGACGGTGGTTGGAGCGATGGTGAATGGTGTACCGCATCCTCAGCTTCCAAATGCGGTGTACTTTCCCACACCACAGGAAGTACAGGGAGCTCATCAGCAACATGCTTGGTACCAATATCACCTGCATGAGTCGCAGCTTTTAGAGCAGCAACTAATGGTCCTGCGGCAACAGCAGATTCATCAGCAATACGAGGAAGTGTATCAAAAATTTGTTTTCCACCAACAACAAATGGCGTTCCTAAACGCTCAGCAAATATCAGCTTAAGTATTGTTTTATCTATGCTGTCAGAAGAGAGATCAGTAATGGTTTTCGTAACACCAATAAAAAGCGCGTCTATTGCAGCGGTACGATGAAGTTCGCCAAAAACAAATTCCCTGATAATTTAAATCTTAAAATAGTTTGTGATATTAGTTTAAGAATTATTGAAGTTATAATAATATTTTAAGTTAATAAAATTTGGAAGAAAAAAAATTATAAACTTTACTTCTCTTATTAAAAACAGCCATGTTGGGAGAAGCTCGTATGTCTTCTTAGTAATTTATTGAACATCACTAGCTTCAGCTTTGGAGTTATATTCTGCGATAATTTTATTTGAACGTGATGTGGTTTTTGTAGCCTTATATTTGTTTACAAAACGTTTTGTGGATTTTCATTTAAAATCTTTGCCATAGTAAAATCTAAAGTCTAAAAATTTTGAAAGGAAGGAAACAGAGTTGAAATCTTGCAATTTCGATTAAGAGATTTGAAGTAGCGAACATTATATATTTAGATATTATAGACTGAATCGAATCGGAGGAGGAAAGGAAACACATAAATTTCTTTTATTACTTTCATAAGTTCACTCAAGAATTGCCATGCTTAATGTATGCAGCAGCTTCCAACATTCTTTATTTCAGAAACTATTTAAACAATACAATTCCAGTGGCCGCCGAGGTAATAGGACAACATTTAGTTTTACCTTCAAATGAGTTGAGGGTAATGCAATTTTCTGTTTGTAGATGTTCGAGTTCAATATAAAATTTTGTTTTCAAAGAATGAAATATCCTGAGGGAAGCCGGATGAATATTAGTTCACTAATTTTAAAGATAATGCTTTGGAAGCTTATGATTCTTCTGGTTTCCCACTCGTATTTTAGGCAGCTAATTTGTTCTAACTATTAAAATCGGTATATAAAGTCACTAGGAAAACAGAACAAAGTATCAAATGCTCATGAATTCATTTCGACAATAGTTTATACAATGTATGGCAAAGGAGTGTCAATTTAGTTCAGAGAATTTTCTTCCTCATTCAGTTATCGAATATTTCAAATAGATAATGAGAATTTTCATGATACACCCTGAAATTTATAGCTTGGCTATATCGTGACTCTCAAGCAGTTATTCCATTCACAACAGCGCGAAGTTTTTTGCGCAACTATTGAAAGTCTCACCCTAACGACGTATTCTAGAGATTTCAATCAAACACAATTTAGTTGAACGTTATCTTGTTCACCGTCACTTCAATCACCAATTCACTATGTACTAGCAGCAATAGCTTATCAAGCATGCTGTGGTTAAAAAATCGAATCCACCAGAAAAGTTGTTGTCACATAATTTCGTAAGTCTCATTTGTTTTTGGCTATAACCAGCCACATCTATAAGGCAAAAATAGTTCAGAAAACAATAGTGTTAGAGTGTTTGAATGATTTGAGGAATAGTAACAAAGCGATTGATGTGAATCAGGTACACTGTCGATGCTTAGCCAAAATATTTCTATGGAAATCGACGCTTTATAGCCTCTGCTTGACAGGTGCTTAACTTAATTTTTAATTGCTACATAAGTTTTGCTTCTCCTTGCAACCATTTTTCGTCTTATAGAGAATTATCATTTCACTTTGCCTTAGAACATCCAAATGTAAGAGAGGCATAGTTAAGTCAATGACCGTTGAATTTTGGTAGCAAAGTTTTCAAGACATTTGCGGCCCGTTTTAAGCCGTAACTGTCCTGCGACTTAATATCAATGCTGCTTATATAACTTTTCGAACACTCCGGAGCACAGTGTCTGTTTATTAGACGCTCAATAAAAGCATAGTTTATTATATAAGCGCTAGCTCACCTACTGTGGTCCTTGCGTAAGTATCTAATGCTGCAGGCTCTCATCTGCAAGCTTCGCAGGGATGTGTCGAGTAGTTTTCACAACCAACTTTTGACACTTAATTAAATTTTAAAAGGAGTGAATTATGCACAGATTATGCGTATTTGTTGTTGTTGTGTTTGTGAAAGCTAAAGGCAAATAAGCACTAGTTCTTTTTTTACTTGTACTAAGACTTTTAGTAGTGATTTACAGAGCTTAAGTCAATATGTCGCACTTTATTGAGATTCATAATTAACTGGACGTCGCTCATACCACATGGTGTACGGGCAGATAATTGCAGTGTGGGATTTACAATTTTAAGACTAGTTTTTGAACGAGTTTGTGATAATTAGTATGAATAACATGTAGGTATATTAGTATTGTAAACTATGTAGTAATAAATAAAAAGTCGCTCATACGCCGTGGTGGACTAAAATCTGACTTACGAAATGTACAATGTGGAGTTCAAACGCATTGTGATGATATTTTATCATATTATGAATTTTGAAATAAAACTTGTTTGGGGATTGATTTATGTGTTATGTAATCGAAGTGATGACATTTATGACCACTCCTTTAGAAGCAGACATTATCTGACAATTCTCCTTACTTAAATGTTCCAAGATCAGATAAAAGTAGCAATGCCAGAATGTTTCAGCCACCTTCATTCTCAATAGTCTTAAAAACCATACCTTATCTACATATATCAATTCGGTGCGGTAGCAATTACCCCCACTTTAGCATTATGGCAGCGATTAAATGAAAGACTAACCCTTTTCATATGTCGCAACAGCTTTCGCCATTAATAAGACAAACGGAAATAAGTCATTGTGAATAAGCAAGAAGGCAGGCATCGAAAAGACATTCACACGTGACATGTCAGTGTGAGAGAAAACGTTTTTATTATTATTTTTTCGGTAGTCCTGCACAGTTGCTGCATATGCCCTATGATACGTGAATCCTTAATCCATCTTTCTTTGTTTCAAAAATTACACATTCTGTCTGCCCGAAAATACAACAACCAACGACTCGTGTTATTGTCATTTTTGCCATATCTTCCTGCACATATTGATCTTTTTGATATATATTTTTTCATATTTTTTGTATTTTTTTTACATTTTTTTTGCTTTTTAATATTTTTTATACTCTTCAATCTTCTTTTTGTTATTCCCTTCTTCCCATTGATGCAACCTGCATAAACAACAACACGTAAAAAGGCGATTTGCGAAAAGTAAACTGTGGCTGGAAGCGCAAACAAAGCAAAGTGTAAATAGTAAAGCACGGAAGGCGACAGAATAAAGCAAGAAAAAATACGAAATTGATGGCGTCACACGTAAATCCATAGCGACATATCCGCAGAGAAATTCAACAAGAATAAAGTTAAAAAAAAAATCTGAAACAAAAAGCACAAAGTCTAGCAACAATACTAAAAAGACGAAAAGGAAATATTTTTTGTTTTCTTTTTGGTGAGGAAACTTTTTGCGACAAAATATTACACTGAACGAGTGAACAATGAACCCGTCATTGTGACACCCGACAGCACACGACGCGGAACGTGTGCTACGCGGCTGGTAATGACACATCTCTCAGCTTACGTGCAGACCATGCTGACCACCTGAACTGTAAGCTGCTAAATAGTGAAGCCGTTATTTGGAGGTCACACATATGTACACTTGCCCTGCTGTACTAAGCCCTTGCGTTGCTGTAACCGTTGAATCCGTTGCTGCAGCTGACAAAATGTCCACTGGCTTTGCTTGGTGCTGGTGATTTATATTTTTTGCTATTTTTAATATACCAGTACAGCAGACCAAGATGGAGTTACGTAAATAAAAATTTATAATAATAGCAACATATTTTATTTTATTTTATGGCAGTCCTTTGAAATGTCAACTCGAGAGTAGGAAGGGAATTTATTATTTAGACAAATAAATATAATATTTTTGTTTTTGTGTGAAGTGGTGGTGGTCGTTATTGTATATACATACGTACATATTATATAAGATATGAGCTCTTCTATGTGAAATTTGATTTAAATTGGTAGATTAAGATATAGCAGAGATTTTGTTGAATCTGTGAACCCTTGCAATGTCAAATTTTGTCTTCCCCTCCCTTCGTTAGCACATCTGTGTGAGCTCTAATAGAATGAATCCTGCATGGGACTACGTCAGCATATGTATTGCTAGATAGACAGTAGATTAAGTTTGCTAAGGCTAATAACTTCGGTTCTAGCTTTATAGCCTGTATATTTAATGGTATAAGATCGAATGTGATTTAATCTTAGTCTGGCAAAAGCGGGAGAAGGAAGTGGAGAAATATTTAACTATGCTTTGTAGCAAAAAACTCCGACATTACGCATCGGTAAAGATTCTAACTACACGGATGTCCATTCTACACTGATTGACAGGAATCCCTAGAACCTGGGAGAGACGAATGTTTGCACAGATAGCGGATTAAATCCGTCAAATTTTACGCGAGAAATCTTGTAGCCTCGAATTGCGGAAGACAGAGATTCTAGTCTGCTTACAGTAAGATAGTTCTGAACGATTTTGTTAAGATCAGGCACCCAGGGAAGTCTTTTTCTGAAGTAGCAATAACTCATGGGTTTAAAACCAAGAGTTCTCACGTACTTACTTCTTAAGTTAAAATTTTTAGCCAACAATCAACTTCAAAAAAATTGTGTTACGTAACCTTGCCTAGTATATAAATCATCTTTTTGGAGAAGTTTAAATCAAATCGAATAGTCTGAAAAACTCGGATGTTGGAGATAAAATAAGGAAGAAAGTTGCCACTTGCTTGAAATTTTAAGTCAATACAATAAATATGATAAAGAACGAAAACAAACTGAAGAGCATTAAGAAAGTCTAAGTTAAAAGTAATTATGAGAAAGGCTTGCCACCTGTTAGTAGTTTTTAACTTTTTAAAATTTAAAGAATTAGTAAAATTTCTATGACACAATAAAAAGTTTAATAAGGCTTACATTTGAACATACTTTAAATCATTCAAAACTTTTTTGAAAAAGCTTTGCCATCTGTGTGAAATTTTTGTTTTTAATAAATATTGAATTAAATTTTTTTTTATATACAGGTCTCGAAATGAAAAACTAGTTCAAGAATACCTACAGTTGAAAATATTATTGAGGTTGGTTGCCACCTATTTGAAAAATTTACTACATTGAATTGCAAAAATAAATGGAATTTTCAATATGGGCTTCAAATTAAGTAACACATATTTAAAAAAAACTTGCCACATATAATATAAAATATATAAATATACATATATGCATGCATTTGGAAGCGCCTTACCACCCTCCTGATTTTTAATTTAGCAAAATTTAAACAATTACTTAAAGTTAGATATCAAAATAAAAATGTAAGAGGCTTGCAGTCGAAAAAACTTCATAGAAGTGAAGATAATGTTTGATATAGGGTTGCCACTTGTTGAAAAATATTATTTTCATAAAAATTAGAATATACAAGTATTTTTTAAATTTAGGTCTTGCAGTGAAAACAGTTTAAGGACACCTACAGCTGAAAATGTGTTGAGTTGGGTTGCCACCTGTTTGAAAAGTTTTTCTATTGAATTGAAAATATACAAGAAATTTTTAATATGGACTTCAAATTAAGCATAATTTTCATATTATAAATTTGTAAAATAAAAAAAAAACTTTTGGAAAAGCCTTACCACTTGTTTATGATTTTCAATTTAATAAAATTTAAACAATTACTAAAATTTAAATCTCAAAATAAAAATGTTAAGAAGTTTTACAGTTAAAAATACTTCATAGAAATTAAGATAATGGTTGTAATAAGCTTGCCACAGGTTCCAAAATTGTATCTTAATAAAAATTAGAATACGTTTTTGAAATTCAGGTCTTCAAGTGACAACATGTTAGGAAAACTTACAGCTGAATTTTGCTAAATTAAATTGAACAAATATTAAAATTTTGGGCATAAAATTAAGCGAAAGATTTTTGTTTTAATGATATTCTCTGGTAAAGGGTTGCCAAGTGCTTACTTTCTCCAGCAATCCGAAATTGAACTTAACCTAGATATTTAGTTATTCTCGTACAAAAAGCACAGCAGTCATTAGCACTTTGTCTTTTGCTCAAATTTGCTTCATTTACATAGTCAAATGTAAAGCCAAAACTAGGTTCGTCCACCCAATCGAGTGTCTGTTGCCTTTTTGGCATTTTCTTAAAATCAAATCAAATGTGAAATCAATTGTGGGCGAGGGCACAAACCAGGTGTTACGCACGGCTTGACAAAGTTGGCCAAATACTATGCAATTGCTAATGCAGAATGTGCTGATTGAATATGAAAATGAATAGGACAACGATGAACAACCAAATGGCAGGCAACGGAGACACGAATATAAAGAGAAAATGTTTGAAAATTTGTATTCGATATCTGTCGCATGTGGACATGTGTATGTTTAACTACTGGCAGATGCGGCGATCATATTGCGTCGGACTGTTTTGATGGCAACGCATGCAAAAATAGATAGAAAAACAATATCTGCTAACTTGTGTTTCCAGAGCAGGGGCGTTGGTTGAGTTTCGAAGAGAGGCCGCTCGAAGGATAGATATTACCCTATGAAAAGTTGGCTTTTTCTAAAAACGCTTTTCAGTTTTTGAAGAGATAAATTATATAATTTATACGCTCTGTCTCAAACTGTCTCTTAATTTCTAGCGAGCCCGATTCAACCCGAGGTATTGATGGCTTGCTTCAATTTAGGATTTTGATCAAATGTAGTCAACGTTTAAGTATTGTTTCTGCGTTACGAGTACCAAGGATATGATCTGTAGTAGTCTAAAAGTAGAAGCGATAGCCAATTAAAACCCAGTATTCGAGAAATTATTGAGATAGCTTCCATACAGAGTGAACCATCAAAATCAAGTCTTTGTATGGAAACTTATCGTTTTTAAAGGCTATATAGCTTTAGTGGTATCGAAATTAATTTCTACTTTTGTTTTCCTTCATCTTGAGCTCCCTGTATCCAACATGCTCCACTCTCCGCCACTGGTCCATATGTGCATTAGCCAAATTTGTTTTCTCCCAAAGCAAAGCATTGCCCGAGCAACAGCTAACTCACTTACACTCACACATTCAAACATCCGTACTAGTATTTGTGTATGCATATTTGTCCACAAGAAAACCACACTTGCAATAAGTTTACACATACAGTTGACAAGTGCGACTGGAGGTGTAATTGAACTTACAAACTCACTGCTAAATATTCGTATTTCCAGAAACTACCTGAGTATTTTTAGAAAGCAAACAAAAAGCTTTGCTTTTCAATATTGTTTGCTGACAAGCAGTTTGCAATTTTCCTTCATAAAGAAAACTCAGAAAATTGCAAAAGAAAATTCGAAAAATTTGAAAAAATTTAAGTCATGATGTTGCTGCCGTTGGCTATTAGATGCTCCGAAATAGTGAAATATGGCAACAAAAGCTGGAGAAAGAGCAGCAATCAGCAGCCGGCAGCTGTCAAAGCAAACTTCAATTTTTCTATTACCAAACTCAAGCAAACATACATATTTATATATATGTATACAATATATGTATGTATGTATGTATAAAACTGTAGTATGCATGCATATAAACTAAAAAGCAGTAAATATACATGTTCAGCGTTGAGCGTGTGTGAGTAGTCCGCACTGACAGTCACTAAACTCAATTTTGTGCAAAACATTTTGCTTCGGTTACTTTCAATTTTCCAGCAAACTGCAAAAAAAAATCACCTATTTTGTACATCTGCAGGCGTGTATATGCATGCGTGTGTGTGTGTCCGCTGGGCAAATGACTTCAAGCTGCACGTAAACGAAGTTACGTGTGCAATTTTACGTTTGAGAAAACTTAAAAATTTCCTTACGTGGCTGCCGCTCAAATGCTGTCTGCCTCCATTTACTCGCTTGTAGCAAACACCCGTGTATGTGTACAAGTTTGTGTTGCATATGCCGATAGATAAATGTAAGTAAGTTAGATTTTTTCGTAGCAAAGTTGAAACAAATTTAATTTATGCTGCTTTGGCTGAAACAAATGCACTTACGAGCGTACGAATGGGCTCCAACGGAGCAGTGAAGCATTAAAAATAGAGAGTTGCCGTCACACAAATGCACAGTTAGAGTTTTATTATATCATATAACGATTTTGTACAAATTGTTCGGCTGCATATGCAACTGAAAAATTAGTAAAAACCAGAGGAAGCACCGAAGCTATAATATCTTTTAGAGCTTCAGATTTTTCTTACAATACCTCGATTTTGATCGGTTAGTTTTTATGGTAGCTGCATACTTGCTATAAAGACTTGATCTGAAAAATTTCTTCGAAGATTGCAATTTTGTCTAAGACAATAGTTCATACCAAATTCCTTGAAGATGTCTCGTTACATGAAAAAATCTTTCCATAAAAGTGCTTGATTCTGTTCTTTCAGTTTGTATGGCTGCTATTTGCTACAATGATCTAACTAACGTGAGCAAACTTTCATATCGATACCATATCAAAAACTGAGGTTATAGTAGTTCGTACATAAACGGATGGACAGACGGGCATGTCCAAGTCGACTCAGCTAGTATTTTATAGGATATCCAATGTTTGCTTCTTCTTTTTCTTATGGCAAACTTAGTGTAGCCTGCTCAGGGTAAAAAAAATGCCGTTATGTTGCACGAACAATAATTGAGTGAGTCAAATTCTAATATTCTGGAACAACATAAGCCAGAGAAGAAAAAGTTTAAGTCATTTAGGCATAGACTCTCAATTATTTCTTCACTCTCGGGAACACCTGGTCTTATTATACAATAATTTTATATGTAAGTATATATTTCTTTACAGCGATCATTCCTGGAGGTAAAAAATAGTAAAATTAGTTCATCAAACACCGCCTACAAGACTCTATCGAGTACTTAATGCATATGAAAACCCAACAAAGTATAACAAATTATTGAATCTTGTTAGTGTTTGTTGACTATAATTGTGGAAGTTTGCCATCCGACCCGAAATATATTTGCCGACATTGAAGCTTTCGAGAGTACCACATTTGTTTACTTCTAAGGCTGACATGTTTGAGTTTCAAATACGGGCAAAACTTGCAACCAGGTCAGTGAGGATTTAGAAGGACCTTTGCGAACCGTCTGATACTAAGCGAGGTTCCTTACAGGTTAATATTGGTATTTGACGATGTTTGGTATTATTAGCATCAACCGTTATCGTCGTCTTTTCCATATTTGGTAAAAAAATTAAATAGACTTCTAACATATAAAAGCATTCATAAAATTTTCTAAGAAAAACCGCTTGATCTCGAATATCGCATAAACTGAATCATTGGGTGAATGAGGGAACCTTTTTGACTACGGGAGCGACGAAAGCCTTTTACATTAAAAAGTTCAAGCGGAGAAAGCCTTCGCTCTACAAAATTTTACGAAGCAAAGGTATGACTGTAGGATCAAGGTATAAATACAATCAAGTAAAAGCCAGATTTTGTTGAAAGTCAGGTCGAGTGGGGAGGAATTCTTTGATGAAAATTTTTTTCAAAGTTTGAGTGTTCGTTTAAGAATCATATGTACAATAATATTATACAATGTATTGTCCATCTGAAATTCTAATATTTTCACATCTTTTTGACAATTTGCGAATTCCATTACAAAAGAACTTGGCGATTAAGGATGAAAAAATCCAAGTTTTGTTCTAATATGAACCCTATTCCAGTGAGGGCATACTGCATCGATCGGAACAAATGGTAGTGAGGAGACGTAAGGTCTGTTTTTAATCGGTCTTGCAACTTGAGGTTGAGCGTTGTCAATTTTTCGGCAAAAGCTCGCTTCAATTTGGTGACTTCTTACCAGTTTCAATCAGTTTTAGAAGCTCATAATACTTCACACCATACATACTATGCATTACCTTAGCGCCGTGGATATTCGGTGCTGTCGTTTACTTGCCTGTTTGGACAAGTTTCGCCCATAAATTTTTGCGTGCAGTGCTGTCATAATGGATCCAATTTTAATCGCCAGTCACAATGTCATATAAATACGACTATTTTTTGTCAAGAACCATTTACAGCTTTCCAAATCTTTCGTCCTTCAATTTCTCTAGACTTCAGTTCATATAGCACCAAGTTTTTTTTTTTGAATATATCTGGCCTTTTCTAAACATTTGAAAATAGCTGCACGAGTGACTCCCACAGATACTAGGAACTCTTCTTATCTTTTAGGAACAATCTTCACCAAGTGATGCGTCCAGTTCCCCACCTTCTGTCCCGCAACGTTCAAGCCACTTTCGACATTTTCGTTCAGCTAAAGCATGTTCACCATAAAATTTTAACATAATTTGGTAGAACGATTTTCGGCTGAGCACATTTTAAGGTAAAAATCAGAACGTTTCAAAAACTTGATATAGAGTATCGCTCATAAAGTCGTCAAGAACTAATCTATTTGAAAGACGACTAATTATCATTGTAACGAGTATCCTCTAGAGAGTATATTCAGTGCTCAGTAAGTATATTGAGAGCACAATTCAAACAGTATAAGAGTTACTTTGAAGAATTCTCTGCCAGCTCAGCAGAACAAAATTGAGGTCGGTTAGGTATTGGAAATTAAAAAAAGGAGTGAGTCTTTCTCTCGCAGAATCAGGGTGCAGTTATTACCTGAATAAAATATTGTAGAAATTCAATGTCTCTGACTCGGTGCTTTAGTCTTTCTGCGACTAAACAAGTCCAAATTTACCTTACCTTGCCTTTTCATAAATAACACGCTCATATTGTCAGAAAGGCTTTACATTTGAAAATTGCTAAGAACAGCCAGTGAAAGAAACTTTTTGCTAGCAATCGATGCATCTAGAATATTTTAGCGAACACCCATCTGTAATGCCTTTACATATACTTATATGTATGTTTATATATTCTTCCACCAAACAATTTTCTCTTGTGACTAATGCAGTGCATTCTACATGCACATATGTATGTATGTGTATTTGTGTGAGCATTTAAAGGGAGTATGTGTTAGCACGCGAGTAAAAACATGAATAATGCAAGCAGGTTAAGTGCATTTGTTGCGCCAGCTGCTCTTCGCAACACGAAAATGGCATTCGGCATTGCCGCAAAGATTGCACACTTTTTGGCGATATCAATACATATGTATGCGCATAGGTGAAGAAGTGTCTACATAATGCAAGAGACAGTTGGCGCAAATAGTGAACGGGTTGCGATGAGACTTAGTTTTCTCGTGAAACAACTTATAGTAAGTAACTTTTTCTTGAGTTATATTAACCTTCCGCTAAAATTTTCTCAAATACTACAATCTCCGAAGTTCCAATGAGAGTTCACTATTCGAGAGTAGCAAATTGTTCTCGAATATACTTATAATTATTAGCATAGAATTTGCAAGCTCTGAATTAGTGTTATACAGTTTAATCCTAAATGTAGGCAACTAAATTTAATATTATACCGGAGAGTTAATGCTGAATGTAGTCTACATTTAGGCGCGCATACTAATTATAGAAAGTCAAGGTGTTAAAAAATTTCCAAAATGTTGCCTACATTTGGGCGCGTATACTAAATATAGAAATATTGCCTACACTAAGGCGAATATAAAAACAATCTCCACAATATGATTCTTCTAAGACCAAAATAAGAATTTTCCCCTAAAGCAGACTGTCCAAAAAACGTTCAAGCAACTTTAAGTCATGTTCATTGCTATGCAACACTGTTCACTCCTCTACATTTGCCATCGTTGCGAGTTTTCCAGCCACGTAACCGCCATCTACTCGGCATTGCCTTGTGCATTTACAAATATTTGTAAAATTCAAAGATATCTCTCATTCAATATGCTACTGTTATTCGAACTGTAGCACTCACGTTGCACCAACACTTTCACAAACAACCGCTAGGTGTTGCGATTTGTTGCATTTCTAACATTTTGCTGGCGAGAATACTTTCTTTTCACACTTTAAAAATCAAATTCAGTGCATGTATTCTTCGACTTAACTCTTTGCAGTACTCTTCGCTAGCTTCGGGTGGTATTTCTTTCCACATGTGCATAGTTAATAGTGTCAGTTATTACCGCTCCAAGTTGCAATGCGTGGTTGGAGCCAAATTTCTTTTACAATTTCACCTCGACCGCAAACTATGCACTGCTATTGAAATATTGACGAGCACGTGGTATAAATATATAGCAATATATGTGTATAAATAGGTATCAAGATACATATATTTAAGGATTTAGAATTGTTTTCCAAAACAATAAATTATACTTGAGCGGATTTTGAGCAGAGTAGTCACTATTATTTCGCTTACTTAGATTAAAGTATGGAAATCTTAGCGCAATAGTGACTACAAGCTAGACAAATCTCTTCGCTTTACTAACACTTTATCTTAATTCAAGCAACTTTGAGCATATCATCTACGCTCAAGTCGATACAGAAGTGATGCCTACATTTGGGCGTATTTTAGCAAAGTCGCACACCCAAATAATCTTAAGAAATCTAATTTCGGAAATAATATACTTATTATCAATATTAAATACCTTTTAGAAAATATAGCAATTATTTATGTTTTAATATAACAGTAAACTTTCCAGCAATTAATAAAATAATCAAAATAATGCTTCAGACGACTTAATAGTATTACATAAATTATTTAGCGAAACGACGAACTTTTCATTCGTGTATAACATACTGAATTAATATCTCCTTAGCAACGCCAAAAAAAGGTAGCATTAAATCAAATAGTTTCTAAATATTTAATTGAAAGCAATTGACTTCGAATCTAAACAGTTCGTTGGCTGCCAAAGAAGCAGCCATTAAACTTTCCACAACATCTTTTACTGTTACCAAAGTTCGTCGAGACTGATTTGAAAGCGCAAGCCAAATGAATGACAGTTAATATCACACATTTTACGGTTAGGAAATCCGCCTGTCTGCTCGACGCTGTGTGAGTCTTTCGCTCGATTTGAGTTGTAACCTTAATGGATTAACTTTAATCCCTGTAAGCGCGGCGACAATGGCAAGCAAACGAAAAGTTTTTAAAATTCAAAACACACAACAGAAATAGAAAACACAAGCGAAACTAGAAAAAAGAAGAAGATATGTGTACATTTGAGTAGATGAATGGCGTGTGCACATAACCCAGTAAACGTAGGTGAGCGAATGGAATGGCAAGACAGTTTTCAAGAAGTTCTGAAAAGTGTTTGGAAAAGTTGTTGTATTTTTTAGTATAAGTATGACGTGTACAGCTTTTATAACAGTATTTATAAGTGTTTCTACAACATTTGCGATTACTGTATCATACATTGAATTTCTGTTTACTGGGTATTGCAGTAGGAGTTACTATCTAATACCTTGAAAAGAAACAATCCAAGTATTTGCCATATGTCTGGTTTAACTTTAACAGATGTAAGCTTGAGCTACACGCAGGTACTTGTACACATATTCTTCATCCCAGCAGGGAAACACTCGTATCGAAACATCACACGATATTTGGTTGGAAATACAAAAATTTAGACAAATTCTTTGTTTGATATTTGTATCCAATAAAAAAATCTCTACGCACTACTGAGGTGTACCGACTTAAGCAGCTGCAGGAAACACATTGCGCTCATATTTGGCATAGTAAAGTGTTTTTTCAAAACGACGACTATAAAAAGGACCGATACGGACAGCAAACGACGCCATATTTTTTCACGCTCTTTTGACATTTCTCTTCAGTAAGGTTTGCCATTTCATCAGGGAAAGATATATGATCCAACAACGAGTCGAAATTATTAAAATTTACTACCGAAATTCGGAGTCAGTGGCCTCAACTTTAAGAGCGCTACGTTCAATTTATGGTCGTCTTAACCGTCCTGTCAGATCAACAATTGAACGTCTAGTGGAAAATTTTTATCCACAGGCACAGTAAAAAATTTTCCCGTGCCAGTGAGACAAAGAAGTGCCTGTAGTGTCGAGAATATTGCTGCAGTTCGCGCATCAATTAAGGAAGACTCAAATCAATATCTCAAATGTCGTTCTCAAGCGCTGGGCATATCTGTGACGTCGTTGTGGCGAAATTTGCGAAAAGATCTTGGCCTACATCTTTACAAGATTGACGATTGACGCAAGAACTGAGGCCGCTTGACTTCCAAAATTGTCGTATATTCGTGAATTGGGCCAAGCAACAAATAGAAAATGGTCCGGATTTTCATTGAAAAACCATCATCAGCGATGAGGCTCATATTGGCTTCTTCAATAAGCAAAATATTCGTTATTGGTTAGGCAGCAAACCACATGTACTCGATGAGTCACCATTGCTTTCCGAAAAAATTACGGTTTGGTACGGTTTATGGGTCGACAGTGTCATTGGGCCATACTTCTTCCGTAATGATCGAGACAGGCACGTTATTGTGAATGGGAATCGCTACCGCTCAATGATAACCGAATATTTTTGGCCCGAATTGAATGATATGGACCTGGACAATATGTACAAGTACTTCCAAAAGGAAGACGCCACAAGCCACACAGCAAATGTGAATATCGATTTATTGTTTTGGTGGCCCAGTCAAATGGCCGCTTCGGTCGTGCGATTTAACGCCGTTAGAATAATTCCTGTAGGACTACGTCAAGCCATAAAAGATGATCGTTGAAGAGAACCCCTTAAAGTTTCTGGCAATTGAATATTTATATCATAGAACCTGGATTATACAACTGAAAAGGAAAAAAATTGTGAATAGTGTTCGGGAATGACCGTTTAGAGGGTTTAGACCGATGATAATATAGATGTCAGGGCTAATAATGACTTGGGGAAAATGTAAAATGTCTACCTAACTAATTATTAGAAGCAAATCTTATTTTTCTATCATCTCTTTCTCCTTGCTTAAGAACTTCATCGGCAATTGCAAAACTATTGATAATTCCTTTTCTTCCGGTCCATCATCCATAATTAAGTCTTTCGATTAAAACTAAATTACCACACTTACACCCCACTTGGGTCTCATTGACACGTATTGCTCAATTTCCAACAGTCAAACATTACAATTGCCTTTAATCTGACCACTAAATAAGCCAATATTTTTCGCAGTGTTATTGCATACTTCCTTCCTCCGAACCGCAAGCAAACAGTTTAGCCTTCTATGCGCAAAGCTGCATGTGAGTATTCCGAAAGGTGCCAGCCACAAAACACGTTCTGCATGCCAAATACTATTGGAGATCAGGTGACGCCACACATATGCAAGTACTCACACATATACACCCACACATACATACGCGAATTTACAGAGGAGTTTCACTACTTTGTCAGTTTCAAAACCTTTTTGTTACATTTTAATATTTTTCCAACTGAAATAACAGTTACGTAGTAACCGTTTTTTGACATTACACACACACACAGAGGCGGTCACGAATAGTTTGTGGTGTATATATGTACATATGTGTATGAATGGGAGTGCTAACTGCCAGGCACGTATTATATACACACACACACATGAAATATATATATGTACATATATCATATGTTTGCGGATTATTTGCGGATTTTCAATATTTGAAAATCTTCTGCTGCTCCATTTCGGCTGCTCTTTTCAGCGTCGCTGGAATTGTGTTTGGCTCTGCTCACCGAAAAATGTCTGAATAAAATAAAATCAAATAAAATGAAATAGCGTAGTATTTGCAAAGCAAACTAAAGGCCAAGGATTTGTTAAAAGCAGCCAGTTGAATAAACACAAAGTGGCGGAGGAAAAGATGTCGGCAAAGTTTAACGGATTGCGGCTGCGTTGGTGGATGTGAGTGTGGGTTGAGATCTGTGTTTGGCTGACTTAGTGGTTTGCTATTTGTATTTATATTTAACTATGGGCTTGTGATGGCTTCCGAATACATGTGTGTTTGTATGTAAGTGTGTTTGTGATGGTGATGGCATGTGTGTGTTTGTTTAGGGTATTGATTGTGACCAATGCAAGGAATACTTGTGTTTCATATATTTTGTTGATAAATTCTGTGTGAGCTCAGTGCGTTGCAGCTTGAAATTTTAGTAATAGTTAGCAAAAATTATTTTAGTTTTTTTTTTTATAAATGCTTTGCAGCTTCACACAACACGTTTCGTTTATTTAGTCAAAAATTATTTGGTATATTTAATATCTTAAAAATATTATAAAATTATTATTGGTAGGTTGTTATAACCACATGAATAAATGCTCACCAGAGATAGAAGAAAACTTTAACCAAACATAATATTCACTAAATATAAATATTTATATCTTTCTATTCAAAGGATTATTCGCCTGAAATAAGATTATGAAAATTTTTCTAAATTTTCTTCTCTTTCTAAACTAATTTATGCTTTTGATCCATGCGGAGGTTCTCTTTTCATTAGCCTTTTTTGACAGAGCACGCGTGAGTCGTGTCAAGCTTTCATATCATTTTTGTTCAGAATTGTTTGACATTACATCTTAGAAAGACTTACGCCCGAACAACGTTTACAAATCGTTCAACTTTATTGCAAAAATTCACGTTCTGTAAAGAATGTGTTTCGCGCGCTTCGCTCAACTTATGGTCAACATAATCGTGCTATTGAGCGTACTATTCACAACACTATCACCTACATATGTTAAGATAGAGCTTTCATTATTAAATAATTTTCGACCGAATAGACCATGTCCAGCACGCAGAAAATAAAGCAGCCGCAGCTGACCACGCAGTGGAGAGTGAATTCGGCACCGTGCACAGTAACTCTGACTGACGTATGGAACGACTAGACGCATTTTACGCCAAGAACTTAAGTTGAAACGTATCCCTGCTTCGATTCAGGCCTTGGAACAAAATATTGCACGTATACCAGTCGAAATGCTCCAACGAATTATCGAAAATTCGACACAATGGATGGACCATCTGAGATGTAGCCGCGGCCAGCATTTGAAAGAGATATTCTTTAAAAAATAAATGATTGGGCGGCTGACACCTCAACAAAGCGGGGGATCACACTAGCACTGTTATGTGCAGTTCGTTGTAAAACCACATAAAAATCGTGCAGCTATCGGCTAAGCGTCCCGAAACTATCATAAATCTGCGTAAACGTTTTGTTTTTATTTACGCTATTTCACCTTCTTCTTCTTAATTTGGCGTAGACACCGCTTACGCGATTATAGCCGAGTTAAAAACAGCGCGCCAGTCGTTTCTTCTTTTCGCTACGTGGCGCCAATTGGATGTTCCAAGCGTTGCTAGGTCCTTCCCCACTTGGTCCTTCCAACGGAGTGGAGGTCTTTCTCTTCCTCTGCTTCCCCCGGCGGGTACTGCGTCGAATACTTTCAGAGCTGGAGTGTTTTCGTCCATTCGGACAACATGACCTAGCCAGCGTAGCAGCTGTCTTTTAATTCGCTGAACTATGTCAATATCGTCGTATCGCTATTTCACCTAGGTGTCCAAAAATATAGGATCCGAGGTGTTTTAGATTTGATCTGGCAAGGGAGGGATATTCGAGGACGAAGTGATTCTATCTCATCTTTCTCCAAATAGCAGATGAAACTGTCATCCGGTAAATTGATCAATTTTGCGACATGAATTCCGATCAGAGAGTGTCTAGTTTGAACTCCTACTACCATTGAAAGGTAGACTTGAGAGGTAAGAGTTCACTAAACCCCTTACGATCTACCCTCGACCAGAAAAGCCTTGCGGTTGTATAGCAGCTAGCAGTTTACGAACCCTTGCTGAGCCGGGCTTAAGCCCAACAACTCAGCAGTGAACTATAAGAAGTCAATGTAGCTCTTATCTGATCCCATTCTACAGTTATTGAAGTTAAAATACCTGTTAATTCACAAAAAAACTCGATAAGTCTTTGGGATAAGGAGTCTGGACATAACTTCACTTGTCTTAAACGCACAGTCAGAGTACTCCAGGCTCCTCTACAATCGGAGTATATAGTCACCAACCTGAGTGAGGCGACATTTCGTCTACTGCTACCCTTATAGCAGCCCTTCTACTAGAAAAACCTTGCAGTGGTCAGGAAACCTGAAATTGCAGCTAATGTATAGTTCTCTACAGTTTACTTCTCTATCTATTCATTGCGTAAACTTTAATCAAGCCCGAAAAAAAGATCCTTCCCCTCCACCGACACCTTTCCATGCTTTCCTCGATGGCATAAAGGAGAGAAACGATATCAAGGTCTAGGCTCGGTGACCTGGTAATCAGACTACTATGAAATAAAATCAAACTGTGCAAGGTTTTCAGTGTGCTCAAGCTCACAGTTATCTAAATACCGGTAATATCTACCGATGCTATATGCAGTAATGCAACGAGGACTATAATGTAGCGTAGTGCACGAGGAACACTGATAAGAGCCACCAATTGAACAATTGCCAATTTTTCACGAACGTGGTTTTTACCCAGCGCCTTCCACCATAGAAAACTTCCATAGAACATAATATGCTTGTCATTGGTTCCATAGAGCCTATGGACTACCTTTTACCAATGACTCCTCCGCAGTAGTATAGCGCTACCGATGCTTTTCTTACACTTTCTTCAAGGTTGGATTTCAAGAGCTTTCTGTCTAGGATAAGCCCTAGGTACTCAACGTTGTCAGCAGGCTGAAGACAGGTTCATCTTACGGGATTATGAACTTCCCTGTGAATAAAACCCGTTCGGTCTTGCTTGGATTAACGGGAGCACAATTTTCAGCAGGTGATGGTTTCCTTCAACTATGAAAGCTACGTCATCCGCGTAGGCAATCACCAGACAGCCGACTTCCTCAAGCTGTAGAGTGCCCCTACTCACATTACGTGGAGGCCGCGTACTGTTCCATTCCCCCACGATCGTTTGAAGCTGAGTTGCTTAAGATTCGATTCAACCTTAAACCTATTCAAAGCTCTAATGACCGCTTCCGGTAATATCTTGTGGAGTACCCCCTCGTTATTGAGAGGGTCCTTATTACAGACTACTTGTTCTTTATGGAAAATGTGGAGTTACCTTGAAGTTTACCCTTTTCACGGAAAATAATTTATGTCGAAGTACTTATCACCCAACAGGGTTCTAGGTATATTAAGGTGGTCCAAAAAAAAAAAATTTTTTTTTCGTTTGGTTCTCTGAAAAATAGGTTCCTAGACACCTCCAAGAAAACCTCTCCAAGCATGAGTTCTTAATGGTGACGGGAAGGTCATGCTTCTTACAGTTTTCTATTTTTTCTTATTATCAGATAGAAAAATTTATATCTCGCTTCCAACTACTTGAAAAAAATCTTGTTCCTTAGGTTTTGTAGGAAATTGAATGCTCTACAAAAAAGGTCTCACACGATTTTTTCGTAATCCCAACCGTTTAAAAGATATTAGCGGTTGAAGTTTGATTATTTTTGAGAAAATTGTTTACTTCTTATGAATTTTATAACTCAATGAAAAAAAATCATTATGAATGATGAAACTCATAGGTTTTTGTAGAGGCTTTTTTAGAGGTGTCTGGGAACCTATTTTTCAGAGTACCAAACGAAAAAAATATATATTTTTTTTGATCCACCCTAAGGAATATACTAACAAACATCAATTAAATATGTAAGTCCGTGCGCTTGTACCACTGTGCCCACCTAATTCATGTCTATATTTGTGGCAGCCTAGGTAGTCCATGTGGCAGAGCCTATTAGCTACTATGAATATTTTTGTTGTTGGTTGGTGTTGCTGTTATTGTCGCGTGCTTTTAGCTATGCCAGCGTATTTATTTTGATGACTTGATTTAATATGTACCGTTGTCACCGCGCCATATCGTGTCATCGTGTCAACCGTATTTGCTGGCTGTCTGTCCACACTTCCGTCTGAGCCTCTAGCTAAACATTAATTCAATCGTGCGTCACATGGAACGAAGTTTGACGGGTTGCTACCAACTACAACAACAATAACACACATTTATAATATTTGATGTCAGCCGGTCGGGTAAATTGGTGTGCTCTTTCATATATTTACACTCGTGTGGTGAAAGTGATATATTTACACACACACACATGTAAATATGTGCAGTGTAGTAGATTTGGTAGTATTTTAGCTTGTGTCCTTTGATTTATTGAATTATGCTTTAACCCACATACATACATACTTGTAAATGTCGGTGTATATGTAAATATTTGATGTGTACTGGTGTGTATTTTACGGTTACAACCAGCATGTGTGGGCAATTAGTGTTAAATGTTATCAGGTGCCGAAGTTTTGAAAATTATATGTTTGATTTGCGTTAAGCTTAAGGGGATTACACATGTGTTTGTGTTTATGTGTTTGTGTTGATGTATGTAAATACTAGTAGTATGTATAAATGCCGATGTATATACAAATGTTTGTATAGTTAATAAACTGCCAAATGACCCTTGCAGGTAACGTGCTTATCGGCATTGGATTTGTCTTTAATATTTGCCAATTAATTTAATATTACTTGGGGCCATATCTTAAATGTGAAATCTTTACTGAATTATAATGATTACCTCCTTAGGCAATTAATCGAAGAAAAGTGATGGTAAATGTGCAATTCCGTCAGTTAATCCCTATAAAAAGAAGCTTAACTTTTCATACTCTCTTGCAATTTTTTTTTGCTTGGCTGGTGCAAGTCTTTCAAAGAAGGTCGAAAGATCGCTCTGGACGACCCACGATCTCTTCAACTGTTGAAAATTAAAAAAAAAAAAATTGAAGCAAATGGTGTTTGAAAATCGAAGCAAATAGTGTTTGAGAGATGACAAGGGAGTTCGACATCTCTCGCGAGTCCGTTCGAATGATTTTGTGGATATTTTGGATATAAAACGCGTTCTTGCTCGACTCCTCTCGATAAGGCTGATTTTTTTTTCAAAAATAGTACTGTAAGCAGGTCTCTTTGAGCATGCTAGATCGTGCGAATTCCAATGCCAGATTCATGATGAACATTATAACTACCGGTGAGACATGAGTTAGACATGCAAACGAGTACACAATCATCGGAATGGATTTGGTTTTCAGTCGATCGAAGGAATGAAACAAAATTCACTGAAGAAGCTGAAGGCCATCCCAAAAAGTGCACAGAAAACTGTTTCGAAGAAAACGAAAAATTGTAGGCATAAATGTTATAAATCTGGTGGGGATTATTTTGAAGACGTAAAAATATACTTGTATATTTATTTAAAAGTTCCAGGTACTTTTTTGTTAAAATGTATATTGAAAGTACATATATTTCAGAATTTTCAAATATAAATATTTTACTATTTTAAGTGAATCCGATAAATAATTCGTAGATAGGAGGTCTTTAAGAATTTTTTAATTTTTTGAAGAAAATTTCTTTGAAACGACTGGTTCGATTGGGTTGAAATTCGCAAACCTTCTTCGTCATATTTGTCAGAAATGATCAAAGAAAACTGGTTTTGACAATTTTTCACAAAAATATGTCTTTTTGATTTTTGAGAATTACATTCTTCATCCATTTCCTGATCCTTAAGGTCGATATTGTTGAAAACGATTGCACTTTTACTTAAGGGGTTAGGGGTAGTCAGAGGCACGAAAAAATTGGAGTTTTCAGATTTTTTTTTTGCTATTAAATCGTGTTATTTTACAAAAGTAGTAATATGGCATTATAATAGAATGTGTTGACTTGAGGTCACGAAAATTAAAAAAAAAAAACAAATTAATTTCCAAAGTTATAGTTGTTTGTGTTGACCCTTTTCCAAAGAAAAGGTACTTTCGGTGACAACCATAAGTCCTTGGAGATTCATCTAATATCAATCGGACAAAAAAAACTAGTTTTATAAATAGATAAACTCGGGCCTGATTGAAGGATTTTCTTTTTTTTTTCAAAAATTAACAAAATGGCGGCTTCAGGAATATTTTTTCTAAATTTTTGCGAAAAAATCTAACTGTTGATTGGTCTTAAAAAATCGAAATTTTCCAAAAAATTAAAATGCTTTGATCAGGCCCGAGATTATTATGTATTCAAAAAGCTGTGTAAATTTCATTATAATCTACTGAGCGGTTTTCGAGTTACAGTTGTCACCGATTCAAAAAACATAGTTTTGAGAAAAACGCGTTTAAAGTATCACACTAGCGCTTTGAAGTGCCCGAGCTCGCTTTGTTATTTGTCGAATAACTCAAAACCCACTCATCGGATAAACGTGAAATTTTAGAGAATATTTTTAAGATATTACACTTAACAAAAATATAGAAAAAAAAATAATTTTTTGAAAATTCTAACTACCCCTAACCCCTTAAGAAAATTAGAAGAAAAATGTTAGGTTAAGAAACCCAAAAAATAGCTTAACATATGGGAAGACAATAGTTTTTACTTTCAGAAAAACAATTTAGTTCAAGCAAAGAAATAACGAGACAAGCCGATTTGTGTGGCTTGCATTTTCTTCCAATTATCTATTATAATTATTTTCGTAACATCTACCATTCGAACGGCAGTCGAGTCCACATAACTCGGCAGTATTCTTTAAAATCATTTTATGAAGAGTACAACGCTACAAGCAAAATCATACAACGTTTTATGATTGATCCATAAGGTCAATATCAGGCCAGGCCATAAGCAGAACAGGCCAAGAAAGCGTTTTCAAGGTCTACGAAACTTGAATAAAGCTAACAAACTTAGTTTAGATAGAATTATATAAGATAGCATTAAAACAGAAGGGATTGATTAATCTACAGCAATATCGGTTGGATTATACGGAGATTGCAGAAAAAATGATAACTTTGTGAATTCATTGATTCAAGAAGTCAGGTCATCAAGTAATATACTTGTAATTTATAAACACAATATTTCTCTTTCACTTAATCCTAAAAAATTTTTCGGCTACATCTCTCTTTGAAATTGCCATAGACCAATTTTAATCGCGATCTCTGCTCATAGTATTTTTAAAGGTCAACTGTTTTAAGCTTTGGTCCAATTTTAAATAAACTTTGTACGCATTGTTCTTCGATACTCGAAAGAACTGTGCACCAATGACTAGGTCTACTTCTTTGGTAGCCATGTTTTCCACGTCTATCACTTACTGAATATCATAGATGAAAATATTTTATTCGTGATCCTAATATTGTTGCCTTTAGTTTATTAATAAACGATTTTGTTTAGGTTTGACACAAAAATATGAAACTCCAGTGGCAATATCCACATTTCATTCTTGAAATGCTAAGCTTTGAACAGACTTTCATGGGGAATATTTAGAACCGTATAGGGTTATATACCCAAAAATATTTTAAAGCGAAATTGTGAATATGAACTCACAATTTTGTTTTTATCGGGTTTTGAAATAGGAACGCTGCAAAAGAGCACCGATAAGATTAAGATATAAAAGCATTGGGTACAATGAAACAAAAATACAATTCAAATTCATGATAAATTGTACCACTTTTTACTACTAAGAAAAAAACAAAAATTTCTGATATTGGTAGAGTCCTTCAATTAGTAAATTCGACGATAATCACCTCTTTGCACAATAAAAATGTCTTCTCTGTTTTTCCTTCTTTCCAAAAACGGATCGATACTAGTACATCGACCAACCAGTGCTGGAAGCGATTCCAATTACATGTTTAGCCAAGCAGAACAAAACTAACTGAGTTAATAAAATCTTACCCCACAAAACTTTTTAATGGGTTAAATTCAAATATATTCAAAAATTAATATGATATCATGTATATCACTATTAAATACCCAACTTTCGTGCAGCATACTCGTGCCAACCATCCAGCAACCCAACCGACCGACCAGCTATGACACCTGTCTAATCGGTTAGCCATCGACATTGCTGCATTAATGTCACAAATTCAAAAGCTGCACTTCAGCAATTGAAGTTGGTGCATATTCATTGCAACACCAACAACTCATGCAACTATGAACCATGTGTCTATGGTATTTGTTTTGGCGTCTATATTTGCTCAAACCTGCGTCTGCACCGCTAGTTCGTGGCCTGTGAGAGTATGTACGTGTGCGAGAGAAATATGTGCTTTATAGACATAATAAAAATGACAATTTTCGGTTTGTGATAAACAACAACAACTACACACGAATGCTGACACTTTAATGAAAATGCACTGACATCGAAAGTTAACTGCACATTTTCGAATTTTCGAACACAGTCAAAGCTACATTTATTGACAGGCGCCGAGTTAATTATCGACAAAACATTGAATATGTAAATTGATTTTAGTTTTTAATTTTTCCCTTTTTGTCGCATCATTGCTGATTTGGTTTGAAAAGTTGGTGAAGTCATATTGATATGATTTAGTTTGTGTTTTTGAATTCAAGCGCAGAGTGGTAGCCGAAATTGAATTCGTGTGCAAAAAAGTTAATTGAAAACATGCATTTGACACTTCTCTTCAATAAAATTGCATAAATTATAGGGATCACAAGTTTCTTTTTCGATCTTTATACCCCGAACGGGGTATATTAAGCTTGCAACGAAGTTTGTAATACTCAGAAGGAAACCTATAAGGTAAAGGGTGATCTATTTCGAGGTTCACTACCTTAAAACAAAAAAAAAAACACAGAAACTCATTCTAAAAAACATTCTTTGGCATTTTTGTTTTTAAGATTATCTCTTTCGAATGTTAGCCGTGGCTACGTCTCAGATGAACCATCCGTTGAGTCCAATTCTCGATGACACGTTTGAGTATTTCGACTGCTAACTTGCGAACGACACGCGTGATATTTTTCTCCAAAGCCTGAATCGAAGCGAGATTTTACGCACAGACTTTAGACTTAACCTATCGTCAGAGGAAACTCTTTAACTAACCAATCGACCGGCCCAAAACGTGAAATTATCTGTTCACCGAAGTGTTATCTCATTAAATACATTGATTGATGCGAAGTGTGGGAAGTGGCGCTGTCTTGTTGAAACCAAATATCGCCAAGATCACGAGCTTCAATTTCAGGCATCAAATAGTCAGTTATCATGGCGCGATAAGGGTCGCCATTGACGGTTATGTTTTCATCGACAACATTTTTGAAAATATATGGACCATGATTTCACCGGCTGCCAAACCACACCAAACCGTTGTTTTTCTTAATGAAATGACAGCTCTTGAATTTGTTTATATACCCATTGAGCTAAAAATTAGTCTCGCCGCTGAAAAAAAATTTGTCTCGAAAACCTCGCGACTTCTTTCTCTTTTAATGAGCCCATAGAACAAGTCGATGTCGCTTAGGAAGGTCGAGCGGCTTCAGTCCTCGCACAATCGACGCAAAATCTGTCAAGTCGTTCCATATGTCAGTCCGAGTTTCTACGAACGGCACTGAATCGACTCTCCACGGTCATCATCTTGACACGACTCACGGCTATTGAATAAAGTACTACTACTTGGATCACCATATACATAAATGATCAGCGTTACGAGTTGAGTGTTCATCTGTACATATGCAAATTAGTCTCTCAGCTAACGGCGTTTTCTTCCCAAGAATCTAGTTATATGTTGCAACCTGAACTGAACTGACCGATCGATCAAAAAATTTTTCACAACGGGTTACTATAGCATACAGACTGACCGATCAAATCAAGTTCATGTAAGGTATCTTTTGTAAAGGTCATCATAACGGTTAACGGTTTTTATTTTTTGAAAAATATGAATTATAAATTTCAAAATTATCAAATTTTTTTTTTGCGATATTTTAAGACAGATTGATAATTTGTAATATTTAAAAGAAATTAACTCGCCTACGCCTTCACCACTTCCGCTTCAGTTGGTTTCTTAGTTGTGCAAAAGCTGCTGATCAGCATTGCGAACACCACCGCAAGTATAACGATATCCAAAGCCAACAATAGCTGCGTCAGCGTGAGCACGACATTAACAATGCGTCTCTCCATTGCCACTGTAATGAGAGAATAAGCGTTTGTATAACAACTAGTAATTTAAGCATTTCACTTATCTCACCTTCTGCAGCCATGTTTCCAAAATTGCCACATTCAATATTGTAAGGCGCCATTTCTTGCTCGTTTGGGACTTTTTTCACGCCAAAACTCTTCGCCAAAACTGACTGTTGCCACTGTGACGTTACACGAACCAGAAGCTTTTGCCACATCACATATAGCCCCGTACGATTTGAATTGGCTTGGTTTTCAAGGCACGGTCTTGGCGCCGGTTTCATTCGCTCAATCAAAAGAAGTGGTTGGGATTGTGTATTCTGCAAGCTGAACTGTATTTTATGATATAAATAAATTACTAATTTATATACATATATATAATTTAACAGGCGAACATACTTAAAGTTTTTGCGAGCTGCTGCTCAAGTACTTACCGCCATTGGCTCAGCTACCACAGCCGTCACAACGGATATGACAAGAAAAATTCTTAAGAAGCGTTCTTTATTGCTTAGTGTGTTGAACATTTTGCTTTCTAAGTAAAATAAATCCCAGATATAAGATGAGCAATAAAATCTTTTCAATAAATATAAAACGAAGCTAACTAAACAGTGGTCGGAATTTGTTAAACCACACCCTACCGTTTAAGCGATTCGCTCATCAACTTGATCTTTATGAAATTTACTTGCCGTAATAACCTTTAGCTCATAGAAAAAGAACCAAAAAAATAAGACACTTCTTTAAATCCCACTAACCCGAAAACTCCGGAATTAATATACTGTTTTATGCTCAGAGGGTAACTAGTAGTGTCAGGGTCAAACATAAAATTGGTTATCATTTTTCACATATATGTTAAGTAGATATATTTGACCCATCATGAAGAAAAATCTAGTTGAGGATCATTCTAATATTACAAGCCGAAGCAGGGTTATTGATATAATGCCATCACGTAGAAAATCTTCTTAGACCATAAGTGATCAAATTTTACCCGGACTGGCCCATTTAAACTAGTGCAGAAGAACCGTATTGATAAAACGAAATTATTTATAACGGATTATTCAAGTAGAGGTACTTTTTTCAATACTCTTTTTTTGACAGATCACGCGAGAGTCGGTCAAGATGTCTGTAAAGAATGTCGCACGCACCGCTCAACTTATGGTCAACATAATCCGCCATCTCCCATCTTGAGACCCAGCATTCATTATCATTATTGTTCGACAGAACTGACTACGTCCAGCGCGCAGTGAAGAAAATATAGCAGCCGAAACTGAGAATGTACACGAAGATTCGTGTTCGATGTACACGCGGTTCGCAGCAACTCGGATTGACGTATGAAATACCTTGGCGCTTTATATGTCGAAATCTTAAATTGAAAGCGTTCAAAATACAGCTTGTGCAAGAAATGTAGCCGCTCGACATCGCTCCAAGAAGATCTGACGTTTTCGAGTCAAATTTTGTTCAGCGATCAGGCCCATTTCTAGCGCAATGGTTATGTAAACAGGCAAAATTTCCGCATTTGGGACGAAGAGCAACCTGATGAGCGTGAAAAGCTGTCATTTCATCCAGAAAAACCAACGGTTTGATATGGTTTGTGATCTAGTGAATTGTCAGTCTATATTTCTTCAAAAATTATGTCAGTGGAAACGTAACCGTCAATGGCAACCATGATAACCGACTATTTGATGCATGATATTAAATAATTAAATAAAGATGGCGCCACTTCCCACACATCGTATCAATCAATAGATTTATTGAGAGAATACTTCGGTGAGTAGATAATTGCACGTTTTGGACTGGTCGATTAGCCACCAGAATCGTGATATCACACCGTTAGAACTTTTGCTGTAGGGATATGTAAAGTATAAAGTATATGCGGTGAATCCCTCTTTATTTCATGCCTTGAAGCAAAACATTACGCGATTCATTCGCCAGTTACCAGCCAAAATACTCAAAAGAGTCATCGAAATTGGACTTAATGGATGGATCATTTGAGATGTATCCACGGCTAACATTCGAAAGAGATAATTTTAAAAAACGAAATGCCAAAGAATATTCTTTCGAATGATTATACTCGTAAACATTAGTCATTAAATTTGAAGTTTTTGTGATTTTTCTTTAAAAGAGTAGGGAACCTAGAAATGGATCATTCCTTGAAAAGGATTTTTGTCTCAGTATAAATTATGTGACCAATAATAAAATTGCGAAAGTCAATTTAATTCAAAACTTTAAGATATGGGAAAAAAATTAAGCTTGGCAGGTTCGTTGCTAATTTTTTTTTAAATATTTGTTGGATTGAAACTAGTCGGTTTTGCTAGTCGGTTTGATATGCGTTTGTCAGGATACTACTATTCCATTTGTTCTTTTATTATATTACTATAGTCAAGTAATGATTATAATACTTCCTTGTGATCGATAGCCGGTATATTTTAGTACTACAAAATGTTGTCTTTCTAGGTTTCTAAACCCCGTTTTACATTCGCTTCAATGATTTAGAAATGTAAATGCGCTTTGTACTATTACACTATGAATGTAAAAAGGTATAGATCCAGGAATCGAAATGTTTCCCATGTGAAACTTTGAAGCCAAAAACTGTAGGAAATGCACCATTATTTACTTAAAGTCACAAAAAAGAAAATCGTCGATAAAACTTGGGATAATTTCTGCTAGAGAACTCATTAAAAATTTAGCTCATTTATTCTTTTTACTCTGGTACCGAAATGAATTCACTTTATCTATTCATTCGACCAGACTCTTTTCTAGCTTAGAAGCACAATTCCGACCACTGTTAAAATTTATTAATAACATTTTATGAGACAATGCTTATACATTATAACTACTAGCAACTTTAATAAATAACGCACTGTACAATATCGCACTAGCGAACCAAACGAATTATTCACCTCTAATTGCAATCGACACCACACAGCATACCATAAACTACTAGATAACTGCCGTGAACCAAGAATGTTCATACGCCCAGAAGCATCCACAAGCATTACAAAACAAATATCGTCTACCAAACCAACAATCCTTAGTAGTACACACGTTTCATTATAACAATAGACGATGTCTATATTTAGAACCAACTGTGTCAACATAAATAGACTATCCAAAACAAGAGTAATAACAAAAGTCTACCGTTAGTTTTGGTGCGTTATTTACCACATGCGACCCAAATGCTGTCAAACAAAAATATTGGACGCATTTCAAGGTTAACCGCGAGGCTAACGAAAAACGAAAACAATTCAATTTCAACATAGAAACTAAAGACACTTTGTATTTGCTTAAAAATATTCAATATTATGCAAGAATATTTTAAATAACATTTTTTAGCATATTTACTAGTTTATGGTTGCGGGGTTACACCACCACGCTTTTGTTTTAGTGGGTTTCACTTTATACAATTTTGCAGTATCTGACTTTACATTCAACTACAGAGACAGTAGTTTATTTACCCGAAGCAATAGTAGTCGTGGATTGAGTTGAGCTTACGGTGGTACTCCCACTAGTCGTGGATTGAGTTGAGCTTACGGTGGTACTCCCACTAGTCGTGGATGTTGTTGATGTGACTGTGGTATTACCACTAGTCGTGGATGCTGTTGAAGTGACTGTGGTACTACCACTAGTTGTGGATTCTGTCGGTTTTACGCTGACCGTCTCAGTTGGTTTCGGATTCGAATTTGCACCTGATGCGCCTTCACCACCTTTATTATCCTTTGGATCTTTCTTTCCTTTTTTGTTTCCACCTGGGCTTAAGCATTTGAATACATTGTCAACACACTGCAGTGCAAAAAAAAAAAACCATTTAAGACAAAAGTTTACACTTTAATGCTAATACCTACTTCCAATAGATCGCCCACTGCAGTTTTAACGACCGAACCCACTTTTGTGCTCAACTGCCCGAAGAATGCGCCCAAATCCCATGAATCGTCAACATCATCTTTATCGGCTAGCGGTGCAACGGGTTTCGGTGTCTTCGTGTTACTAGCGAAACCAACGCCAAGACCGTCGCGCAAGGATCTAATGCGTTGATTCACGAGACCAAAGCGATTTTTCTGCTCAGATTTATGTACATCAGCACTTGTAGTTGTCCAGTAGACACAAGCTAACAAAAATAGTAACGCGAAAATTTTCATTTTGGTACGACTGTTTTGAGAACTCTACGGTTTGATAATACTTTGCGAAACTAACAATACTTTTAGCGAAAGTCTACTGTTATATATATTTCTCTTAGATTGCGCAATATATGTATTATTTGTAGAAGCTGTTGCGGTAATTCGAGGCTTCGCTTCGAACGAGAATAAAAACTGTCATAGATTAGATCTTAAGTATTTTTTAATATATTTTAGGATTTTTTTAGCCCACATATTTGTTAGAATAGATTGGATCGTTGAATCGTCTGTATAGAACTTTATATTCGCAATTCTATGCATATTTCGACCTATTTCGAGTATATGTATAACACTATATATCTGCAAAAGCTATTTTTTATGACCAACGAAGAACTTTATGCGTAGTTGAAATCCGAATAAGATACAGGTATCTTACATAATGCTAAATTAACTATATTAAAACACCCAGAAGTCAGAGTCATATAAGCACCAAACCCACCTTTTTGCCGAATATCTTGAGAATTATGAAAGATAACCCCAGCACATGCATTTAATGATGGATTTATTGAGATTTTTTTACGGCTACAATGCGCTCCATGATTTGTCATTGCTTTCTGGGGTATCGCCACTTGTGCATATTATATGCTATAGTATTATATTACTTCTTCGACTTTTGGTGTACTCTTACCGTCATTCTAATTTACAACATTTTAGTACTTCACTGAGAATTCAAAGAGAGACGAGAAATTCATATGGTTCATATACCATATACGTATACTATGTACCAAGAAGTATTCCAACTGTTATTTACTTAGCTGGTTTTTATGTACACACTGTACGTACATTATGTCGGTATGTGGGTCTGTACGTACAGTGTGTACATAAAAACCAGCTAAGTAAATAACAGTTGGAATACTTCTTGGTACATAGTATACGTATATGGTATATGAACGGCTTTGTTTTATTTACTCTAGCAAATACGCTAATAAGCTTACTAAGAAGTAAGGTCATTTGCATCAATTCATTTATATTAGTTCATAAGGAAAACACATAGCTCAAATATACTTGAAAGACTGATGTCAAGAACCTTGATGACCCTCTGCAGTACAATTACTTAAGTAGTCAGAACAGTGAACTGAATCAGTGGCTTACTAGTTACTATAAAGTGCTAAGTACTGTTATAGATTGAAGTTGGGTAAAATTTCATATTAATAACGAAAGTTAAGTTTTTGAAGCTAAGAAAACCTGAATGATTCGGTTTTTAGTGTTTAAATCTTACAAATCGATGAAATATAGCTGAAACTTTTAAGTGTGGTATTATCATTGGTGTTGTACTGATTAAGAAATGAATCGGGAGACCTACTTGAACATATAAAAACAATTTTTCGATGATGTCTTCAAATTGTATATCCATCATTGGACTTAACCTTAAAACTGAAAAAGAAAACTATCTTACGCACGACCTTAATTATAAAATAATTGAATTTTATAATGTATAATATATAATTTTGGCATTTCTCGCGAAATGCTTTCTAACATCGCCTAACAATTGTTATAATCCCTTGTCTATTACATATTATCCCTCGTATATTAATGGAACACACCACATTTAATATGAATACCAGCTTTTCGAAAGCACATAAGCGCTCATAGCGCCTATCATTTACCTGAGAACTAAAATGGCTGAATTTATTATTCCTGTAGCTAAAAAAAGTTCCCACGTATATAATTAAAACCAGAACTATACAAATTACTTCATAACCTTGGCTACGACTTTCGCGGTTATTACTCCGCGCTGAGACTTTGACTTCTTTGTTTCAAAGGTTTGACTTTAGTTTAGGATTCAAGGTTAATACTTGCTTCCCAGAATTATAAATATTTTTTACTTATTTGCAAGGCATGATAGTGTCAAGTCAAGTTATAATGGAGTCATTGTAATTAGCGGCTTTTAGTGACTTTAAGCAGGTGATTGTGATCCTCAATGTCACAGAACAAATAACTATTGACTATATACAAAACTGGATTATGAAGTTAGCGGAACAAATCCGAAATTGTAACTGAACGAGGAGTGTGGAATGTCTGGTCAAAACATTGTGAGAAAGCTTTATGTCGTTATAACAACAATTGGATGAGGGAACATTTCATTTTTTATCATAAAACTAAGGCTTCCAGTGTGAAATCTAACAAGAGAACCCCGTACATGGAAATTACTTTATAGACAATACTTTTAATTTTTACATTCATTGCCATTTACTCAGTAATATGCACGAAATAAAGACTAACAAGCATATGAAATATCATATGGTATGGTAACCTTGCAATTATGACAACACTAGTTTGAGGGCATTAAAAGATCGCTGGCTTTAGGTCGTATGAGACGCCTTACTGGTCCATCTCTGTGTTATGTTGTTAAGGTACAAAACATTTTTCCAGCAATTTTAAAAGCAAATGAATAATATGTATGTACATACATATATGAAGAAGTATGTACATGCAACTTTTGAGACAAGTGCCTATTCGAGGCGTTCCGTTCCGTCTTCGCCATCCTTTCGCTTTCCAACTCACATAAAATTGCCAACTGCACAACGCTCACGACTTTATTAAAGTTCCAGCGATAGAGTTTAATGCAAATAAGCTTGAATTACAAGGCGATAAGACTTTCGCTGAAATTTAATTACATAAATATGTTTTCATTAAAAAGATTCGAAAGTTTTTTAAACACAATTTCAAAAGTATTTATAGTATATACATAACTATGTACACCACATAGCTGGGAAAAGTATGAAAATATTAATTGGTCAACTGTCGCATATTTTTCTGCTTTGTACAATTTATCTGCATTTCCGCCTTATCCATAACATATATGTATTTATAGATATGTATGTCACAGGGTGAACCATTTACAAGTACAAAGTGATTTAATTTTTAAAAAAATTTAAGTCAAATTTTCATCTGCTTGTTTAAATTTTTTTAACCCATTGTTCCCACAATGATTTCTCAGAGCGTGTAAATCTTGAATATTTCGAATTTTTATTGTTGTTGCAGCGGCAGAAAATGTTCCTGAAGTAATTTCGAGGCATAGTGTCGGGTTGACAGTCTTTGGTCGGATAAAAGTCTGGGTCCGTTCCGGCTACTAAAGCCCGACTGTCATGGGAACGGTGATTCTGTTATGTACTATATTAGTTCTTCTTCACAAAAAGCTTCGTCAGGATCGGGAAGGACCTCTCCGAGCTGCTCCATACCAAGTGAGGCTTCAGACAAGGCGACTCTCTATCGTGCGACTTTTTCAATCTCCTGCTAAATAAAATAATTCCAGCTGCAGAGCTGAATAGAGAAGGTACAATCTTCTACAAGAGAGAACAACTGCTGGCCTACGCGGTAGATATCGATATCATTGGTCTCAAGAACCACGCCGTTAGTTCGGCTTTCTCCAGACTGAATAAGGAAGCACAGCAAATTGGTTTGGCAGTGAACGAGGGTATGACGAAATATCTCCAAAAAAACAGTCGTCGCACTCGCGACTTGGCTCCCACGTTACTGTTAACAGTCATAACTTCGAAGTCGTAGACAGTTTCGTCTATCTTGGTACCAGTATTAACAGCAACAACAATGTCACGCTTGAAATCCAACGCAGAATAACTCTTGCCAACAAGAACGTCTATGGACTAAGTAGGCAGCTGAGAAGTAAAGTCATGTTTCCATATATGGTGCAGTGACATGGACGATGACAACATCTGATGAGTCGGCGTTACGAGAAGATTTAGGTCATGTCGTCCGGCTTTGAGATCACAACAAAATGTTCATCCGGGTAACTTTGTCTGTGGTTTTATCTGTCATACGCACTGTTGACCCAGCATAATTTTCCAATAAAATTGGGTGATCACTTTAATTCCATTCAACTGGTAGTATTGACTTCATCACGATTCTCTTGCAGTGTTTCCGATCTGTGGATATGACAGGTTTGTTTAACGAAGATTAGTTTCGCCGTCTATACCAAGTTCTTTACATTAGGTCCAAAGACTATATGGTATCACTTTATGACAAGATATTCATTAAAAAAGTGGCACCACTATTCAGAGTAAATGAAAACACTGTATGCATTACCCTCAATCTGAATTAAAAAGAAATTCTATAATTTTTACGAAGACAACTTAAGTATCAAAATTATACATATATTATATGTATAGTATGTATATAAGTTAACAAATAAGCTCAACGCAGCGGATAAACAAGAATTTGGAATTTCTCTCTCATTTTTTATTTACACTTTACAAGAAAAAAGACGATTTTCCCCAAATAATAATAAATTTAACTGCCATCAATTTCTTACCGGGCTTCAAATATGTTCTCTGTCATTCTTTATGCGCAACTTTCAAGCGCATTTTTTCCAGCTTTTAATTAAAGCGCTGGCATTACAGCCAGCCATGCACTTGCACTACCATTGCGTTAATTATTTTTACGTGTAAATTGGAAATATTACATGAAAATGTCAACCGAATCTGTTGTGCGATTGTTTTATTCCCCTTTTACCTCATCATTTCTTTTTTCAACGTAAAATTCACCTAGAAACAGTGCTGCAACCATGTTGTGCAATTGTTCGAGTGCCAACTTACACCTTTGAAGAGTCGTTGCTCTCTCACGTGAGCATGTTTTTTCCAAGTAGTGTGTTGCCACCTCGTTTTACACATCCAACTTCTCGCGTGTGTTCGCAATTAATTTCTACCAACGTTATAATAAATTCAATCAATATTAATGCAGTTAAACGCTCTGGTCGCATATAAATTTAATTACGCCGCTTCTTGCAATTCTTTTCGCATTTCGTCAACGAAATTGTTCTCTGTAAGAGAGCGCTACATATTTGGTAATTTGGAATTAATTTGATGATTCTTAAATTATCAAGGGAAATGACTGAAATGAATTCAAACATTATGGAGTCTCCCGTAAGTATAGGGGATCGGAATAGTCTAATATCTTCAAAAAATAAACTTTTTCTCGAAATTTATTTTTATACCCTGAACTGGGTACGAACTAGTCCCTCAGGTTTTAAGATATCGTTATGAAATTATGCAAACGTCATTTTCTCTTCAAGCTGCTAATTTGTCGGAACTGGCGATATCGGACCACTATAACATATAGCTGCCATACAAACTGAATGATCAGAATCAAGGGATTGTATGGAAATTTTCGCATTTGATGATATACAGTATATTCACGAAATTTGGTATGAGTTATTGTTCATTGAAATAATGTAATATCGGAAGTAATTGTTCAGATCGGCTCACTATAGCATATAGCTGCCATACAAACCGAACGATCAGAATCAAGGGCTTGTATGGAAATTTTCGCATTTGACGTGATATCTTCACGAAATTTGACATGGATTACTGCTTAAGGTAATAATACAATCTCCGAAAAAATTGTTCGGATCGGATTACTAGCATAGCATATAGCTTCCGTATAAACTGAACACATAGTTACTAAAAGAAATGCACCTATGAAGAGTATATCAGCATCGGTAAAGCCGAAGTTAACGTCTTTTCTTGTTTTTATTTTATGACGACGATGACACTCGGATATATTCACTTCAAACTTGAACTAGTATAGCTTTTCGATGAAATTATCTAGAAAACTAATTAGGATTTTATAAATATTTGCTTTCACTGTATGGCGAAATTATCCTTTGCAGGTGAAGTCTTCTATTCGGAGCTCTCCCGCAACTCTAGCTTCAGAACTATTACACTTGTTTCGAGATCCGTTCGCAGTTGAATCACCGAAAGCTGCAAGGCTGATGAGATTAGTAGCGAGGGCACTTTCTCTTCTATAACCCAACTTTTGTCAAGCTGAGTTTGAAATATCTCGGTCGGAGTGCCTGGGATTGATAATAACCATATTATCGAATTTGGGCTTGATAATAGTCATATTAACGAATTTGTGGCAAGCTTAAAAAGCTACACTGGTTTATGAGATTGAGTCATATATTTTTGGGAGTTTTTGAGTATCAAGTGAGTTCCATCGCTACCTTTCGCGGGAGGAACAACTCTACTTCCTAATGTAATGTCTATTAAGATAACGTTTTTTATTTCGTTGCAGAGTCGCCAGTGAAGTCTCTCTTGAAAATGTGTTTCAGTGAGATGGTGGCCGATTTACAGAATCGTTGAAAGACCGTTGAAGACATGCCTCGTTTTGAACAACCTGCGACCTTTTCAACTGATGAAAATATTAAAAGGTGAAGGCTATGGTGCTTGAAAGTCGTCAGGCAAATGTTAGAGAGATGGCAAGGGAGCTCAACATCTCTCGCGAATCTGTGTGAATGATTTTGGTGGATATTTTGGGTATGAAACGCGTTCTTGGTCGACTCGTTCTGATAATGCTGAACTTTTTTCAAAACGAATACCGAAAACAGATTTGTTAGACATGTTTGATAGTGCGATTTTCAATCCCAGGTTCATGGAGAGCTTTATAACTGCCAATGAGATGAGCCGTAACCAAAAAAATCACGCCAAAGCCGCTCAAAATTCAAGGTGATGATCATTGTTTTTTTTTTGATGTTCGTGGATTGCTGGTCTATTTGCCCGTATTGAGGTGTTTGCGTGAGAACGTCCGTCGAAAACGGTCGGAATTGTAGAAGAATTGTATTCACCAGATTCGGCTCCGTCTGATTTCTTCTTGTTTTCCAAACTGAAACGACGGTTCCGTGGAGAGAGAGTTCATACAATTCAGAAGTATTACTCTTTGTTTTCAATTGTATAGACAGAAGTTATTGAGATTTTACGGAAGTACCTGGTCGTTTTTATTGGTACTTTATTTGTATTCTCATAAGTTAGACTTGTATCTCTGCTATCGATAAGCAAATAAATTTATTTACGTATATACATACATATTTTTATATTTCGAAATTTTCAGTAAGAGCATTGAAAAAAATCTCCACTAGCAAAATCAATAATTCAACTGTCGCAACAGGAAATCAACATTGCATTTTTCGTGTCATAAATCATTTAGTTAATTGTCGTATGCATGGCGGCGTTGAAAATGGAATAAAAGCCCAGTGCCTCGACCATATATAACTACATACAAAGGTACTCGTTTATACATACATATGTACATAGGTACATGGAGGCTAGCAACTTCGGGCATTGACTTTTATCAACAGAGCAAATGAGGCAACGGATTTAAGAGTATGAGACTGCAATAATTTAACCTTAAGTGACACAAGAAGAAGGGAAGAAGTGATTATAAAAAATATAGATTAAAATTTATTAAATGTAAAGAGAATTACAGTAACTTGAAATATCACCTTTATATGTCTAAATTTAGCTCAAGCTGAAATAAAACCTTACATTTAAGAGTAAGGGAATACTCTTACGAAATACTAAGCATAGGCAAATTTGAAAACAAAAAAAGGAAAGGATGGCCATACAGAAAAGAGTGAAACAAACTTAGACTGACATGAGGAGTTTCTTCTTTTTCCTCTTCAATGGCGTAGACACGTTTTACGCGGTTATAGCCGACTATATACAGGTAGCATTAACGTTGGGTATATTTCCGGAGTTTTCCTCAATCACTAAATTGGAAAAGGCTTTAGAACTATGAGTCCAAAATATTTTCAATTTCACAGTTTTGACTGCATTTGATTTGAAATAAATTTTTTTACCACTCCAAACAGTTCACCCTTTACAACAAAGCCAACAAGGAACATTTTAAATTTAGCGAAAACCAAAAACAAAAAATAATTGAATTCCATTGCACACATACATACATATATGGTAATGCATCAATGTAACGTTAATAATCTTTATTGTATTTACTGACAAAAATCCCTGCACAAGCGATAAATAAATATTTAATGAAGTGCGAAAGAGCATATCTGCCGTTTTTTATGCCTATTTAAACAACAAATGCAAAAAACACACGAACAGACGAACGGTAAATGAATGAATAACTGAAATGTCATGTTCGCTAGTGAACCCCAATGTGCAATGACCGGAAAGCATACTTCTTTCATAGTACAAGTAAAATGAAATATCGATGCAATTTATGTTAAAACAAGAGCGCAATTTAATATGAGTACATATTCAATATACAGCATTACATATTACATGTGAGCCATAAATGTAGGTGGCGATTTAAAATTATAGATATCAAGAAATCATAAATTTTTGTTATAAAAAAATCTAAAATTATAATATGTTTGCTATAAAATATTATATGCAACAGCTCTACTGGTTTCTCCATCTGTTTAACATATTAATTAAAGCTCTCACTTCAAGAATTTTTATAATAGGTGGCGTTGGCTTCGTGACTACGTGATTTATCTCAAATTTCTACTAAAAAATCTTCAAAAATAATGAGAATTTGGAACAAAAAATCTGTGTAAAGAATCTTAGCGAAGCACTTAGGATCCTCAAATAATTTAATGTGAAGAACCGAAAGTCTCAACAACAGTGTAAGAATATGTCTGTACTATTCTAATGAAAACATATTGAAAATCTTTTGTAAAATTTAAAAAATTATGTTTGCCTACCTTACAATAACAAGTTCAAGAGATCTTGGAACAGTGATGAGATTTCTGAACTTCAACTCTTATCTCTCGAAGGTAAATAAATCAATCAAAAATATGATATAAAATCAAGTTTCTAGATACGTATGTATAAATAACTAATATGGTAAATATATGGACACACATGCTACAAATAATTCATAGTATAAAGCTCCCAATAAAATACGCCTATCAGTAATTTGCATATTTTTTTATTTAAATAACCTACATTTAATTATTAGGCTGATTTTTAGCAGAGCTGACATAATCTCTATTTTCTACTTAATTTGCTCTCAAATTTCTTATACAATTTCTTATCGAAAGCGCTTTAGAAACCTTTCAAGATTTAATACTATTTTTCTTTTAATTCATAAGCTTTAAAAAGCTTCTGTTTAATAAATTATTACTAAGCTGAATAAGTAGATAAATTGCCAGCATTTTCAACACTACTTGTATGCAGTTTTCTCAGAGATTCCACTTTTAATCCCTATAAATAATCCAAATAACAGTTTTGAAGTTCGACATTTACTTTAAATATATACAAATGTATGTACAGATATTTTATTTGTATGTGAACTAGCATAAAATATTTTATAGAACAATGCTGTAATAATAGTATGTATATACTGACGCCTATATGAAAAAGTGCAGATATATCAGTATTAGAATAATGGGATAAGTATATAAAACTGGCAGTTACAAAGGCCGTGCTTTCACTATAGAGAGCATAATGTTTTATGTGGATTTTTAGAACTTAAAATAAATAATTTTGGAGAAGGAAAAATAGCACTTTATTCAACAGCAATGTATGTATGCAAAATATAGTTTTACCATCCCCAATTTATATGGAATGTTTTTGGAATATAACATCAATCAATCGGCCACCTCTATTGGTCGTAATACATTTTGTTGCTTTGCCATTATGCAATAATTTCGGAAAGAATGTATACATTGTGTATACAAACTGAATCAAGATATCTAAGTATGAAGTCAGTAAAGAACAGTCTCACTTATTTGAATCAGTATTCAACAAGATGTTTTTCACATATTATCTTTCGATACCTAATACCATCAAATATATCACTTGAAACCTAGCAAACCCTCAACAAATAAAAAGGCTTTCTGTACGAGGACTTGAATTTGATAAATTTTTATACCCTGAACAGGGTATATTAAGTTTGTCACGAAGTTTGTAACACCCAAAAGGAAGCGTCGGAGACCCAGTCGGAGATCAGTATGTTGAGCTGAGTCGATTTAGCCATGTCCGTCTGTCCGTCCGTCCGTCCGTCCGTCCGTGTGTCTGTATATATATGAACTGGTCCCTCAGTTTTTATGATATCGTTCTGAAATTTTGTAAACGTCATTTTCTCTTCAAGAAGCTGCTCATTTGTCGGAACTGCCGATATCGGACGACTGAACGATCGGATCGCTGCATCGGATCGAAGCAACCGAAGTTAACGTTTTTTCTTGTTTTGGTTTATCAATGACATTCCGTGGGCCTCAAATAAAATTTCTGTTCTACAAATAAAAAAAAATTGGTGTATTAACACCATCAGACCACGCCGAGTAGATCTCGCTGTCCGTCAATACGACTTTTCAGAAAAAATTGATTCGTGGGCTGAAAAGGGAGGGGCGTGAGCGCCAGACTGCAGGTGGCCGTTGTTAGGCCATCTATCCCACCTACCCAATGTTTCTTAAGTTTTAGCATTAGGAGACGTAAAATATGCCTCGTCTCATCCAGCTAAGGGCTGAGCAGAAATAATGTTCCAGCATGTCATCATCCTCCGCGCATGCTCTGCATACCACCGAATTCACTTTTCCCACTGTCTGAAGATGGCATCTTAAGGGTGAGTGCCCTATGCTAACCCTTGAAATATTACTCGCCTAGAAGTAGAAGTGTTTTGGTCTGGTCACCATCAACACTACCCCAAAGTAACTTTTTGTTATGTTCTGTTTTGCTTGCATTCCAAGAGCTGAGGTTTTTCTCTAGAGTCCATTGCTTAAAACAACCCTCGACGGAACTGAATGATCTGTGGTAACTTAAGGAAATTGTGTCTTCAGCTGCCTTCGTCTGTACCAAATCGAATGTCTTTCACTTCCTTCTATCCCTATGTAACCAGGAACCCAGATGAGATTAACCTATTGCCTGTTTGCATAACCTAACCTGACGAAGTATTGGTTGGCTGTGTCTGTGTGTGTGTATTAACTGTGGCTTGACTATCCCTTAGAAGGTTTATGGACTTGCTGGTCGGATCAGCCCACTTGGCACCTTCTTTTATGCCGACAATTTTGGCCTGAAAGATTAAATTGTAGTACATAGTTTAGTTTGAAGTTCGTTTCTATGCTGGGATTACTATGAAAGAAACCCGCTCTGGTGCCAATTTCATCAGTTAACTCAAAAGTAAATTTCGTCGTTGGAACTCTAGATCACAGAACTATTAGTCTGCTCTTCTCTAAGAGACTCTTGCTGAAATTTTTCAAAATTGACAGTCGAAAGTGCTTTCGAACTCAAAGATATCGCCAACAAACCACGCACCAACACAAACTCAGAACCAAATTCGCTCGCCAACCACATTATGGTAGGCAAATGCATTTATTTTAATGCATTTAAGTGAAATCAAATATTTACATGTATTGTAAGTGTAAATATTTATTGCAGAAATATACATTCACATATATGTATATAAGTATGTATGGCGAACAATCGGTTGTTGCGGCAGAAAAATATTTGTGCAAGTAATCAGCATAAATACAAATTGTTATTGTAGAGCACATACTTTGGTATATATATATGTATTATTTCCTTACACCATATAGAGCAATACATTTAATGTCGTACTCACACACATACATATTTCGATTGTATTTGCAACTAAATTAATCGTGTTATGGTCAATTCAATTCATGCAACGCATAACTGACGTAATTGCCACAAATTGCATTCTGCTATTGTGCAATATTATTGCGTTGGCGCTTTTCTAATATTTTCACATGTTAAACGTACGGAAGTTATAGTTAATTGGCAATATAAACGGTAAATTCTATAAACGCTTTAGGCAACCGTTTTGTGTTTTTTTCGTTTATTTTCGTAAACGTATTGAGCAGAAAATTAAAAAAGCAAATATTTGTGAAAAACATGGCTATCGGCTCTGTAAATATCATTCATTCATAGTTATTCTTAAAATTAAACCCTGAACTCTTTTCAACGAAAATTTTAACACCCAGAAGAAATGTTGGAGACAGTAATAATATATGTAACGGGTTTTTCAATAGAGTCGCTATAAAGGTAGACCGATAGAGACAGCAAACGACGCCATATTTTTCCCCGCTATTTTCACATTTCTCTTCAGTAAGGTTTGCCATTTCATCATGGCGTATATCTTTCCATGATGAACAACGAGATCCAACAACGAGTCGAAAATATTAAAATTTACTGCCGAAATTCGGAAGTGGCCTCAAATTTAAGAACGCTACGTCCAATTTATGGTCGTCTTAACCGTCCTGTCAGATAAACAATTGAGCATCTACAGGAAAAATTAAAATCCATAGGCGCAGTACAAAATGTTCCCGTGCCAGTGAGACAAGGAATTGCCCGCAGTGTCGAGAATATTGTTTCCGCTAGCGGCTAGCGCATCAATTTGGGAAGACTCAAATTGGTCTCCCACACGTCATTCTCAAGCATTGAGCATCTCTGTGACGTCGTTGTGGCGAATTTCGCGAAAAGATCTTGGCCTACATCTTTACAAGACCAAATTGACGCAAGAACTGAAATCTTTTGACCACCAGAATCGTTGTATGTTCGTGAATTAGGCTGAGCAACAACTTGAAAATGATCCGTATTTTCATCGAAAACTCATTTCTGGCTGAATGGCTTCGTCAATAAGCAATATATCCGTTGCTGATCAAGCAGCAATCCACACGTAGTCCATGAGCCAAAATTACGGTTTGGTGCGGTTTGTGGGCCGAAGTTTTCATTGGGCGGTACTTCTTCCGTGATGATCAAGACCGGCACGTTACTGTGTATGAAAATCGCTACTTCTCAATGATAATCGAATATTTTTAGCTCAAATTGGATGATATGGACTTGGACAATATGTGGTTCTAACAGGACGACGCCACAAGCAACACAGCGAAAGTCACAATCGATTTATTGAAAACCAAGTTTGGTGAAAGTGTTATCACATGAAATGGCCCAGTCAATTGGCCGTCTCGGCCTTCCGATTTGATGCTTCTAGACTGTTTCCTGTGGAACGACGTCAAGTCTATGGTCCATGCCAACAAGTGAGCGACTATTGATGAACATCGTACGAATATCAAATGTGAAATTGCAGCACTATCGGTCGATTTAAGCTTAAGAACCGTCAAAAATTGGGTCTGGACTTCTGCAAGCTTGCCCGTGGTAGCCATGGAAAAGGAGTCGAGTTCCATAGGTAATAGCTTCGAAAGTATTTTCAGGGGAATAAAGAATTTCATTAATATCCCAAACCGTTTTTGTTTTATTTAAATTTTGTAGCGCTCTTATTGAAAATGATCAGAGTTCCTCACTCTGATCATTTTGAGCTAATTTAGCCATGTCGGTCTCTCTGTTCTCTGTCCATCAATCTGTATATACGCGAACTAGTCCCTCCGTTTTTGAGACATGAAGATTTAATATGAATTTGGTACAAATTATTATCCAACACAGGTCTATAACCTCTGAACATATTATTCAGGTCGAACCACTCTAGCATATAGCTGCCTGCGAAGTGTATTGTAGCTTCGGTGTAGCTGAAATTAAGCATTTCTTTCATGTACATTATGTAGGTCTAGTAATAGTTATTTTGGAGTGGTAAAACATACCTTGTTCCTTATTGAGGTAACGAAGACATCTGCAAGAAGAGAAAATTTACATATTTTTGAATATATTACACAACAAGATTTGCTCTACTTTTGTAAAGAACTACGGTCTTACAGATCATTTAATATATTTTCATCTATCTATTCTGTATACATTTTATGTATTATTTAATTTATATGTAATAAAATATTTCTGAATCCACTTAAAACTTCGCATCATTTTTTTCTGGAAAAAGCAAACAGACTTTAAAGCAGAAAACAAAAATGCACTTTCTTGAACTACATAGGCAAATGTTTGCTTTAATCTTAATAAAGGAAGTACATATGTCCATTATATATATATGTACATATATGTGACTATGCCAGCGCGCGGGTATAATCCATATTTGCGCAACGTGTTGCAAACTTATCGAAATACACAATAAACTCCAGCAATACGTTATGCCGTGGAGAGCGACATAATGCAGCAGCAACAGCAGCAGCAGCAGAGTCAACAACATCGCTCAAACACTTTGTTATCAACATTTTGCAACGCCGAAGATATCCATGCAGCAGCATAACTAATGTGCACCTAGCCAGCGCAACTAAGAAGTTCAGCGATAAAGGGGGTTACGGCGATTTGCGAAAGGAGTGTATGGGGTCGTCGCCTCATTTATCATTTATTACAAACGATGCAGCGAGCCACGGCAGCGACAAGACAGCGACACTGTAGCAACTATCTGCTGAAGAAAAGCCGGGAAATCAACCGTGCAGCTCACACAACGCAACTCGCTCTGATCCAAATGATTCCCTGCACTGACACACACACACACGCATACATGTGTGATGGTATGTATCCGAGTACGCAGTATAAACTTCTAAGTTAAATCTTGACATCTTGACTTTATGTCTTTTCTACTTTTATGCGTCATTTTTCCAGGGCAACGCTGCAACATATCATTTTCCACTTCCTTGCCCTGAATCGAGTGGATATGCGTTCACTTCGCTTAGTGCCGTTGATGTTCCAATATTGTACGATACATGTGTAAATACCCTAAAGGAAAACGTGAACTGGCTAAAGATATTTTTCATTCAACCACAAAACCAGGGGAATTCTCTGAACATGCAAAGACTTTTTCCAATTCGCGCAAGCCACATATAACACTCAAGTAATATTCCTTGTAGATAGTCTCACCTTTGCCATGATATTTGATCAATTCATCGTCTGTTCCCAGGTCATAAGCATAGATCCAAGACTTGTCGTCAGTAATAATACGTATCATGACATCCTTTTAGTTGGAAAACATTGTTTCCTAGACGTTAACGCGACACTGTTTTTCGAAAAAATTTGTGATTTTAAAAGAAATCGTGCTTTTACTATCTTTAGGCCCAAATTACCCATCAAAATGGTTTTCACTGATTTTCCGGTGTTCCGACGATACTAGTAAGATCTCTGACTGTTAATCGTCGAGTCTCAAATCTAGTCTAGTCCCAAGCACTGTAGAAGTAATCAACTGAGACTGGTATGATTTTTTCTTGTTAAATTGGTACATACTCGTACTTTAAAGTCAAACCTGCTTTAAATTAAGAAATTTCTTGCAGGGTGCGTTCAATTCTAGAAATGTGATACAGGAATGCATGACATAGTCTATTCCCTGTTCATGGCTTGTTGTGATAGCGTTAAAATGAGCCGTATATTCGTTTGAAGTGTTTGAGAAGGCATTTGGTTCAATGACGCCGACGACCCGATTCTCTAATATGTCCTCCTTTTAATGAGTCAATGGTTTTAGCATGCAGCTATATGAAGTAATAAATAAAGCAAAACTTTTTACAAAACTAAAAATGTATTTTATTCTACATTTAAAAGTCGGCAATTCAAAACCACTTAAGAGTTGTATAGAAAGTGTCGTCATACCGACTCATTTCCTCATTTCCTCATATCCATATAGTTTAATGAGCTGATCTTCCTAGACCTGATATTTTGTTCGAAAATATGCACACCAATATTAATAGGCTGTTTTGTACTGAGAAGTCTAAATTCTTACAACAGATGACAGGAGCCCTCACGTTCCAAATAATTTAGAGCCTTAGGTTTGTCAATTGTACTCATCTCTGGTTTCATTTACCAGTATCTTTCAATATTATTAGATTTAAAACGTGTCATCCTACCAATATATCGTTTCTACGGCCAGAATTTGCCGCATTTAGTACAGAAGTCTTGCATCTGTCCTTGTATTATCTACACCAAAATGGCTAGGTGAACCTCTGGTGCTTCGCGTGTACTTCATAAATGGATTTATCCAATATTTAGTCTTCTGGACTCAGCTTCGAGTAGCTGCCATATCCAAAGCCTCTCACACTGACGGACATTCTCATTGAATGTAAGTATCTCGTTCCAGTTTAGCATTGTGAATTTTTTACATCGCCGTAGTTTCTAGCTCATTTTTAATGGATGTTCCAATATGTCCATATGGATGTCCACCGTCCATGTTAACGATATCGTTCCATCAAGTGGAGGTATTAGCTTTCGGTTACTATTACTATACGAGTTTCTTAATAGCATATACAGGGTTTATCCGAAAGTAAGTAAGTAAGCCCTTCTGCGTCGATTCAGCGCTGCCAGCCTTGAGAGCCGAGGTGCATGCTGCTTGGAACCGCTCTGTCGACTTAAAATGCTGCCTTTTCGGCTTGTACCATTCACAGAATCACTAGCGCGAACTGACAAGCCGCCCGTTCGTTTGCTAGGAACGCCCTCTACCGAATCCAGTCGGTGCACGCATGCTCTGAAGTAAATTCGCGGCGAAAGAAAATCAGTCCTATTACTTTCCTGACAAACCCTGTATCAGCCCACAACAATGTATTCCTGCGATGTTCTGTTCTTATACATAGTTGCCGTTGATGCTTAACTTTATTCTCATCAAAGTCAGTTAATGTGAGGCCAAGTATACGAGCTGTTCCGATGAAGTCGAACCAAAAGAAGCGGGATGTTAGATAAGTATGTTTGATCTGGCATGACAAAGCGGTTTGTTTGTTTTATGTGTGGAATACACGACGGCCGATAGTTCTACGTAACCGAAATTTACCCGAATTTTAACAGATCAAGGGCAGTAGTTTAGATGATCTAACGCTGCTTGAACCGATATTAACAAGTTTCAATCCAGTATCTATTTTGGTCCTTTTTTGTTCTAATGTGGGATGTGAGACGGAATCTGATGAAGTTTTATATTATTTTTCGATCATTTCCTTACTGTATAGTGGAACGAAAAGATAATGAGGTATTTTCACAAAATTTGGTTGATGCAGCTTAAACAGGAATCTTCTTCTAACGAGCTTCTCTCCTTTTGTTCACCATAAAATAGTTACTTGAAATAGCTCACACTCAAAAATTTCCCACAATTCGCGACATTGCCCAATGTTCCTTCATTGCGGCTCTTTAATTCCTTAATTGTGTTTTTTTATATGTTGTAGTTTTCAATCCGCTGGGGTTGACAAACTTGTGACCCAACCATAGTAACCCTATAAGGTCTGCTCAGTGCACACACCCATACATTTATTTATGAAGCCGCCAAATCGAGCAAAACAAAACCTCGATAAATGTCGATTCATTAAATCTAATCGCTTAGTAATTCCTTGCCACCAACAACAGTTGCTCGAAAAACTTTTTGGCCGTGGCTTCGCTGCCACCCACAATCCCAACGAGTCATTTGTCCACCAGCGCGCGTTCGAGCTTCATAAATCATCAAATGCTTAAGTTAATTAATAAACAAAAAGGAAAACAAAATTAACGAGAATAGCGAATAATACAAAAGTGCTCAAATATTTGTTGCTACTCTTTTGTTGCAAAGTTGCCAGACATAATCAATATGAATACAAATATATAACCTATACTTGCATATACACTCTACTAAATAATAAAAGCAAATGGCGTGTGAAATGTCGCTTCGCCACTTCTATTTACCGCTCAATTATGACCCCGATGAGCTGTTTGTTTTAGCCATTTCTTTTTGCTATCGCCTTTCGGCATTTGACCGCTCGAAATCCTATTACTTGTGTCCTCAGCCAATAATCAGATTATGTTGCACGAACCGAAGCTTACTCTTCCAGCCACATAGCCACTTTGGCATGACAGTATATAAGGGTGTGTGTGAGCGCAAGTAAGGTTGGAAGCGTTGATGTTTCAGAAATGTATTGTTACACTTATTGTTGTTGTTGTTGCAGCAAATTAATTGCTGTAAATCACTGCCCGAAACGTCAGAAAGTGACCAACGGACCTCTCGTAGCGGTCGTCCTGCCGATTGAGTTGGAAGTGTAATTGCATTGATTTGCTGTCAGGAGATCAAGGAGGCATTTAATCGACTCGACGATAAGATGACACGAGTAATGGCTAAATAAGAGTTAATGAAATGTGACATGACAATTTGGTTGGGAAAAATGCATGCAATGTTTTCAGAGAGATGAGGTCAGTGAGGGTCATAAGAATATAAGCGGTAAAGAGTTGCTCCAAAAGTTAACAAATAAAAGAAGTTAATAAATAAATAAAAAAAAATTATATAAAAAAATAATTTTGGGAAAGTTTATCAAGAAGTGGTTGTCATATGTATTCAAATAAAACTGTACATAACTAAGGCGTCATAAATATTTGTTATTGAATAAGAAAGGACATTTTCAATATATTGGCACCAAAAAAACACGGAGTTGCCACCTGTTTAAATATATTTTTGTAAATCTTTTTATTTTTGCCTACGCTTTCTATTACTTCAAATATTTAAATATAAATAAATAGCATGAAACAAATTAAACGTAGTTGCCACCTTGTAATAAATTATCAGTTATAAGTTTGAAATATTTGATTTAGGTACAATTAATTACCATTTCTTATTGAGTAAAAAATGGCATTTTGGCAGTAAATAATAATATTAATAAAGTAATATTATGTAGTTGCCACCTGTTTAAAAAAATGTTTTGCATAAATTATGTGTATATCTATTGTGTCCTCTACGCTTTTTGAAAACTTCAAATATTTTAATATTAAAAAAAAACTTAATAAATTGAACGTAGTTGCCACCTAACTATAAATTATTAGTTATAGGTTTTACATAAATAATTGATTTGGGTACAATTAATTAGCACTTCTAATTGAGTAGGAAATGGAATTTTGGCTATAATGGCAGTAAATAATGATATTATTAAGTAATATTATGGAGTTGCCACCTGTTTTAAAAACCAAAAATACATGAGTTATGTGCATAAATAGATATAAATTGTGTTTTCTACGCTTTCTACTACTTCAATTACTTTAATATTAAAATAAGTTTAAAATAAATTGAACGTAGTTGCCACCTTACTATAAATTATTAGTTTTAAATTTGATTTAGGTAAATTAATTGTCATTTCTAATTGAGTAAGAAAACGTATAAGCAAATAATAATATTATTGGTAATGTTATGGAGTGTCCACCTCCAAAAAAAAATAAATAAAAATGTTTTAAATGAATTATGTATATATAAACTGTGTTCTCTAAGCTTTTTACTACCTTAAATATTTTAACATCAAAACAAAACAAACATTGAAATAAATGGAACGTAGTTGCCACCAAATTATAAATTATTAAATTTCAGTTCGAAGTTTTTGATTAAGAATCCAGTTAAGAGTGCAAAACAAATCAGAAGTAATAATAACCGTTTTTCAAGAATATTGCTTGATATGGCGCGATACAGAGTTGCTGATAGGTTCACAACAAAAAAAATAAAAATAAAAATAATATGTAGAAAATTTGTTCTCGATGCTATGTAAGCCAACCTATGTTATTTATTTCAAAACACATCACTTAAATGAATTTAAACGAGGCTGCCACCAATCAATAAATAGTCGGAATTGAGTTTGACTTCTTGATTTCTTAAGTAACGCTACCAAGAAAATGTTGCCATATAGCTTGTAATGTGATATTGACATAAGGTAATTATAATTATAATAATAATAGCATTATTTGAAAAAATAATGCCTTACGCAAGCTACAAATTTGTATCAGAATTTAAAAGCCCTCCAATTCACCAATCTGTTCCTATGGGAATGTATTACATTTAAAAATATCTAAAAATCCAAAAACACAGCACCACTCTCTTCTTTTGGGTCGGATGGTGTTATTTGCACAAGCCAGCGCTGTAGTTGAGAATTTTCCGCTTTTACTTACATACCCTCTGAAGTTCCAAAAAAGAGAAAACGGCCTGCGGTGAACTGCTGCACGTAGCAAAAACACTTTCCAGCAGATAGCCCTGTTTGTGAAGTTGGAAATACTGAAGGCAACGGCAGTTTCCACTTCGCTTTTTGCGTCTTCCTCTTTTATGTTTTGAAATTTCAGTCCCGTTTTTATTCACTCCCGGCAGCGTGCCGTTATGTTGCAGCTGTCACACATGTACCATGACGCACCACTACACATAAACACACATAAACACTATAGTCTGAAGTGACGTTAATGCAATTGACGGCTGCGGTTGGTTGACTGTACCGGGGCAGTTCGAAATGTCGGGGTTTTTTTTTTAGAACTTAGCACTATAGCTGAAGCTTATACATTATATGTATATATAGCGAATGGGTTTTGTAGAGTTATGTATAACTCGAGTTTATTTCAAAGTAAGAAAAATGATCCTAAATTTGGGTTTGTGACCCAGCCATACTGACAAGTTCTGCGATATTAAAATAAACCTAGAACGCATTTGAGTGACCTTCGAAAGCAATTCGAGTATGCGAAAGCTTGCAGATAGAAATTTGATGCGGCTTATACCGCGACCTGGGGTATATTGTGTTCAACTTGTTACTAAGTGTCGTTTCGGCCTTCTCCGTCACGATCTGTAATTTTTTTCATTGTATTCAGTAATGGATTATGGTGGCGGAATCACCGGTTCATACTTCTTTCGAAATGAAGCCGGTGATGTCGTTAAAGCCAACGGAGAGTGGCATAGATCGATGATAACCAACTTTTTATGACCGCAATTGAAAGAAGTTGATCTTTAAAACATCTGGCGAAACAACGTGCAACAACGGAATTATTCCAAGAGAAGTTTGGAAACTCGTTTATTTTAAGAAATTGTGACGTTGAATGCAGTCCATTAGACGACTTCTTGTGAGGTTATTTGAAGTCATTGGTCTTTTGCAATAAATTAGACTGCCCTCAAGCTTTAGAAGTCAATATTCAACGTGCCATTCTTTATATACTAGGATCTCTTCAAGCTTTAGGACTAAATTTGGTGAAAAAGTACTCGAAAGTTGGGTTCATCGAATTCGTTCTTGCAAAAAAGTTGTGGAAGCCATTTGAATGATCGATTGTATTTAACATTAAATAAAAAACATTGGAATTTTTTTATAAGGAACCATTTCACTCTTATTTGAAAACCATCTATTAAAACATTACTGAGTTAAGGAAAGAACCTCGTTTGCTTTTTGCACCAAAACTTTCCAATAGCTGTGGCACTCTGATATTGTAACGGAAGCCGATGCCAGGGAATGTGTATTAGAATCCTAAGGAATTTCAGGTAAAGTGATTTAAGTTAGCCTCAATTAATGAATTTGAAAAAAATGTGGTGAATGTCACTATCGCAACTAAGATTTGGAATAATTTAATGCGACATCATTATTTAATCAAAAACACTTTTATAATTAAAATATTGCAAACTTTTATATTTAGAAAATTTGTATCACTTTTATGGACATGAACTAACTTTTCTCTCCACAAGTCATCTTTGCGTGAAACCAATACTACATTTATTACGAACAAAGTCTCTAGATCAAGGTCACAAAAACGGTAATTGCTGGTAAAACCCACAACAATGGAAGCAGCTGGAATTCCTGTTATGCAAAATATCGTCAATAAATCGGAACACGTGTTTCGCAAATTTTTAGCACACTTGAATCTACTCTTCTACAACCAAATGTGTGGAGAACAATGGCATATCTTTTCTTAATCTCTTTTTTAACCGTTTTCTACCTCTTTACCTCGACGACATTAGATCACGGAAACTTTCTACCTGTTTATCGTAACTGATCCCTTCCTTTTACAGAAGTCAACCAACTTTAATCTCACGATGAGAACAATAGAATGATGCAAGAGAGAAACAATAGAACTTAAAGTGATCTGTTTTGTGTTTAAAAACGCACTTCAACCTTTACTTGCGGTATTGGCTAATAAAGCAATTTAGTGGCTTTTGGTACTTTAGGCGATGTTTTGTTCCGTTACATTCCATTGTTCTGTTCGCTGCGATCCCGCACTTTCGGTAAATTTTACGAAACAAGAAAGCACCTCTTGAGTTTGGTGCCACAGATTATAACCTTGACTGATGGTTTCTCTGGCTACTGTAATTACTGGTTTCGTGAGTCATAGAACACGCACCTTTATTTCGCGATTTTCTTAGTTTTGATTCACATTTTGGATTATGATATATAGACTTTTGAGACCTACAAATACTCGTTTTTATTAATGCTGTTCCAAAAAATGAGTTTTATAATTCTATTTGTTATTCTTGGACAATTCGCAAAAAAAAATTCTAACCTTAAACTTATAATTTTGTTTCCATTTCAATAAATTTCTAATAAATTAGAGTATATTTTTTCTAAATCGGAATAAAAGGTTATGTGAAAATAATAATTAAAACGAATCGCTAATCTACAGAAGAAAAATGTTCAGCCCCATATACACTTGACACTCTTGCCTATCGCTTGCTGTAGCAACATATTTCTTCATGAGCTCTTTTCCATCCAAGTGATGTTTTCCTCAATCTCCTCAGTTAGTCAGCTGAGTGTGTCAAACTGTGATTTAGTGGCTGTACCTTCTGGTTGTCAGCTTCGACTAAGCACATCATGGCATATGAGTAACTAACTACGAGGATTTTCGCGGACCAATTGTTTTACGGAAGCAGTATTGAGGTAAACGATTCAGCGGGAAATGTGTCAGAGCTTAGTTTGAAATATCGTTCTGATATTTCGCAAAATTGTTTTTCGCCCCAAAAACTGTTCATTCAATGGAATTGTTGATATCAAATTCTTGTATGAAAAAGTTTTTTGTTTTACAAGATATTTTCACGAAACTTTGCATAGATAGGTTAAGTTGAACTGGTCACGCATAGACCAGTTTTCGGTCCTTTGGAGCTTAGTTTCTAGGTCCAAGAGAAGTTGTCATCCTTTAGGATGTCTGCGCTTGACGCGAATTTTAATAAAATGTTGTGTGCTCTATCGATACCTCCTCCAGTGTGTCATACTTATTATGGAAAATTTTTTATTTGACAAGATATCTTCACGAAATTTCGCGTGAATTATCGAAACTTGAAGTGATGATTTCGATTTCAGTTTATAACTAGTTTTGACATCATCATTTGAGCTTTCCGACTAGATTTTTCATTAACTCTTAGTTTTCAAAATTGTGTGGAGAAAAGTGATATCTCTAAGCTTCTGAAATTGCTGGAATTGATATTGGCCGCCTCAAGAACAAGCTAAAAGAGTTTTGTGGATATACTTGTATGGGGATATTTTCAAGCAATACTTGGAAGCGTTTAGAACCAGCATTCTCAACAGCTAAAGTGGTATCTGTGTTGGTCATTGTTACAGAATTAACTCTCTTAGCAAACCTTAATTAAATCATTTTCTTATTCGAGCAAATAAAAGATCATTTTATGATGGTGACAGCTTATAGGAAGCCGTAAGTTAGTTTTGTTTTTAATTTTTGTCATTTTTTTTTATATAAATTTCAGAGGCTCTCTTTTCAATTATATTGTTGTAGTAAGCCAGTAAATCAAATAACTAGATTTAATTGGATTAAATTCACGTCCATTTTTTTTTAGCTCTTCTCCACTTTTTCTTTTTTTTTGTGGAACTGATGATGACTTGATTTGAGCAATTATAAAGTGGAAAAATTTATTCTATATAAAAAAGGCGTCCAATGAGACTACTAATCTTCTCCCATTAAACAACAAGTAAAATATCACAAAAAAAAAAAATCATACAAAAGACTAATGGTAAATTTAACATTGACTTTAATGTGTTCAGTTTGTTGGCAATGCATTTTTGTTGCATATCTCTTATTTGGGATTTATTACACAAAAATTTAATATTTCTCCATTTACAGAAATAGGCCATGATAAATGTGTATATTAAGCTGCATAAATCAATTACCGTTGTCAATCAAACGTCAACGCGGCATAATAAAATATACATCCTGTTGCATTTCCTCGCTATTTGAAGCAATTCTTTATTCGTTTCCGCTGAATGAAATCACCGATTCATAAAAACAACAAACAATTGCTATTCCAAAGCATTATGGATATAATAAAAGTGATTCAATAAATAAAATTGGCAGAAGTGAAGAATTGGCGAAAGATTCTGGCAACGGCAGCGAAAACACATTTGACTCAGTGCCAAAATAAAGCACAGTTATGTGCTTACACACACATTGTGCACTTACCAGGAACTTGCTGTTGCAACATATACAACAAGCAACGAGAAGCAGTAAATGTTGTACAATTCGTTGTTGCCTAACAACATAAGCGAGCAATGTATAACGAGCAGCAAGCGCGACGCTTTAACCCACACACACACACTCTTGCACATGGCCATATTGACATCAAAATGTGGGTGCTTTTAGGCACACACCCCCGCTCCGATCGCTGTGTTGCAATATTATTGGCTATTTGCTTCGCTTGTGCTGCATTTGATATTATTTACTTATTCATACTTGCCACTTTGTAGGTGAATTGTTGCCGCAGTGTTGCCATACATCGATTAAGCCGCACTCACGCACACATATGCTCATAAATGCATTTATTGCGGCTGTAATATGCAGCCATTAAGGTAGCTGCACACGGCAACCGCGACGATTTCACTGCCTCACTTGTGCATTTTGGCAGTGTGCCAATCCAACTCGATACCGAGCGGCAGCAACAAATTGGTAACGCCACTTTTGCATAAATATTTACGTGGCTACACTGTATCCGGATAAGACGCCTAAATGTACACTAAATGCTTAATGCAAATGTGTCTTACATGATATTAAAATGTGCCCTTGTAGTACTCTATCACCTTAAATTGACAAAGTTATCATTAAACCTTGAACAGAGTATTTTACGTTTGCCACGAAGGTTGTAACACAGAGAAGAAAATGTCGCAGAAACTATAAGGAATATTCAATATACAATATATAAATAATCAGGCTGAGAAATTGAGTCAATTTAGTCTGTCTGTGAAAGGATATCAAATAGCATGGTTATATGTATCCTAAGAACACTTATGCTATATTTTAAACACAAACCTAATCTAGTTTTCGGATTCATCATTCAACATTTGATATTGCTGTTCCTTGTTTCAGAAGATACTTCAACGTGTTAATCTTTAGAAAGAAGTATGAAATTCGAAAGTTAATATCAGGTTACTCCTGGAAGAAAACAATTTGACATAGAGAGACCTTGAGGCTATATAGTATAACTACATAATGTCAAAATGTCTATATTTGGCATAATTGAAATTTTTATAGAGAGATTCTTTGTCTTGGCTTAGGTTAGGTTAATCTGGTAGGGCAATAAGCCACGTAGAGACCAGTTTTGGTCCTTTGCGATACCAGGTGGAGTTCAGTTGAGAGATTCAAGAGGAGTAATCAGCCCTTAGGATGCCTACGCACGAATTTCAACAGACTCTGCGGCCTCACTATTGATACTTCCTCCAGTGTGTCATACCGTGGGGACCCCTGATGCTTATAGCGTAGTCTTGCGGTAAAAGTGCACCAGAGATGGTCCATTGCCTCCATGGTGCCCTGCTCTAGACATTTCCTGCAATGTTCTCGATCTGTTAGCCTCATCCTACGGACGTGTGTCGCCACCACACAGTGACCAGTTAGTATTCCCATCATGTTCATACAGTCTCTTATATCGAATGCCAATAGGAATTATGTGTACTTCCGATCTGCCGTTTTGCACATGACTTTTTTAGTTTTGCATCATCATGTTTCATCATGTTTTGATTTTCTTTACCATGCTTTTCTTGAGATCGTCGTGTAGACAATGCATGGGTTATCCAATGTTGATTACGTTTTCGGATGTTAGCCGCACACTATTCTTGGCTATCTCGTTCACTTTTTCAGCTGGTCACTTCTGTAATTGCAAGCAAAGACCACAACTTGAACTATACTGCAGTGGTCCGGCAACTTGAAAGTTTACCTTATGTCTAACTCTGGACAGTATATTCTCGCACCAACTCCATCGTCCATTTCCTAGCCATTCGTATATATGTTTAGAGTGTTACGCGTAGCTAACATATATTTTTAGCCAGGCATCTATTTATATTATATGTTTACTTTGAACCCTCTTTCCCAGGTGAAAAGTGGGGTTATGTAATCGGTATTTGCTCAACCGCCATTACCCACCTAGTTATGGCCGAGGTGCTGTATGTAAATATTCCTGCAGCCAGTAGTCGTTACTCCGATTTTGCTGGGCAGTTTTCAACGAAGAGCTCTATGGGTGACAGGTTAGACCCACCGTTGGATTGGCTTAACTTTAGGAAATATTTTTTTGAAGTCGAATATTTCTAAAACTTGTATATGTTTGTAAATAGGATAATCTCTGCTATATATTAGTGAAAAAAAAAAACATTTCAAATAAATTAAACTGCCATCTAAGGAGCCCTTTATCAAATACTCTTTCGTTTTATACCCGATGTTATCAATATGAGTTCGTGCATACCTGACTAGCTTCTTTCCATTCATATAAAATTGTCATCATATTCATCGCATATCCTAATGTAACGGTATGAAGTAACTGTTATATGGATCAGATTATTCTTTTTCTTATTTTTCCCCATGTGTGCGAGATTTTATATGACTTTTACATAAAATTTACGAACCGAATTGTTGTTAGTATTTTTAGCATAACAAGGAAGGAAGGGCTAAGTTCAGGTGCCACCGAACATTTTATACTCTCGCATGATAAAGTGATAATCGAGATTTCATTATCCGTCATTTACATATTTTTCAAATACCGTATTTGTGTAAAGTTTTATTCCGCTATCATCATTGGTTCCTAATGTACATATATATTATACAGAGAAGGCATCAGATGGAATTCAAAATAGCGTTATATTGGAAGAAGGCGTGGTTGTGAACTGATTGCACCCATATTTCGTACATGTCATCAAGGTGTTACGAGAATATTATATACCTAATTTCATTGAAATCGGTCAAGTATTTCCTGAGATATGGTTTTTGGTCCATAAGTGGGCGACGCCACGCCCATTATCAATTTAAAAAAAAAAGACTGGGTGCAGCTTCTTTCTGCAATTTCTTCCGTAAAATTAAGTGTTTCTGACGTTTTTTTGTTAGTCGGTTAACGCGCTTTTAGTGACTTTCAACATAACCTTTGTATGGGAGGTGGGCGTGGTCATTTTTGAACTGTATATGGAAATACCTGAGGGAAACGACTCTATAGAGTTTGGTTGACCAGCTATAGTATTTTCCGAGATATGTACAAAAAACTTAGTACGGGGCGGGGCCACGCCCACTTTTCCAAAAAAAATTACGTCCAAATATGCCCCTCCCTAATGCGATCCTTTGTGCCAAATTTCACTTTAATATCTTTATTTATGGCTTAGTTATGACACTTTATAGGTTTTCGGATTCCGCCATGTTGTGGGCGTGGCAGTGGGCCGATTTTGCCCATCTTCGAACTTAACCTTCTTATGGAGCCAAGGAATACGTGTACCAACTTTCATCATGATATCTCAATTTCTACTCAAGTTACAGCTTGCACGGGCGGACAGACGGACGGACAGACGGACGGACGGACAGACAGACATCCGGATTTCAACTCTACTCGTCACCCTGATCACTTTGGTATATATAACCCTATATCTAACTCTTTTAATTTTAGGACTTACAAACAACCGTTATGTGAACAAAACTATTATGCTCTCCTTAGCAACTTTGTTGCGAGAGTATAAAAATTGTACATCCAGTCCATTTATTCAATATTACCAAAGAGAAGAATAAACAAAGAAAGCTTAGAAGGGTATTTGGAATACCTTGTCTCCAATTCTGTAATTATCGTAATTCTCTTTTCAAAGAAAACCTGCTTATGCCAGAGGTCGTAAGGTTATCAATAACGAATATGACAAAAACTTATAAACTGCCCTCGGTCGTAATGTTTAATATAAGGAATGAAGGCCCCGGAAATTTTGTAAATGCATTTCAATATGAGAATTCATAGGATTTTTGAGTAAAGTTTTAAGTTAGCCAGAAGTATTTAGGATAAAATTATGGATAAAAAAGTGCGAGTTTAAAATAAAAATTGTATATATAGCAAGTTCTAATTCAATATTTATCGTGTGCCAAAACAGTTTTATAATAAAATATCGCGAATTATCAAACCTAAAGAAAATAATGCCATTGCCGTCATTGGTAGCCAACAGAAAACTAACATTGCGCGAAACCAATATTAAACACAAAACCACTAGATCAAGGTCACGAAAAGGATAATTGTTGGAAAAACCCGCAACAGGAGCTGATTATGTTCGCAGATGTTCTAGTTTTACATTTACTGTCAAATCTTGTAAATTCTATCGTCTCTTGAGGTCTTGAGCCACCACAAGTATGCCATTTAAGCTAAACAATGCCAAATAAACGTATTTTCTGTTGATGCAAAGTTATTCTTACTTATTAAACAGGATCAAGTCTTTCCCAAATTTTTAGCACACTTGATTTTTTTGTTTTACGACTAAATGTTTTTGTAGCCTTTACGGGGATTATAGTGACTTGAGAGATATTTGTTCGTAAATCACTTTTTCTATTGTTTTTACCTGTCGATCTCGAAGACAATCGATCTCATGAGTTTCCCTTTTGCCTGTCATAGCTGAACTCTCCCTTAACCGAAGTCAACAGTGTATGTTATTCTCTCGCGATGAGAACAAAAGAATGACGCAAGTGAGGACAATAGACCTTGAAGTGACTTGCTTTATGTCAAAAGAGTCAGTTTATCCTATACCTAGCATTAGAAAGGAAAGCAATTAAGTGGTTTTCGGTAGGGGTTGTGCTGCTTTGTTCTGCATAACTGTTTCTAAATTCTATTGTTTTGTACGCTACTATCCACTACGATTTTAGGGAACAGTACGATCCCGCAACTTTGGTGTTGCAGGGTCAACGCGACTACAATGCCAATGATGACCTTGGCTGGTGGTTTCTCTGGCTACTGTAATTACTGGTTTTATGAGTCATAAAACGTGCTTAAGCTTAATTTTCCTTCACTAGATTTAAAATTGTTTTGCAATCACTTCTGGGAATACATCTGACGTATAATGCAAGCGAGCCGCTTTGGTGGCAGGTAGCGATTTTTTACAAGTTAACCGCGTAGAAAAGTCGCAACATGAAGGTTAATAACTGGGAAAAGCGCTACACAGCAAACAGCTGCATTTTCCAGAGACCAAGTACGGTTAGCAAGCGAAATTTGAAGGGAATATATATTTTTCAGGACTTTTAATCAGATTTGACAATGACAGCATAGAATTATTCTCGAGCTTTTTGATTATAAACTTCAAAAGTTGCGCAAAAGTTCAAAACAGGAAAATTTTACTGGACTTTAAAAACTTGTGAAGTGATAATCACTTATGAGAAACTTTCTCGAGTCAAATGGGGAAGTTTTGAAAGAACTTACTAGCTACAAATTTTATATATTTATATATTTTTTTCATAAGCTTAGATTATTTTGTAAAAAAAAAAACAAAAAATGAGAAAAATAGGTATTTGCATTACAAGTTCAGATTTTTAAAATTCTTCTAAATTCTTGTCTCTCAACTTTCCTATGAACTTTCCTTCCCGGCCGGTAAAAAGTAACGATTCTTATTGCTCTGGTCTGAGAATAGCCTATTGCACAATCGCCACTTTTCATTGTATCAGTGCCAATCACTTTTGGAATGAGGGTCACCTTATTCCAGTAGCACCACCCACAGCTCTTGTGATGCGTGTACCTTTACAGGCTATAGGAGCAAAGCTGACCCGCAACAGAAGCTATTGATTGCATGTTCGATGTAAGAGTGCAAATAAGACCTGATATGTGTTTCTGTAGCTATATATATCTGCATAAAAGCACAGTTGTATACATACAAGTACAACAAGCAGTACTAGAGTTCACAGGTTGGAAAACAACATATTGGCGACAGTGAAATGAATTGGCAGAATCGAGTGTGGGTGTGAAACCATATTGCAGTTGAATGATTGAATTCCCTTTGTTATTTGCTATACGGAACGCTTAACAGTGCTAAATCACAATATTCAATTGTGTAGAACAGAAGGATTTCAGAAAATGTTCAATTCCAGAAAAACATCTTCATTTAAAAAATTTTTTCGCACGTAGAAATATTATTATACAGCAAGTAAAGAGGGGCTATGTTAGGGGCAACCGAAAAAATGTACTTGGGTTTCATTAAGGGACCTCACATACGATCACCAAACATAAGGAGTAAAGTCAGCAGGATGTTCGAAAATCCTGATGTTAGTTTTATGGGGACTGGGTCAAGTTTTTGCTCGATTTTATCAATTTTTTCTAATTTTTATTGAGAGAGCTCGCTTATTGGTCCATATGTACGATATAAAATCCACCGAAAATTCGGAAAATCTTTACATTAGGTATATGGAGGCCCAGGCACCCGATTCATTCCGTTTTTGGTACACATATATACTATTATCAGGAAAGGATTCTCTCTGAATTTCATTTGTATTTCCCATACCTTGACCGATATTTTCAGTCAAAAGTTAATTATACTCGTAAATACTGCGGTCCACATATTCGGAACCTAAGGGACTCAATAGTTTTCGTTGGACTTAGGAAATTTTTGGTCATAAGGGGGCATACGTTGAAGGAATTATTCGTGCAAAGTTTCCATGGACGGTCCAACAAGACTCAGCACCGTCTCGCAAAGCGCGAGTGAACCAAGAATGGTTGAAAAACAACGTTCCGAACTTCATTACGACCACACAATTGCTCTCGAATTCACCAGATGCGAATCTAATAGAATATTCTCTCTGAGCCATTTTGGAGAGCAAGGTCCGAAGAAAGAAATACACCAGTCTCGAGATGCTGAAGAAAGCCATTGTCCGTGAGTGGGCCAAAATACCGGCAAGTCACATTCGGGAAGCATGCGATTCGTTTTTTGACCGTCTCAAGGCCATAATTAAGACAAAAGGTAGTCATATCGAGCAAAAGTGAATTGGTCCTGAATTTATGATTATTTTCACACATTTTGTACTTTAAAATAAATAAAAATAATTTTCCAAACCGAATTTATGGCTTTTTCAATTGGTACAGTTCGAGTGCCGGACCCTGTACATTAAGTGATTCTTAATTTGTGTATTAGAAATTGAAAAAATTAAATGGAATTTGAAATTGTGATGTAAAGGAAGTAGGCGTGGTTGTTTACCGATTTTGTCAACATTCGCACTGTTACATAGGAATATGAGGAGAATATCACGTCCCATATTTGATCGAAATCGGTCGAACGGATCTTGAGATATGTCTTTTTACCTGAAAAAGGGCGATGTTAGGCCCATCGTCCAATTTTTATCCAAACTTTACTAAAGCCCTATTATACCATCTCGTGAGAAAAATTTTATGTCTCTGGCGTCTTTAATTATTGACTTATGAGAGCGAGCGGAATTACCATCTGATTTCATCCATTTTCACACTGTTCTTTAGCTGTTTTTTTCTTTGCATTAAATCTTTTCGGTCTATGGTTTATAGCATAGCTGTCAATTTTAAACACCCATAGCATCCACATATTCATGTGGGTCTCCCATGAATCTGCTTCAGTCTGTCATCCCTTGAACACAATAAAGTCTGTGCTTCTTGTCTTGTTGCAGTAAATTTATTAGAATAAATCGAATCAAGATTTTCAAATGCAACTTTATTCTCATTTATATAACAAATATGGCACAACATATGTCCAACACTGAACCAACATGAAATTATACACACACATGTACATTAGTTAATAAAATGTATGTATGTAAAAGCCAGTATGTACCCACTAATCGGTGGAAAGGCTGAAGCGCAGTTGCCAACGGAAGTGTCAATATAAATGCCGATATGACTGAGACAGCAATGGAAATCGAGTAAAATGGGAAATTTGCCGGAAAAAGAAATAGGAAGTGTCGATAGTTGTCATTTCAGGTACTGTTTGCCTTTTGTTGTAAAATGAAGGAACTGCATTCGTTTGAAATATATAGTAGTAAGACAAAGTTTAGAAAAATGCAAGCTGAATTTACTTAAGGTTTCAGTAATATAACAAAATTTCTAGTTGTAAGTATAGACCTTTTTTTGGAAAATAGTTATCAAAGGTAGAAAGGTATCTTAGCTAGACTATTTTTAGCTTTACGCTTTACGGAAAAATATTTTATCCAGTTCTATTAAGTAGGCAACATTTCAACAGAGGGCAAACAACAGAGAGATAAACGAGGAATGCACCAAGACCTTAGGTCTACTGTGACCAGAAAACAAGGTGAGGTGATTACGGGATATAGCTATGGTACAGGGTAAGCAGTTACAGTTGTAGGACTATACCCAATTCCCATTCTTGCGTCCTCGCCGGGCACCCTGGAAACGTGAGTGTTTCTTATGTAAGGTGCGGTAATCAAACCGTGTGAAGCCTGGGCTCACGGCTAATAGAAAGGAAACTTTAGCGGAGGCCTTCCGACATATTCGGTTTAAGGGTTCGCTGAAGTCTTGCATCTGTTCACCAGAGGTGCGGCTGCGAGTAGACGTCGGCTTGAAAAACGCGGCTCGCTATATAAATGTGTATAAAGCTATTCGCTTTGCGAGGTTGTGAGCTGTTTTCGGGACCCGCCACGTGGAAACCACTCCCAATAAAAAAGAAACAACAGCGTAAAGAAGGCGAAAATTATCGTGATGTAGTACACTATGGATTACTTCTGCCGAACCAAACTGTTTACCAAGAATATTATCTGGACGTTATACGTCGTTTGTGACAATCTATTCATCTAGAGAAGTTACATTTGATGAACAAATTTTAACTTTCCTTTTGATGACAGTAGAAATTAGATTGTATGACAATTAATTTTCAAAGGGTAACTCATTTAATAACTATATCTGGATGATTAAAAATCAGGTAGAAAGGCTTGAGGAGAGCGTCATTTTAATGATAATTTCCAATATAAATTCATGATCAGCTACTTACTTAGAAACGACCTATATTAACTATCGCTGAAGAAAAGCGCAGTCACTTTTGTCACGAACGGATCGAAGCTCAAAATAAAAGCTTTTGTAGAGAGCAGCTTCTTTGAAAGAGGTTTGTATTCATTCCTTCAATAAAGAGCTTAAACTCGCTGACAGTGCGCTCAGAGCTAGTCAAGAAGCATAAATCTACTTCACAAGCGAATGCTAGAGGCAAAATCCCATCAAGCTGGAAACGAGTCGGTATTTTCAAAAATACCCTCTTTTGCTCTGACACTGGATCTATGGATGTTTCGCAAGCATTGAACAGGAACCTGTACATGTGCAGTTTCGAGTTGTTTTTAGACCACAGTGGAAAGAAGGAGCAAATTGAACGTATATGATATTAGCCACATCAACCATTTTTTAACAGGCTCAAAGCGCTTTTTCTATGGATGAGGGTCTTATTAATGTCTTAGCGATGGTTGATTCCTAATGAGGAGTTGTAGTTATCACAAATAACCGAAATGAGTAACGTCACAAGGATCGACCTCTTTACCTAAACCAAACTAACCTGGGAGTCCAGTTCATCACGAACACAAGTATTTGAGTAACATAAGGTAAATCATTCAATAAAGGTCGTGAAATCATCGAAAACTTGCCTTATGCGACTCGTAAATTCATCTGTACTTATAATTGTCTTTAATTGAAAAAATTAAAGCTACAGTACAAAAAAATCTTATTGTTGCCTTCAGAGCGCTTGCAGATGACTTCACTATATCTTATGAATCGACTCAAAACATTTTGGTCAATGGTTTGAATATAAAGTGTGTCAGTGCTATAAATCTTTGACAACGTATCTGAAGACACCACATTCATCAAATGCATCACTATTGAATATAAACATATACGACGTCGAAATTATCCAACAATCTAGAGAATAGCACTAAAATAATCAGCCTAAACTGAAAACAGCACGTCGAAGTCGGTCAAAAATTAAGTGTATGCTCATTGTTTCCTCTGATTAGCGTGAGGTGTTTCATTATGCATTCGTTCCTCAGGGTTCAACAGTCAAGAATACTAATTTGCCATTTTATGGCGTCTATAGAAAGCACATTGTCATAAATGACCAGCTTTATGGGCAGAAAATTCATGAGAATGTGATTAATTGATAATTTTTTGTCAGTCTGGGTCAAATTTGATCAGTTGTTGCCATGGAGTTTTGTTAAACTGAAAAATACCACATATTTATTGAAGAATAGTTAAAGGACGCCAAGATATTTTTCATTCAAAATTTGTTCAAACTTTATGCGCTACTTGTCTGAATTGATGCTTAAGCGAGTAGCAAAAGTGTGTGTAACTCAATATATAACCAATGTAATGCCGATAAACTGTGTAATAATTAAAATTCAATTAAGAAACGAATTAAGTACAAATTATAAACCGTTAAGTTGAGCTTTTTGTTATATTTAAGCTCATATTTGTGCGATGCTTATTCCTTTTGAAATTGATAGTTTGCTGGAGCTTTGACTAAAATGCGCTACCAGTCAAATTAATATGCGGCAGAGTTGGTCAAAAATTAATTGCCAAATAGTTAATTAACATTAATTAAATTTGTTGCATACATAAAAAAAGGAATAAATATAATTCAGCATATTCATAATTGCAAATATTAGCAATGACTCCAGCGTAAACGCCTCTGTTATGATTGTCAATAAAATCCGCACTTAATCATTTTGAACGAACTCAATCCGAATTGTATGTGTTTGCATAACGTATGTATGTGGAAGCGAGCTCGACTTATGTGCCCATTCAATGGCCGACTATTGTCCAAAATTAATTACACGCTTCAGTACAATGCTGTCATACCAAAATCCGCTTGCCCTACACCTTAGTCCTCTCACCGCTTGCACCGCTCCTTGACTGCTTAGTGGCACAGCTTCAATCCGTGCCGTAGCCATTCAAGATGCGGTCAATATGATGCATTAATTTATGTGTCTATTTAGTAAATGATATGTTACCAGTCAGTCTGAGTGGTAATTACTCGAGCGCCGTTTGCTTTGCAGCTGCCACTGCTGCTGGTCGCTTGTGTTTGGACAAAGGATTTACAATCTAGTGAGCGCCAATGTGCACACGGCAGTGTATAGGTGTGTATGTCCGGATGTGTGTGTGTTTGTGTGGAACAATTTGACCGGCTCTCTGCTCTTCAGCGTGTTGAAGAGCATTTCGTTGGTAATTGTCGGCAGCACAATTATGTCGTTTGTGGCTGGCGATAAATTAATGTGGCCATAAGTTACCACTACAGCCGCAATATTGTGGGATTAGTGGGGCACACGATTTAAATGCAATTTGTTTTGATTTATTTAATGTGTATTATATAGTTTTATTATGGAATTTATATAAATAAAATGAATTTGAATTTCTTATTTACAAACATTTTTTTTTGTAATTTTTCTGCAGTTTTAATTTTCACTGAGCTCAGCTCTTTTGCCCACTATTTCCACAACAGTCCCGTATACGTAACCGAAAGAGACCAAGAATTTTATCCTAGAAAAAAATTTTACCTCCACAGATTTTTTAAAATAATAAGACAAGTATTGTTCCTAAATGCTTATAGCAACACAGAATCTACCAATTATCAGGTACCGACAGGTATCTACTAATGGAAGCTTATTTTTTCTGAGATATAAATGTTATTTAAAATCAAAGTTTTTATGTATAGTTCTTCGAGCTTGGAAATTTACGTCAAGTTGCCGCGGTTGAAATAGTTTTATAGCTTCGCAAGCTTTTGTTGTTTGTTCAAATAATTGAAGCACATATTTCGGTTAATTTTTTGTATTGAAGACTTTAGTAGTAATTTTAGGTTATTTTTTCTAAGAAAAATGCTCGAAACCGGCCGATACAATGTATAGTATATGAAAACCCGTGATGAGAATTTGTCGGGATGTCAGCGCTCGACGCGAATTTCAATAGGTTCTGCGATCTCACTATTAATACGTCATAAGGGGTCTAATACCATTGGTGGAAGACTTTTAATTATGTTAAAACGTTCAATCTTGATGACCGAATAAATTTACCGTAGTTAAATATTATTCTAGTAATCGGCGGAGGCTCATGAAAGCCTTTTATGTAATATTATGAAGCGTAGTCTTGAAGTTTATATTAATCAAACAATTTTTGAGATCTTATTGTTAGTAAAGTTATCTCTGGCTCACAACTCCGATTTTGTTTCATAAAATTACCTAATTTCTTCCCTTTAGTTAGTTCCCAATTTCAATAGGATACACTAAAAGCTTATCTCGAGATCTCTTGTACTCCTTCAACCTTGTCTTTTTAGCGAAGAATGTAGAATATATTTAAGCTTAGCAATGAAGTTAAATCATTTTTTTTAGATTATTATTTGGGAGCCTATGTAGCTTTATGACATTAGTGGAAAGTTTAATAATTAAATTTTATGCATACATATGTGCAAATTTTAACAGGTATTTTAGTCGAGAGCAGAATTTTCGACGATTTTTTGCAGCAATCTTCTAATCTGGTAGGCCAATAAGCCACGCATAGACCAGTTTGGTCCTGCGCTTGACGCGAATCTTAACAGACTCTGCGGCCTCACTATCAATACCTACTCCAGTGTATCATACTGTAGGGACCCTAGATGTCTACAGCGTAGGACAAGTGCACAAAATATGCTCCATTATTTCCCTGGTAACCTCGTTTAAACATTTCCTGCAGTTCTCTCGATCTGTCAGGCCCATCCTGCGGGCGTGTGTCGCGACCCGATCTATTGTTTTGCACATGACTTTTGCAGTTTTGCTCCCAGGTAGTTCGTTCCATCGGGTTTTGATTTTCTTTGCATGTTTTTGTCAAGATCGTCGTATAGACAAGGCACAGGTTTATTTATGTTGATCACGTTTTCGGATGTTAGCTGCACACCATTTTTTGCAATCTCGTCCACTATTTCATTGTGAAGTTGCTTACTTCTGGCAACACTTTCCACTTCTGCCCTGCATCCCAAGACACTTCTGGCCGATATGGGATACGATTGCTGCCTGATTGTCTTCGTAGATGTCGACTCTGCAGTTGCGTACTGATGCAATAGGGGCTATCTCCGCGACTTTCGCAATAGCAAAGCTCTCAGCTTGAAATATACTACAGTGGTCCGTCAACTTACAAGATATCTCTCTCTGGACAGTATATTCCCGCACCAACTTCATCGTCCATTTCCGTATAGATGTTTCGAGTGTTGCGATTAGCTAACATACCTTTGCGCCAGGCATCTTTTCCTATGCTTACTCTGAATCTTCTTTCCCAGTTGAAAAAGTGGGTCATGTAGCCCCGTCCTTTTCATTGGGATGGATTTCCGTACGCCTGTCCACCATACTACTGCACCGTAGAGCAGAATTGGTCTAACAATAGCTCTATAGCACCAGTGAATGAGAGAGGAAGAGAGCCACTAGGTTGTGCCGATCATCTGCCTACACGTATATAAAGCATTGATGGCTTTCCTCTCACTTTTTTCTACGTTGTGCGGATGGATTCATTCGGGTCTACTTCGATACCCTGTTTTGCAGACGCAACCGGTTCTTTAATGCGCACCAGACGGCATCTTGGAGGATGCGAATTATACATTAGAATAAACGTGTTGCAAAACCGATCTAATTGAAGCAACCAATTACGGAAATTCGGAGACTTAAAGATTGCTTATGGTGATGTTCTAAGTAAAAGTTCGCGAAGGTGTTTCATTAAATAAATTTTTTTCAAACAAGAACTTAGTTTTGATCGATTAGTTGGCATGGCAGCCATATCCCATACTGGTCCCCTTATCGGTGGTGCCGAAAAATGAGCGGGTTCTTGGATAGAAAAGGACGTGTGCAAAAATGTTGGTGTGTGTTTAAAAACGCAGCAGCTAGTTTGCGTATATACAGACAAATAGGAGAACATGGCTAAAGCTTAATTAAGTATTTTCTTTATAGGTTCTCCAGTGATTTCTTCCGCATGTTTTGAGAAAATTTAGTATACTCTGTGCAGAATATAAAAACCTTGTAAATTAGGGAGCATACTTTCTATCTTCACTGCCACATTTTTCTCCAACATATAAATTCAAATTCGCCGACATAAATTTAAAAAGCTTAACTGTAAATATTATGTATGCAAAACTTTAGTAAATATACAAACACACACACACACAAACAACTACAAATGTTTATCGCTGAAAGTCAACTTCAACTACTTCCATAAGTTTTGGCTGCAGTTGTTGCCTTGCATAATGTTGCTGCTGCTGGTTAGAGTGTTGTTGCTGTTGTTGTTGTTGACCAGTTAACGCACAAAATGCTCTCACATTAATTCAAGTACTGCAAAATTATGAGTGCAAAGTTTTTTATGATGCTTAATGGGTAAATACTGTCAGCGGCAGACGCGTTGCGCCGTGCCACACACAAAAGTTGGCCAACCAAAAAGGAACACATAAATAACAAAATATAGCGAAATAAATAAAGCGACAAAAAAGTGAAATTATAATAAATGCCGGCAGCGGAGCACTGCAGTTTCGGTTTGACGCTGACGCATGTGCATTTCGCTGATTTATAATAAAATTATGCGAACGTAAATGTTGAAGTATGCATGCCGTAACAGCAGTCAACCAGCAACAACAACAACAACAACAACTGGCACAACAGCACCAATAACGTAGTCAAATGGTTGCCAGCAATCAGCGGTGCACACGCTCGAAAGTTGTGTGCAAGGAAGTCGCATTTTTATTTTCATATTTTTTTTCATATTTCTCTTCGTTGCAACAAATGGTGACGCCACGCACGTACAATTTATTTGGCTTGCCAAAAATGCACACTTGCAGCTCTGAGCCTTTGCATAACGCTCTGGTTACATATTGTCTTGTACTTGCCACACGGCTGCCATTCCTTCACTTGCACCTCATGCATGTACCGTTGTATTATTCGGCGACCAGTTGTTGGCATTTTTGCTCTAATTCTTTATTATTGTTGTTTTTTCGTGTATTTTTTTCTTTTGTTTTTGCATTTATCATAAATACTTGCAGCAACTGTTGGCGTAAACTTCCGCGCAAACTTTGCTGCGTGCAACTATCAGCACCCACGTGACACGTTTGCTGCTGGCAGCTGTTGCAAGTAGCACAACTCTCTGACTTACCTGTACGTGCAACGTGCGCTAACTTTTGAATTGTTGGCAAAAAATGTCTGGCCTTGGTGGCTTGCTGCCTTTCCAACGTGGTTTTGTGTTTTTGTGGAGGGTAATTTTTTAACGAAAACTTTTTATGCTGCATTAAAATATCAAGAAAGTTTTTAGTTGCCACGGAAAAGGTCGAAGAAGAGAAACTCTGTGGAAATTTCTTATATTTACAGGTGTGGTGAAGAATTCTTGAGAACATATGGAAGGAAAAAATGTTTGACAAGGTTTCTTATGAAGTATTTTGCTTGTGTTTATGCAAAATTTATAACAACTCTGTTACTTAGGTTGGGTTGAGTTGAGTTTAATTAGTTGTTTAATTAGCAATGGACTTTTGTGACGTCAATTTAGCGTTTGCGCACGTTAAGGAATCGAATAAGTAGGGGAAACATATTGATTTGTTCAAATATTGGAACTGAATAACGTCAAATCTGCTGCACCAATGGAACGGGTGGTGAAAGAAAGTAAAACTTAAGAAATCAAGACAGAACAGTATATAGGAAGCCTTTTAATAAAGAATTTTCTTAGTAATTAGAAAGCAAAACTTAAACTGTAAAAGGATTAACAGACTTTAACAACCAAATTGGACTTCGAATTGCCAGCATATAGGCCATGTTCCTATTCAGCAATCTCAAGAAAATCGTATCTGTTAAAAAAAACGCCAAAAACAAATCGTACTATGTATTAAAATGGTTTCAAAAATATGTGTGCTCTTAAACGTAATAATATGATCATAAATTATCTGATCAAAATGGAATCGGACTGGTTTAAACAAACTTTAGCTGTTTGTTTACTAAGCAAAAGGTTTGTTAGTCGATTTTAACCATTGAAAAAAAAATTAACAACGAATTTACATAAAAGACTACACAAGCAAAGCTACTGCTTTGAGGAGTCACCTTTATCACAAACATAAGTAATTGAAAGGCGCAAGGCATTCTGTGAACGTCGTAAAGTCATCGAAAACTTGTCACTTGCGAGTCGACCCTCCACCTCTGTAAATACGATAATACTGAGAAGGAGTTAAAGAATCAGGGCTTGAAAGTTGTCTCAACATTGCCTACACACTTTGGTTATGAAACGTTTCAATGCTGGACTCGTCCGAAAATACATAAATGTTTTGCAAAAACGACATCGAGTAGCGTGGGCTTATAAATATGAAATGGCGGTCCAAACATGAGCGAAAACCAAAATAAAGAAAATTCGAACTTGACACCGTATCCAAAACTTCAAACTAAAAGAAAAAATTTATTTGTAGAATGACGTACTTATTACTCTCTACTTCTTTTATGGGTTGGTCTGGGCAGAAAAAACAAAATTTTGCCAGTTACTGTCATCCTTTTCGAGTTGACACCAGTTTTACATCCCAAGCGCAGACAGGTCACTAAGTACTTGGTCCTTCCATCGGATACGTAGGCACTTCTGCTTCCTTTGTCTACCCATGGGTCTCGAATTGAAATAAATGTTCCTGAAGCATAAATTTCCATGCAAAAGACATGACCTAACCAGCGCATTCGTTGGATTTTTATGCTCTTAACTATTTTTATGTCACAGTAGAGCTCAAACAGTTCGTATTTCCATCTTCTACGATATTCATCGCTCACGCGGACGGCTCAAAAGGTCTTGCGAAGAACAGTTCGCTAGAATGCTCCAAGTGCTTTCACGTCTCGGTCCATACAAAAGGACGGACTTACAAAGCATTTTTTTACGTCGAGAGTGTGATCTGCTTCTGAATAGCATACCGATCCCAAAAACAGGTATCTCTTCGCAGGAGATATTCTGCACTTGATCCCCAGACTTAGATAATTTGTGGAACTTATGCCGTTACCGAGATAAACAAGGTGCTTAACTTTTTCAAATGTATGTATGTATATCTGCCAACAGTGAAGTAGTTCTAAAAACGTAAAAAAGTCTTTTTCCAGTATTGCATTAAATACGCACGAGAGGATCACCTTGTGTAAAACCCCGTTTAGTATCGAGCGATTTGGAGAGACCCTTCCCGATTTTAACGAAGCTAATGGTTTTGCTCAACATCATACTGTATAACCATACGACTTCGCAGTGATACCGAATTGAGACATGGCGTCGAATAGGCAGCGCCTATTAGTGCGGTCAAAAGATGATAAGTCGATCTGTTTGTCCAAGTTCTTGGCCAGTATTTGAAGTATTGGAATGTCTATGGTGTATTTGTCATGTATAAAGCCAGATTGATAAGGTTCAATCAGTTTATTTACAATAGGTTTAATTATTGCATACAACACTGTCGAAAGAACTTTTATGCAATGCTAAGAAGGCTGATACTGCGATAATTAGGTACCCTTCTTGTGGGTAGGACAGAGTACGCTCATTTCATCATTGGGCATGTATTCATACGACCACATCATGCTTCCAACTCGAATGTGCGCCTACTTCTGCTAAATCAAAAGGGTGTCGAAGTCTATTTTTTTAATATTCAGCCACAAAAAATTAATTCATAAATATGCCTCTGTTTGGTTTTTCGATTACCGAAATTGTCTTGAGAAAACTACTTGCAATATGATAATAACTTTCTGTTATATAAAGGGGCTACTTCTGTAAAAGTAATTATTAACTTGATGACCTCATTTAAAAAGAAAAGTTATTTCATTATAAGTTATTTATGCTGACTCCTAACTGACTGACTGACCTGATTTATAAATAAAAGCAAAAATTAAAATTCCAACAGCTTTTTATTTTTTGTATGAAAGATTACAAATTAAATCAAAACCTCAAGGCCATGTTAAACCTAATTTTATTATCGCGTTACTAAATGACCGAGCAACGCTAAATAGCGACAAGTGTTTAAATCTAATTAGCAGCAGTCAAACGACCTTAATAAAATGTAAATAAATTTAGATTCACAAAAATACACATATTTTTTTTTTAAGTAGAGCATTCAATGAATATTAAAAATTTATTGTACAAATGCAAACATCGCTAATTAAGCAAACAAATTATTGTTAACAGTTGCACAAACCCATTTTACAATTATAATTGCAAATTACCTACTACTGTGGGCAAAAAATAGTAAGACTTTTCAATTTACATTTGGTGTGTAAACTCATTTGTCGAAATATTTCGGTTCTGAAACAATGCTGTCCGATGTCATTAAACGTATTATTACTCGCGATGAGTCTCGGATCTATGCTTTCTGCACAGATACAGACGATTAATCGGCACACCGAATTACTTCCGACCAGCCAAACTGTCTTCAGGAATACTATATTAGTGTTATGCATCATTTGCGCGGAGCTATTCGCAAAAATAAGTCGGAATTATGGCCGACAACCACCTTATTCACGTGATTTAGGTCCGAAAGACTTCTGGCTAATCAGCAAAATCAAACAAACGTTCCGGAGAAATCGTTTTGAGTCAATTGAAGACATTAAACAGTCACAATTTGAAAGCTATTCCGGAAATCGACTTTAATAACTGTTTCGTGGATTGGAAAAACGTTGGCACAAGTTTTTTGGGGTCAAGGGTGATTAGTTTGAGGAGGTCATATATTTTGAAGAATAAATTATTAATTTTAAAATTATGAACAAGTCTTACTAATTTTTGCTCCTAGTAGTACATACACCAAAAATCACTGGACACAGAGTATGTATATGCAAATCTACTTGTAAATCACTGCCACAAATAAGTAAACAAAAAATTTCAAATTTAATCCACACAAAAAATAGAATAAAATATTTGCTATTCTCGCCATTCGTTAGTATGTTTGTTTTTTGTTTTTGGACAAATAAATATAAATTACATCAAAGCGCAGAAGCCATTCAAGCGCGCAACCATTAAGCATTATGATGCGGCATGCCACAAAAGCCACATACTAAATTCTGTTGCACAACAGAAAAAAAAACAACAACAATAAGCCACTGTAAACATTATGTAACAGTTAAAACAGCAATAACAAAAAAGTAAGCAGCAACATTTACGCACGAAAAGCGATTTAAATCGTGCTGTGTGAAAATGCGCAAAACAAATGTTGCTCATACCACATGGCGCCCACAAAGTGGGACAGTGAGTCTGGCGTGGTACGGCGGTAATGTAAATATAACACCGAATTACGGAAAAAAATAAACAGCACACTTTTGAACGCGTAAAAGCGCAACGGTACTTTAAGACACCGCTTACTGCCAGGCCCCTCACCAGCTCCCTTGCATGCTCTTTCCCTGAATTCTTTATCGGCTCAACTACACGCGCACATCTTTCCCCCACAGCTACATACTCGTAAATGGCCGCTGCTATTAATATTTTTCATTCTTAAATAAAGATAATAACAAAATATGACTTTCTGCCGGAAGTGAGTGCAGGCGCCACAAAAGGTTGCCACCGTCTACGGCGCAAGCGGCCGGAATGGCAAATATATTTGTAATGGCACAAATATTGGGCAACCACAAAAGTTGGATTGTAAACAAAACATACACCAGTTGCTCTGTTGTTGTTGTTGTTGCGATTTAAGCATAGTGTGCGCGCCTTAAAAAACAAAAGCAGCACAAACGGCAGCGTAAAAGTGAAGAAAAAATATGGCGAAAACATTAAGGCAAACATGAGTTAAACATAATGACCGCTAATTTGTTTTAATTTATGTTGTAGTTGCGCTGTTGCTGCATTGGAGTCTTCATAAATTTCCGTTACAGACTATTTGGTGTGACTTTAATGTGTTCTTCTACGAATGTGCGAGGGGTTTTGTGGAGTGTGTGGTTGTGATTTGTACCCTGTATAGGGTGTATTAAATTTTGTAATACACAGAAGCAAACGTTGGACACCCTTTAAATTATTTACATGTACTACAAGTATATATTGGGTTGTCAAAAAAGTCTTGCGGTATTTTAATTGAATTTTTTTTTTATTGAAATTGAAATGAATTTTTGATGACTCATGCCCAGCTCTTGACCGATGCTACGGCTGCTACTATGCCGGTCTCTTTCGACCAATTCAGCGATTTTATCGCAATTTTCGACGACAGGCCTTCCGGAGCGTGGCGCATCTTCGACCACCTCTACACTAGAACGAAAACGTTGAAACCATCGTTGTGCGGTGGAAATGGATCCATAAACTGCACAAATTTTATTGGCGGCTTGAGATGCATTTTTGCCTTTATCGTAGTAGTACTGTAAAATATGTCGTATTTTCTCTTTATTTTGCTCCATGTTTGCGACGCTATAACTCACGAACGACTTAAAAGAAACGACAATCAATCAAACACGTGTTAGCGCGTGAAATGAGCTTTCCAAAAGGTATAGCATGACCATATGTGACGAATAAAACTAGAACTACGCGCCAACTAGCGAAAATACCGCAAGACTTTTTTGACAACCTATTATATAAACACATACAACTATAAATAATCATATATTGCAAGATGATTCATTTTCATATGTCCGTCAGTCCGCATATATGCCTAGTGTTGAGATATCGCCCTGAAATTGTACACATATTCTTTTTTCCTCAAGAAGTTGCTCATTTGTCGGAATCGCCGATGTGGGTCCACTATATCAAATAGCTGCCATACACACTGAACTTTCGGAAACAATGTCTTGAGAGAAAACTTTTTTATATATAAGAGATATCTTCACGAAATTTTGAGTGAATTATTATCTAAGGCAATGCTACCATATCCGAGAAAGTTTAGTAGTTCAGATCAGACCACTGTGGCGTAAAGCTACCATAAACAAAAGTAAGTTCTGGAAACTGGTTTATTTGTTAAGGGTATGTTCAAATTCAAGTCCGCTCAGATTACCAGACCGTTGTGGTACCTATGGGCTCCTCAAAATTGGATCATAAGACATTATAAGTCGAAAAAGCGCTTTGAACCTTTCACAAATTTGTTGAGAAGGGCAATGCCCGTTTCGACTAAGTCGACTACGGAGATGTTTCAGCCTCAGTCGTGCAAAGTATGGACAATTGAAGAGAAAGTATAGATGTTTTCACCACACCCTTCTCCTTACAACTTTGATAGCTAATGTCTGAAATGATATTTAGCCTTACCGAAAGTATGTCTATTGGACGGGGTGTAATAAGAAATCTCACCTTGCGGCACGATGAATTTTACTAAGAACAATTACCTTAGAAGATCTCCTGCATTCTGCTCTAGACCTAAAAAATCTCGCAATCGAAGCTGGTCGTCGACCACGTCCAGGCGAGGTTCATTCAGTGTTAGAACGCCAGATATCAATGGAAATCCAACACGGCCCCATTCCGATATGAGCGAGATATTGGGCCACCCATGGGATGGGTTAGCTCATCAGCTTTGCAGTTGCCAGCGATTTTGCTATGACTATGCACCCAGTTGAATCTAATAATGAAGTACCTTGATGTTATTTTTAGTGAGGACAGATACTCCTTGACCTCACTTTCCTAAAAAGGCTGCACTCCATAGTAGAACGTCTACCGCCACTTTGACAACAGCCACTCTGAATGGCTGGCCACGCTGATGGCTGGCATAATATGGGTAACGTCTGAAATTTTATAACTCCGAGTAAATAAAATCATTTCAATTTTACCTGGGTTAACGACGTCTTCAGCGTAGACAGTAACCCGAAAGCCTCGTTCTTCAAGTGCTTTAGGTAAGATATTACTTAGTACCTCGTAAAAACTGTAGTCTATACTACGATGCAAACCAACAGTAGAACAAAGCATTACTCTCTTAAGTCAAACCTGCACAAAGTACCTTTCAAAATTTCATACACATGCACCTTTATGTGTGATAAGCGCTGAGTGCATACGGTAAGCATAAGTGGCAACTATCCAAAGCACGCACAAAACTTGTTGATGTTGGTGATGGTTTTGCAACAAAAGAACTCAATTCCAAACCAATTCGCTCCTGCAAAATCCTTCTTTGTCTACATGTGTATATTCAATGCATGGTGCACTTATATGCTTGAAAGTGTAACGAGACCTTGTTTGCTTATTGAGAGCTCACTTGAATGGCAACCGGCATATAAATCACTTTATACTCATGCTGTCCAGAGCACACGCTTAACTTGTTTTTGAAGTAAAACAGCTGCGGTAGTATGTTGGGAGTACGTTTAAGATTATGGGTCGGAAGTAAAGCTCTCTCAGTAGCTCTCAATAGTGCAAAGCAGCAAATTTTGTGTATTGTAAGATACAAGAAAAATCCATTTTTCCTTAACGAGTGCCAAAAGAGCCTTCGATTCAGATTACATTTTCCTGAAGGTGATTAATCGCAATTTTAATTTTTTTAATAGCAACCATAGGTCCACTCTTTGTTGCTGATAGTTAGAGAAATTTTGACGATTGTGTAGAAAGTCTCTACCACTAGTTATTTTTCATGCAGCATTTATCCCCTTTTTTTAGCAAAGGACACGAACTTAGAACAATTAAATGAAAAAACTTTGGACGACCGAAGAGAGACATAATTATTATTAAAATGGAATTTAACATTCTTTGAAAGGCTTGAATAAAACCATTGAAAAATGTGTGTGGTTTGCCTTTAATAATTTTCTCATATTTGACATAAATTTCTACAAGTACACTCTAATTCATGTTACACATAAGTATTTATTTATACCATATATAAACCCATCATTATCGGCCTTTGTTCACTAGAACTCGCTATTAAAGCTCAACTCCCACAATAATCGCCGTTTTTAACAAGAAATTTCACATATGCTCTCAAGTACTCAAGAACAAGCACATAGATATATGAATGTGTTTGTATCTATAATTTGTGCGAAACACGCATATAAGCGTAGTAAATATAAAACCAACAACAAAAAATAACTTCCGTTTTTCCTTATCAATGCCGCAAGCATTTAGGCGGGCCTCTTGTACTTTTGAAGCCTGCCTGCGCATTCAGTATGGCTGCGGCTCACTCAAGAAGACAGCACCAAATATATAATTTTGCGTATCCGCAAATCACCAATTAAATATTTATACTTCAATCTATTCAACATGTGCATTTATAACCATTCATGATGTAATAAATATAAAACTGTGCAAAAGGTCGACGGCTTACGCGTGTGCAGTTTGTGAAGAAAGTGATATCAAGAAAAAGAAGAAGAAGATGGCTCAATACATATTTTTAGATATATGTGTATATGTATATTTATATACGTTTGTTGGCTTAAACCACATAACCAATTCACTGCTGCCTTATTTCTTGCGCTCGCAGCTAAATTTAGCCAGCAGCGTGGAAAATATCAGCTGTTTGAATGAAACTTCAGCTTGTTCTAATCTCAAAAATGTTTCCTACATACAATGCTTCTTGGTTGGTTTTAATGACCTCGCCTGGCTGCACTGATAAGCGCTTTCATTGTCGACATAAATTACAATATATAAAACAAATCCCACACAATTGCTTCTCCTTGGTAACTTAATTATACCCTGAACAGAGTATATTAAGTTTGTCACGATGTTTGGAACACCCAGAAAGAAGCGTCGGAGACCCTTTAAAGTGTATATATAAATGATCAGTATGTTGAACTGAGTCGATTTAACCATTTCCGTCTGTCTGTCTGTCCGTCCGTTCGTCCGTTCGTCTGTATATATACGAACTAGTCCCTCAGTTTTTAAGATATCCTTTTGAAATTTTGCGAACCTCATTTTCTCTTCAAGAAGCTGCTCATTTGTCGGAACGGCCGATATCGGACCATTATAACATATAGCTGCCATATAAACTGAACTATCGGAATCAAGTTCTTGTATGGAAAGCTTTCACATTTGACAATGTATCTTCACCAAATTTGGTATAGATTATTTTCTAAGGCAACAATGTAATCTCCGAAAAAATTGTTCTGATCGGTTAACTATAGCATATAGCTACCATACAAACTGAACACATGGTTACTAAAAGAAATGCACCTGTGAAGGGTATATTAGCTTCTGTGCAGCCGTTTTTTCTTGTTGTTAATTGAAGTTATCACAAAACTTTGCAAATTACTTAAATAGCAGTTAATCGCACTAGTTCTTTTCGGTTTCATTATTTATATCGTTTTAATCGGAATTTTAATCAGTTAAGCCATGGCATTGTAAAACTTCGTGATCACCTAGCTTAACGCTGTTAGTTAGGTTAGATCGAAGCGTTCATGCTCTTATCAAAAGTGACGCAAGATATCACTAGAAAAGCTGTGAAAGCTGGTCTTTTGTGATATCCAAAACTTCAAGATAGGAATCTCCACATTCTCATAAAAATATTTCAGTTTAAATAAATTTGTTAATTCGACTAATATCAATCCGCTAAAATCGATAAAAGTGTGACTACTAAGATGTTTCAATATCAGTCAGACAAAAGCTGGAAAGTTTATCAAGTATCTAGATTTCTCCACCAGGCCTCCTTCCATACAGCTTTGGCAATTTGCGTATGACAAAAATATGTAACTTCACTACATGTAAACTTATAAATGGATTATCCATTTCAGGTTCCCTACTAGTTTAGAGAAACAACTAAGAAACTCATTCGAAAGAACATTCTTTGGTATATAATTTTTGAAGATTTTCTCCTTCAAACATTGGCAGCGGCTATGTCCCAGATGGTCCGTCCGTTGAGTCAAATTTTCGGTGACACCTTCAAGTATTTCAACTGGTTACTGGAGAATATCACGCGTAATGTTTGCTCTAAGGCCTGAATCGGGATTGTCCGCATAGAATTTAGGCTTCACACATTCCCACTGGAAAAAGTCAAACAGAGCGGTATCACACGATCTTGGTGGCTAATCGACCGGCCTAAAACGTGAAATAATCTGCTCACCGAAATATTCGCTCTATAAATCCATTAATTGATGGGATATGTGGGCACCGTTGTTTTTTCTTGATGAAATGACAGCTCTAGGATCTTTTTAGGCTGCCCTTCATAAAAAACCAGCAATTTTGCTTGTTTACAAACCCATTGAGCCAGAAATTGGCCTCATCGCTGAACAGAATTTGGCTCGAAAACGTCATATCTTCTTGGAACTTTTCAAGAGCTCATATAGCGAGGCGATCTCGTTTGGGAGGGTCGAGCGGCTTCAGTTCTTGCACAAGATGTATTTTGTACGCTTTCAATGTACGATATTGGCATAAAATGCGCCAAGACGTTCCATATGCCAGTCCGAGTTGCTGCAAACGATACTGAATTATATCTCCACGTTCGGTCTTCGTGTACACTCTCAGCTGCGGCTGCTATATTTTCTTCACTGCATGGAGGGCGTGATCTATTCGTTCGAATAGTATTCAATAATGAATGCTGGGTCTCAAGATGGGTGATGGTGTTGCGAACAGTACGCTCATTAAGCCAGTAGTGTTGACCATAAGTTTCGCTGTCACGCAAGTTTTGTTTTCGTCCAGCGCTTTCCAAGTTCAAAAGAGATCCATAGATCCAATACTTGGCCGTAAGAGAACATCAGAGTTTCGACTCGTTGTCATTATGATGAAATTGAGATAAGACGGTTTTATGGGAGTTTAAAGCTCGATATATTGTTTCAACTTAATAGATGACAATGTTCTTTCACATGCTGACTTTATATATTCGACGGATTTTTTTGTTATCTCCTTTAAAATGATTATCGATTATTTCTTTCCGATTTAACGGTGCCATTTGCACTTCGTTATGTTCTTCCTAGTTTATCGACCCTTCAGACTGTGTCAAATATCGAGAGATCGGTCAATGAAATAAGGCATACAAAATTTTGGTTTCCGTTGCAACCATACACTGCAGCTCTGAAAAAATTCCCTGAAAAACTTAAATGTCATTGTAGACTCGAACAATTCAGGTTTAGAGCTAAGCAGAAACAGAAACAGAACAGAAGTAGAGCAGAAACCCTCTACAACCCGCTTTGAAATGAGAACTACTTTGAATGGACTAAAGCTAATTTATTTATTTTTAAAATATACGAAAAGAAAATTAATATAAATATATAATCACTTAAAGACTAAATTGCTACAATATTTCATGTTTTATAATTATTTTTAGTTTAATTTTATATATAGTATAGAAAATCTTAAAAATTCAGGCCCGAATTCGGATAGTGAGGCGCAGTGAAGAATGAGCACTGCTGCTGGTGGAATGAAATCTTGTTATAGATTTCCTCACACTGATGTTGAAATTGATGTTGCTGTAGACTCCTCAGTTGCTGTTGTGCCAATTGCATTTGGCGCTGGTGATACAAGTACCACTCGTGCTGCTCTTGCAGCGCCTGTGTCATCATCACTTGTTGCGTACGCTCAATTTCTTGTGGCGTCGGAAAGTAACGAGCCGTTGGTATTTGTGGATGTGGCACGCCTTGTGCCATCGCCTGATCAACGCTCAGTTTGGAATCGAATCCGACAGCACCGTTTGCACCGAGTTGTGCTTGTCCATATGCCGCGTTATTCTTAATCGACTCAACTTCAGGATTTAAGGTCCAATAATTGCCACGTCCGGGATCGCTGGGTGGACGTGGTATCTTCATGAAACATGAATTCGTAGTGAGCGTATGCCGAATTTGACACTGCCAGCCACGTTGATCTTTGCGATAGTATGGAAAATTATCCGCGATCCATTGTTGGATGCCGCTCAGTGTGAGTTTTTGTTCGGGGCTGCTGCGTATAGCCATTGTAACCAACGCTCCGTAAGTATAATTCGGTCTTATGTCGGTGTCGGTTTGCATTGGTGGCTTGTTGTCTTCACCGTTCGAGAGTATGCTGCGTATGGAAAAGTTAGATTCGAATATTGGTGCCATTTTATTTTATTTATTTAAGCAGGTGAACTATTAAATCGTAGCGAAGTATGAGTGCTGATGATAACTGTTTAGAAGACTTGAGCGTGTTCCGAATTGTAGGAGAAGCAAAATCTATCTGATGAATAATTCTTTCGAATCCTCGCTATTTATATCCTCGAAGTCAGCAAGTCAGTGAGTCAGTTCGAGTCCATCTCTACATATATAGCGTTATAAACGGTGTTGGCAGAGAGTCACTCCAGTTTTTTTGGTTTCAAATTTGAGTTAATATCAAAGCCAAAGTCATAAAATCAAGGGCAAATCAAGGGTTATTATCCGGTAAGCCAGTAAATAGAGCGGTTTTGACATCAGCACAGCCAAGGTCAAGCGATATACTCTACTTTTTCACTTGAATCTTCTACTGTTCTTTGGTTCCAAGTATAGTTTCATTGTTAGAAGAACAAAAGAGCAGAAACCCTTGCAAAAAAATGGCATCTGCAAATGCAAAACTTGCCACAAATCACTCAAGATCGGATTTTAAGCATTTCTTAGGTAAGCCATTGGCGCTTTATAAATTGAAATGCTCTCAAAAGCACTCAACTTTTAACTTTCCGGCTCCTATACGCCGTCCATAGCTTGCAGGTATACAATAGCTGGTATACCAAAATTATTGCGAAATCTCGCTCAATCTAGGTAACATTCTTCTACCTGAGTTCTTGAGTTATTTTGGTAAGCTTTGACGCTCATTATGTAACTCACGCGTCAAGTTCGTACCTGCTTTTATCACTTGCGGCTCGGAGAACAATAGCGACTTCGCTACAATATGCGGCCTTCACTACATTGTTCTGCAGTTTTGATTTTTTGACCGCTTTAAGTGCCGGCTTTGAGATTATTGTTCCCTTCCATGACTTTGCTTTTGATTCGAGGATTGAAAAAGATGGCTTTAACCTGAGGCATTGTGGTTTTCACTCAAGATATTAGATTTCAAATTGACCTTGACGGTAAGTATTGACGGTAGTCTTTCTTTCTAAACACTAGATGAAAACTCAGAAGCATGGACATGAGTTGTAGATGACGCATTCGCTGCGAGAAGTATTCGTTGGATGCTTATGAAATCACCAACCAGGAGAAATGCTCCAAGAATATTGTTGTGTGAAATTCTTTGATAACAATTTTGGGGATGCAGGTGTGATGGCAGTCCTTGGCTGGGTATGATTGCGATTCTGTGATGTTAAATTGGCAAAGCAAAAACATTTTTAGAGAATATCTATTGAGTGAAGTTTTTCAAGGCACTGCGAAATTAGCTGTGATTGAAGCAGGATGGATATTTCCTGCTTTTTTGAGTACCGGTATTCGTTTTTCTTGCGACAAGATATTCATACATATGTATTAAAAAAATTGCGGAATTTTATGCGGAATATTTTCTTGGAACATATATTCTGAATTATAACATTTTTTTATCGATGTAACCTTATAAATGTTAAAAATGATTTTAGTATAAAAAATCTGTTTGATGATGAGACGTCTGTGTCTTTCAATGGTTTACTTAACCCAACATTTCATTTCGATTGGCTTTGGAAAACAAAATGCTTCCCATCCTGGGCTGTACAAGATACTCAAAACGTTTAGAAATATTTTTTGCTAAAATTTTAATAATTTTTCACTTCGTTTCCCTTTTATAACAATTCAAACTTTTGTTGCAATCTTTCTCTTAAATTCTCCACTTAATATTTGTGAAGAGTATCGTTGTTAAACGGTTGTCTGTGGCTCTAATTTTAGTAAGCTTAGATACTTAACAAAGTAGAAAAAGTAAAAAGAGATATTATAGTGGAAGAAATTTTTTCTTACACCGAGCCTTAAGCAAGACACATAAGCAACAACAGCATTGGCGTATTCTTTTTAATTTTTTATGCTAGTAGTACGAGTATAATCTGCCAATCACACCCTTCAACCAGCAACTGTTGAGTAATAACATTTTTAACCTACATTGTTTAAATAATTCACGAAAAGGGTTACGCAATAGGAATAAGTCGATTTAATACAGACTATTTAAGATTCCAGTCATGTTGAATGTCGTCTCGTATTTATGTAGATGAGGTTATACACTCGTGGCTACGCAAACCTTACCACTCAAAATTTTCAGGTATTGTGTATATTTGACTACACTTTATAGCGGCACTTTTTGTGGTATAGAATTTTTTTTATATAGAATCACATGTTATTAATCAAAAATATTAAAAATTAAAAACAAAACACATTTAGCTATAGATAAATCAATTTAAAGATAGTGAGCTTTACAAAATGAGCTCGAATTGTAAGAGACTAACATGCGATGAAAAAATTATATTTTTTATTTACTTAATTTAATTTTATTTACACTATATTTGAATTAATTATTATTTTTAATTGAAACACGAAGTTTAGTCGGTGTATCACTTTAAAAACAATAAAATCGCCCACTTATGTATAAGAGAAACAGAAAAGCTATTTTGTGTTTTACTGATTAAACGAAATAAATTATAAACTTTAAATATTATTAGATAATATAATAAAGTTTACTTATACTTACTAAAAATATAAAAAAAAAATTAAATTGAAGAAAATCCCGAACGAACGATAAAGTCTGAAAAAAAATTTAAGAAAGTACAAGAAAGTGCTAAGGTTTGCGTGGCCACGGGTGTATTTCTCGTAAATATTTCCATGGAGATTACGCGTGCACTTATTCAACAATTTCCGCGATCTTATAAACCTAATGCTATCATTATATCTACTACGGCCTTCCAACAATGTTCAACCCATCCATAATGATGGGTATTTTAATAAGGAAATATTAATAGAACCTCAGCGACTAAAGAGTTACATCTCCTCTCCTTTGAAAGGCTTCCCACAACAATTATGCTTTTATAAAATTTACCTCCCTTCAAATCAAATACTTTCAAAGAAAATAAAGCCAGTAACTAGCTTTCAGTTTTTTCTCTTCTTATGCCTTTTAGCATCAATTTTCTATTTGAACCCAATAGAATCGCTACTTCTAATAATTAACTAATAATAAGCGTTTCAAAATGCACAATATATCACCCCCCATTTTGAAGTAATCAGTTGCTCAAGACTGTATACCTCATACACGCTTATTTATTTCGAAAGTAACTGCAAAATGTCTATTGAGTTTAATAAAACTGATAAAAAGTAGTAAAAGTCAAGATAGAACTAAAAAAATATACTAAAATTTAAAATGTCAATTATTTATAAATTATATGTTTTAAAATATATTTTTCTTTCAGCTTTAAAATAAAAACATGTATTTTTATAATATTTAGGCTTATTAAGTAAAACCAAAGAGTGAAAATTATAATGAATTTTTCCTTTAGGCGTGAGTGATCACAGAAAATTGCAGTCCACTGCGAAACCATATTACAATTATAATCTTAACCTCCTGTTCCAATTAATGAAAACAAAGCAAAATTCCCAAAGTTGAGATTTACTAAAGTTGAAGTATTAATGCAAGTATACTTCGAATTCACACTCCGATTTAGTTTTCTTTGATCCTCACTTTGCTAAGAGGAACCCCACCAAAAGAATATGTCTGCCAACGTAAGATCGCCACAATCGAAAACCCCTGCAACTCTATATTTTCGGGTTCAATGTACAAACGAAGTGTTTCCTAAACGCCCACTTGAGAAAAAATGTGTTTTTCCGGAATGAAGCAAAACAAATAAGAAAATATATAAAACAAAAATAAATTAATAACAACAATATACTTAAATATGTATATGCATGTTTTATATATAAATAAATGTGTAGGAATATCAGTATGTGTCTTCAAATGAGTTTGTGCAGACAATTATATACTTATATAAGTATATTGGCATGGTCTTTAGCATGTTGAAGGGCGAGTGTGTTTATGGTTATAAACACACATATATTTAAGTATAGTATATGTATTTTTATTGGATACAAAAGAGCGATAAATGAACAGGCCATAAAAATTCAACAGTTACCCTTGTGCTTCCGTTTTTATTGCAAAGCTTATCACCATCGTATGTGGGTCCATCTACAAGGTACTGTGCACAAATACAAACATATACTTATACAAAAAGCATATGGGCTTTGTGCAGGTGTATTTAAGAAAACATAGAAAGAAGTGCTGACTTGAGGACCATATAGATTTTGAAAATCAAAGCAATTATTTATAAAAATGCTATTCAATCAAGTAATCATATTAAAAATGGTTGCAATTCTAGGTAAAGCTCCGGTTAAACCGATTTGCGTTACTCCATATTAAGATATTTTATTCGATTAATTTTAGAAAAACGCTAAAATATTGGTATCTATATGGAATATCTTCGAAAAAGGTTAGCTTCCGTTTTGATATTCGAATTTTCTCTTAAATCAAAAAACTGAGTAAATTCATTCATTTGAATGATTAATATAATTTTTTTTGCAATGCAAGTAATTCCCAAAATAATTTAACACTCAAAAATCCCCTAAATAATTTCATATCTGTCTCTTAAATGCTCTTCACTTCGCAATTATAGTATACATCATTTCATCAGTGAACTCATCAAGATAGCCACATCAATTAAAAATAATTTATTTTGCCAAACAAACTAGTTTCCCATCTACAAAATTCATATTTAATCAAAATATTTTCCATATGAGTATGTTGGGAGCACTGAAATTTCATCAAAATATTATAGCATACTGGCAGGCTTAAATATGGATAAGTTTATACGCATATTTGCTCTAAAGCTCCACATCTACTCATGACTGAATGCAATTATTTGAAGATATAATACCTGCACATACGAGCGTAAATGAGAACGTATTTATGTACATGAATATAAAAGTATAAGAATGTTCTTCTGGAATCAAATTAACAAAATCCAAGCTATAAATAAAGATTATTTAGATGCTGATAGCATAGTTTCATATTGAGGTTAAGGCTGAGCAGGAATTTGTAAAAGTAATTTGCAGAAGGAAAAGCATGCAAATAAACTAGATGATAAAAAAATAATTAAAAGTCATAAATAAATACATTTTTAACTATTTTGGAATATTTTGCAATAAATGTACTGTTATCACACATACAAAAAAGGTGTTACTAATCCTAAGTCTAAATATATTATAGTCCGGTCAAATTAGACAGCAAAAACGTAAAATTACATAGTAAATTGACAGCGAGCTTAAAGTTAAAAACGTTAAACACATTAAAACTACACATCATTCCGTTAAATGTAAAAAATATTCGAAGTGAATGGTTAAGAACATTTTTGCCCGATTTTCGGCGAAACGGTAAGTTGTATTAAACATTTTTTCTAGACAAAAATTATATATTATGAAACTAGCTTTAATAACTCGTTGAAAACTATTTCCTACGATTTACCGTTTCTGAAATAAAACGCTTTAAAAGTTGGAGAAAAAGCAATAAGTACGCTATGTCATAGACGACTTGGAAGCGTGTATACAAGTATATTACAACGATCTTAATATCGCATTATCAGAAAGGGTAGATCTTAGGATACAAATAAGCTGAGAACTTAATATTTAATATAATAGAAATTAGAAAAGCTCCGATTGCGCAGACGCTATAATACCCTTCACATATACAAAAAGTTGTTTACAAGAAATGATTCCGATTGCTCGGTTCGTACAGCAGCCAAATAATAGAGTGATCCGATGTGAAAATTTTCAGACATCATCTTAGATAATAATACACGTAATACGTCATATGAAAAAGCTTTCCATACTTAGATTTTATTTTTATCATTCAGTTTGTAAGGCAGCTATATGCTATATTGGCCCGATATCGGTGATTTTGACAATTGAGCAGTTTCTTGGTGGTAAAACTATGTGTGGGAAATTATAGTTTGATATCTCAAAAACCGAATGATTAGTTCGCGTATATACGCGTATATGACACAGGTCATCATGCTGATCATTTATATACAAGGTCTATCACAAGAAAAACAGAACTTTTTAAATATAACTGTCTCTGGTGGCGCCACCTATTGGTGGGTATATGAAATGAAAAGTTTGATCTCTTGTTAACATTTCGTAAAAATTTTAAGACAATTGGATAACTGCAATCGATGTTATCGATCAAAAAGTGACAGCAGCTTTTGGTCATCGGTCGTAAAATGCATTTTGAACAAAGAGCAAATATTAAATTTTGTTGTAAACTTGGGAAAACGTTTATTGAAACATTTCAAATGATGAAGAAAGTTTATGGTGATTAGTGCCTATCCTGTAGTAATGTGCATGAGTGGTTTAAGCGATTCCAGGAAGGTCGTGAGGACCTCTGTTACGATCAGAAGTCGGCCGTCTTCAGAAGTCAAAAATAAAAACAATGCTGATTTGTTTTTACGATTCCGAGGGTATTGTACACCGGGAATTCGTCCCACCTGGCCAAACGATTAATGCTGTGTTTTACCTTGGTGTTATGTAACGTCTTTTGTCACACATTCGTCGTTCTCGACCACAATACCGTGAGGCAGGGTCCTGGCGCCTGTTGCACGATAATGCACCGTGTCATCGGTCGACGCTTGTCACTGATTTTTTGACAAAAAACTCCATATTAACCATTAATCACTCACCCTACTCACCTGATCTGGCACCCTGTGATTTTTACTTATTTAGAAAACTTCATTTGTCCATGAAAGGACAGTGGTTTCAGGACATTTCAGCTATCCAAAAGGCGACGACCGATATTCTCAAGAGCACTCCGAAAAATGACCTTAAACACTCATTTGAAATGCTAATTGACCGGGCTAAGGGCTGTATCGAAGCACAAGGAAACTCTTTTGAATAAAAAATATAACTTTTGAAAAATATTAATTTTTTGTTGTTTTTTTAACAGTCTTAAACTATTCAATACAGTGAAAATTTTATTTACGAGTAAAGGCGAAAACGTTTTTGTCGGTATAAGAATCCAAGAGATTGGTAAAAAATAAGAATTTAAGGCTGCTTTTTCAATGTCTGGTTACCAGCTTTTATGTTACCAGCAGTTAATAGAGTTGTCCGCTTAGCAGATTGTACTTAGTAAACATCATAATAATGGACATAGTGTGCTCAATTTTACTAAAATCGATTCAGCAGTTTAGGAGTCCGTCGCGGACAAACAACGTGACACCTACTTTTTATATATAAAGATATGCTGTCTATATTATTGAGTGTCCGACGCTTCCTTCTGAGTGTTACAAAATTCGTGGCAAACATAATATTCCCTACTGAGGGCATAAATATAGCAATAAATAATCAAGTTAAGCTAACAAGACTTTGAAGATAAAATAGGTAACGTGTGAAATTTTCACCCATCTAGGCCTATAGCCTCATTTTTCATTGAATCGAACGCGAAATTTACAAAAAAAATTTTCCTTTGCACGTTAGGCGTCTTGACTTGGCCGACTTCGAATAGTTGTTTTATGAGAAGTATATTCCCTAATTCGGTTATGGCTAACAGAGTTCAACTTAGAATAGTTTTTTATATACATATGTATGTAGAAATTTGTAAGAAAAAATATGTGAGAAAAATTATATTTTTTAATCCACCAGCATTATAGAGACAAATCGGTAACAACAATTTTAAAATTTTCGTCAAAATTTCTATTGCGGGATTATACAGCTAGTGTAAATTTAGTAAGGAAACTACTAACATATTCCTAAAAAGTAAATATAACGCATTGTGGTTATTTCTATCAAAAATAAAACAATAAATATTTATTGACTGTAAAACTCTTGCCTTTCTCATAGAGGTACTAGAATTTGTGACGTTCTATTACCTGAGAGAGTAGAGACACGCGCGATCGTGTTGTACTCCATTAATTTCAGCGAGCAGATAGACTTTTGAAAACTCTAAAGCACTATTGTTCTTAATGACATAATCCCTTGCTTGTGACCTGTGCCATAGAACGGCTGAAATTGCATCACCTAAACCCTTAACAAATGCCGCACAGCAATGCAGGTGGTCTGACGCCAGTAAATGCGGGTTTTACCACACATTAGCCATTCTCTTGACCTAGATATTGCGATTTTGGTGACTTTGTGGTCGCCTTAAGGTTTTCTACCTGTCTAAGAACTCTTTGAATTTCATTTTGTGACGTTTTAATACTTTTGTATTGACTGTACGAAAAAGTCTTCAGTCAAAGTGTAGAACTTAGCTTTTGAATGTGAAAGAGAAGATAAAAAAAATTGTATTGACACTGATTTCAGCAATTTTTATTCGAATTAATACTTGTATATACTCGAAGCCGATCTTAATTGATTTATAGGTTATGCGGGCTAATACGCGGCGACATTTCCCGGGTGCCAGGGGTTCTGGTCAAGATGCCAAACACTTGAATAATCAATCGACCTTAAATCCGGAATTTGGAGCTTGCGATAACCACCAAAGCTAACTCAACATTACATCAAGAATTTTTAATCTGAATGTTGAAATCTGCGAAAACAGAAAATTTAATTTGCAGCTTCTCTTTCATGATCATTTTTTCCCTCACCTATACAGCTGCGATCAATGCAATCTTTTTATTGCGGATTTCTGAAGGTTCCAAATAGCGACTTTTCCATGGAACTGTAATAAGTAAAAAAAAAGCATAACCCTGAAAAACTATTTTTTTTTTCTGTTTTATTCTTCGCTGGTTTATTCAATTGTTATCAAAGTAGTTAACTCATTTATTGCCAAAGCAAGCGTTAAATCGGCCATAAAAGTACCATCAACATTCTTTGTTTTTGCTTTCTCAGCATCCTCGTGCATATGTCCTTTTCAACAAGTAGTTCACATATACTTTTATTTTTGTTGCTGCCTCCTTTTTGTTTACTTACTGTACTCTCTTGCGCCATTGTTTCTCAGCAGTTCGCCCAACAAGTGTTTAAGATTTATTGAGCAAACATTGACCCAGTTGCTGAGTTTGGTAACTTCTTTATTTGTAACAGATTTGTTGGTTTAATTGGCAATTGTGTAAAGTATATCGATAAAAGACGAGCTGCTATGAACTTTGGCTTGTGAAAAACAATTGCTGAGGATAAATGGTCGAATATTAGAAGAAGTAATTGCTCTAATTCAAATGAGAAATAAAGGAGGCAGTGAGATATCATTGTAAAAATGTGGCTTAGGTGTAGTTAGTGAAGGGTAAAAATTTATATTTGATTTATAAAAAGTTTAAGTAAAAGCATTGTCTATCATATTTGTAGAAATAATACATACAACTCTGCTTCTATTCCTGCTTCATTGAAAGTCTCAAATTTTCAGCTCAAAAATTAATTGAAAAGACAAAGCTTATAAACAGTAGAGACGAATGTTTTATGGATAGGTAAAGCAAGGGACTTCGAGGTTCAACCAAATACCATACATCAGGATTTAAAAAATAGTCAAAATAAAACTAGGCAACGCTTAAGAGGGTATTCTAGTCTAGAGGATTGAATTTCGAGCTTTTTTCAACAATTAATAAAAAAGAAGCACTAGATATTTTTACTATCCGTTTTTTTATCATTAAACTTAGAAGAGTACACAAAATAAATTTGAAAAAAAAAAAATTTTTCACCGAGTTATGCGTCCTTGAAGAAAAGGGGGAAAAAAGAGGCCACGTCCTCATCGCCAAAATTTCTACCCTTGTCGTCATCAGAAAAATAAAACAATGACAGATTCTTAATGAGTACAAATGTCGCTAAGTCATGAAGCAGCAAAACTAAAAAAAAAAAATTTTTATAAAATGGCGGCTACTCAAAAAAAAGGTCGATTTTTTCACTAATTTTTCAATTTTGTCGATTTTAAAAAAAAGAATTAAAAATTTCAAATTTTTATTTTTTGTTGCTTCTAGTGATAAAGATATATTTAAAGAATATTCATGCCAAATTTCAAATAAATCGACTGATTAGAACTTGAGATATTGTGGCTACCGCATCAAAAAAGGAGTTTTGAGAAAAACGCGTTTAAAGTTTTACGTTATACGATATTCGTTCAACCGGTCTAGTTGCCACGTAACTAAAATGGCTACAACTTTGAAAATAATTTGAGTTTTGAAAAATCTTTTTAGGGAGATATTTTTGGATATCAAAACTAACGAATTATGAAAAAAAGCTCATTCATACAGAAGCAAGACAGATTACTGGAAGAAAAGACAGCAATAAAAATCTTTCTCTCTCTCTTTTTTATTTAGTAGTTAAAATTTATTTTCCGACACTGTTTTAGGTTTTAGTAGATGCAAGTGTTGAGCCATTCCATAGAATACATTTAGAAATCATAAAATTATTGCAGAGTGCTAATACAGACGCCAAAGAATTAAAAGTTGTGGCTCGTACGAACATCGAAGAGGTTTATAAAGAAAGAAAAAATCAAAGTCTAAAAACAAAGCAGGTAACCCCTTACAAAACATGTTGGAAAAATGTTTCCGAAATAAAAATAAGGATTTGGCATAAATTTTGTATTTGTAGTAAATTATTTGGTTTGCTCGTATCTCAAAATGAGAACTCGAACGTAGTATGTCCACAATTTTAGAATGATATTCATGAAGGCCGGGCAAGTTGGGGCTAAAACTTTGATCGAAAAAAAATGGAAACGGATCCCACTTGAACAGCTGAGAATGCCGCCTTGAAGACAAAATCGAAGTGGAATAAAGGGAGTATTCTTAAACCCTTTATGACTCCTTTCTTACTCCTTTTACTCCACGGCTTCGCAGTTTTATCTATCTATAGTTTGGGTTTTCTCACCCGTTATGAAATCAGCTATAAGAATTCATGCAGCTGTCAGTAAACACCGTTGTCGACAACCTCGACCGTCATAGTTATCGTCGGGTACATCACAAGCTATATCACTAGCAGCAGAAACGGCTCCGCCAACTAACTACATGGCGAAATGGTTAAAATCTGTGTCAACGCCAAACAAAATTTTGCAGAGAAACTTCGCCAACTTCGCCAATCTCTCCCTCGCGCTCAACGCAACATTGTGTGGGGGACGGGGATGTTTAAAAAGTTTCCTGAGGTGTCTGCGCATTAACTTTAATTGCTGGAAGATAAACAAAAGCGACGAACGCGATGGAAATTTTCGCATAGTTCGTTGGTTTCAAATTTAATAAAATCACGACGCCGCGTTTAGTGGCAAACTAACGCAAATTATGAAAAGTCGAGCGGGATTTTTAACTGAAGTTTATTTTGACTTTACTCTTGCAGCACATGAACCCCTGCAGAGTAGCAATGCAGAGAATGCCAGGGACACAAACACATCGACTACCACATATTAAGTTTGAAGAAATTTAATGTTGCCACAACTGCGCGCCTTCACCCACACAACGGCGTACGCACCGCAACAATCTTACAAAATGTTTTGTCGCCGTTAACGGTACACACACACATTAGTTGTGCCACATTAGTGGCTGCGACGCATTAGTCGTGGCACGCACAACTGCCACCTCAACAATTAGTATACAATTTGTTCACTTAAACACTAAATCGGCGACACAGGTGACATGGTTGACGTGACGCGTGTAATTTGTGGTTAAGCGCTGCGCTCCCCTCCCCTCATTGGTGTATATGTGTGGGAAGTTTAAGTTTTAAAATGTGTTGGAATTTGATGGTGAAAATGATTTTCTTAAATGAAATGCTGTTTTAGACATTTTCTTTAAGCCTGCCGCCAAAATGTAGGCAAAGATTTATGAATGAAGAAGTAAGAAATGAAAGCTTTAAGGATGAAACATAGCATACATTTAGGAGAAATGTAAAATTATTATTTTAAAAGGTTAGGTTAAGACATAGGGTTGATCCAAAATCGATGGATCTCACATGGGCAGATATCAGCTCTATATTCCTGGTTCACTAGATCCTCATAGGTCGACAAAGAGTTTTGAGCTTCTAACAAATTTAAACAGGCGGTTAATATCAATCCCAGCCACATCGCTAGGTTCGCCAAAGAAGTATCTACTGAGATTTTTTTAACTCAGTCTGGCAAAAGACTTATAATAAGTACAGGAGGATGCTATAGTAGTTATGGACTAATATTTTGAGCCTGTAATGAACGTTTGTAGCTCTGAAAGTATTGAAGAAACTCTTAAGCAAGCTTCTGTTATCTTACAATTGCATAGAGTGTCTGCAAATTCGATATAGTAGTTCAACATATAAACGAAAGTATGTATTTGGTAACCCGGAAATATTTCTAAGGAACTTAATATTTTAATTTTCACTTAATCCCACGGGCTTAAAAGTATTTAGATACTTAAAAATAGAAGTTCCTGCAGTATCACCAAAAATATAGTGAAATGGAAGCACTCTCGAATGCATAGTAAGACCTTAAGAAGTTACCTTTCTGTACTGTCTGTAAGTGATTCTTTAAGAATATTGTGATAAGTCTGTTCTCACACTTTTCCTGACATCTGCTGACTAGCGCAGAAAGAGTGCAGAGCGTTAACTCATTGAATTCCAACCCACAACCCAGAAAGTGTCACTGTTTCCTTGCTTGACGAATCATCTTTTGTCAAGGTAGTGGAGATTATTTTTTTAACTTCAAAGAAACTTGCTTTCGTTGCCATCCTAGCTCTTTTAAAGTTCACACTATATCTAGAGACCTTAGTCTGCCATTAAGCTAAAGATCTATTTCCACGAAATTGAAGACAGTTTCAGTCAAGATTTAGGCATTTTCTATAGGCAATATTTTATTTATTTTTCGAAATAAAATTCTATACTGGCGAAGATTGATCGGTTCTCGTCGATTCGTTCGAGAAGCGCTGTCGACACTTAAACCAAAAATATAGCAAACCCTGCTTAATAGCACTCTTAAATAAAAATGTGGCACTAAGTTGTGTTTTATAATTTTTTTTTTTTGTGAATCCTAAATGCATTTTGGTTAAACAAATGTCAGCAAGCGTGCTTCACAACATTTTTAAGCACTCTCTTTACTTGATTATAAAGAACATACATTACCAAAATGTATTCCCTGACGCGCAACTCGACGAAATTGATGCATAAATACAACAAAGCCAGCAAGTCATACCCCACAAATGACTAGCCAGCTGTGACATTGTTTGATAAATTCGCCGCCATTTATTTGTTGCAGCAAAAAATGCAGCGAAAGCGCTGAATCTAATGCATATCGCGCTCAAGTCGTTACAAACTTGCGTGTAAAGCAGATATTGCAAGCGGAACTAATGGCGCGCCGTGGCGTATGAGTAACCGGAAAATGATATTTGATTACCCAAACTGGGCTTTGGAACGCTGATGTCGTTTAAGTATGTTAAAAAATGGTCTAGAATTTTATAAAAAAATGTAGAAAATTATAATAGCGTTTTCCCGAAAAAATCATGCTCTTTCAGATTTTCAATAGTTTGTTGTTTGTACGAACATGAATGCGGATTATTCTTATATAAATTAAAGAAAATTAAAATTAAAAGAAGTAAATTTATTCTTCATAATCTTTTTTCCAATTTAAGCCAGCATCACACCAGAGATGGATATTTCTCACATTTTGCAAATATTTAGCCTCACACAAAGTTATGTCGCTCCAAAAGGGTATTAGTTACCATGTCAAGTTGTTTCAGAGCAACGGCGCACTTACAGTGTTTGCTATTATTGTTGCACTTAAGATAAGAATATTTCAATTGGTCATGTATCCTTCTGGCTATAAATAAATACAATGAGTTATGTCACTAGCAAATGCTACATCCGCTAGAGTGATGCTGATGCTTAAGCACAATATGGCAGTCGCTGGGGAGTTGATTTGATCAGGAAACGAAATAAATGCGAACAACAGCTGTTGGGTTTGATTTCTTAAACTAAGTGCCAAACATTTTCATGCATATTTACATTTTCGTTTTTGTGTAGTAGTAGTTGTGTTTTCCTAAAATAAGTACTCGTATAAATATACATATGACATACGCTTGGAGGCTTTGAGCTTTTCTGTTTTCGTGTTTCAATTAGCTTTTTGTTTTCTCAGAAGCTTATCGCTACTGTCCACTCGTTTGTAGTTGTTATATTATTTTTATAATAAAGACTTGAATTTGTCTATCTAATATTCACGACAGCAGTCACTTGAGACATATGTAACTAAATATATGTGCATATGTAAATAAGAAGCGCTTGTATGATGGCTGTTTACTATTAACGTTTAGTTCGTTACTTGGAAATAATAAAAGTCGCAAGAGTTAGCATAAGTAACTTGATTGATATTTCAACTGGGAATTAATATTTTGTGTCTTTACAAGATAATTACAATTCTTCTTTACATCAGTTTGGATGGAGAAATATCTCTCTCAGAATATTGAAATGGTCTACCCTTTAAACATTTGTAGTTCAAAAATAAGACAATAAGGAAAAATCTAATACCTGAAAAGGTTTAAAAAAGCATAAATGTAGTTAAGTATATAAAACAAAATTTTCGGGGTTGCCACATGTTTATAAATTGAAAAAGAAATGAATTGGTATAAATAAATTAAGTACATAATAAAGATAACAAAGCAAGGCGAATTAAGAAAGCATAAAATTTTCTTTTAGCCGGGTTGCCACATGTTCAGAATTTCTTTACTAAAAACAATTGGTTAAATGAAAAAAGACAGAGAAAAGTCAGAGATATAAAAAGGTGTAACAAAAACGGTCTCTTGGAGAGTTGCCATCTGCTGAAAAAAAATTCGTTAAAATAAACGCCTAACACCGTTGATTGCTGCAAAATTGATTTCCAACTAAACAAATTTAGAAATGGTTTCTGTCTATAAAAAAATTTCGTGGAGTGTTTTCTATTGTTTAGGGGAGAGATTAAATATGGATTAAGTAATTTTTTATCGGCACAAAAATATTTTTTCGTATACATATGTACACATATAAAGCATGATATTCTCAAATTAAATTTTCAAAAAATTTTAAACACAAATTCCACTTAAACTTAATTTACACTCATGATTTATGGTTAAACAGCTGTACAAGTGCTTGTAAAGCTTAATTAAGAGCATGTATGACAATTTAATGCAGTTAAGTAGGTACTCAAAAGCAGGTATATGTAAAGGTACTCGAGAAATGTTCAGAAATTTTACCAGCGCAAATAACGAGCGTGTAGTCAATTGCCGTTTAAAGTGAGAGCTTTTGTTGCAAGTATACAAAGTTAAAGTGCTAAAAATTTTAGTGGCTCTGAAAATTGTTACACATGCGTTAAAATCTTTGAATACATTTTTAATACAGCTCTATATCAACTTAATACCAAGCAAATCTATACTACAATTTTATTTAGTTTTCTCTACTTGCTTTAAAGCATTTTACTACACGTACTTAAATAAAATTGTCCGGCTTTTAAACCCTTGCCATTGTGTACACGCGTCCATTGCATATTTTTAGGCGGTCAATCGTTCGCTGACATGTTTGACCCTTCCAAATTGGTTATCCATTGTGTGGAGTGATCTTTGGCATTTCGCTTTTGAAAATTATTGGCATCACAACTCGTTTTCCACTTCGCTCAACCCAAACGTAATTAAATGCCCGCCATCGGCCAATAAATTCGGGCATGTCAACATGTTGTGAAATGTGCAAATTTACAGCGCGCCAAAATGCGCACTGCCGGCGTTTGTCGGTTTCAAAAATGGCGAAAAAATCGCTGATGCAGTTAATTTATGCCTTTCAGCTGCAACGCTTTAATATTGTGGGCATTTCGAGGGTCGGATAAATGTTGAAAGGTTATCAAAATATTGTGGAAAAATTATTGAAAATATATTGAAAGTATAAAAGAAGTAGCAGAGTCAAAATATTTTATAATTAAATAATTTATTACACAAATTCTTAAAGTTTAAAGATATAAAGTGAACAATGCCACAAACTTCAGCAGCTATATCGTTCCCATTATTGAATCCAAAGGCTTTGATATAATTAGGGTAACTATTAAATTCATAGTTAGTAAACATCTATTTTTTGAGGTTAATATAGGGTTAGTTTATACTCATGGTATAACGGTGATATGGTTAATAAAATATAACGAGCTAGAGGATCAGCAAAGACTTTGAGTTGCAGAGAAAAGTTTTTTTCCTTTGGGAAACCATGAATATGGAAGCTAACTGGCATAATAAACCCAGAATAGGAAGGTTGAGTTCTGTTAATCTGGTAAGCTTGTTAGCCACGCATAGACCCGTTTTGGTCCTCAGCGATGCCATATGGAGTGCCGTTACGTAGTTTAAGTGAAGTAGTCATCCTTCAGAATGCCTGCACTTAGCGAGAGTTTCAATCGGTTCTACGGCCTAACCATCGATCGATACCTTTGTGGCCTGCCACTCAGTAGAAGTGAAGTCTGTTGCTTCTGCCAACACTTTCTGCTGCTACCCTGCTTTACCGAGACACTTCCAGCCGATATGCGACACGACGTTACTGCCTTAATTGCTGCTTCGTTGTCTTCGTGGAAGTTGACTCTGGACTCTCTGCGTACTGATGCATTAGAGACGAGCTTCACGGCTTTGCCAATAGCAAAAAGAGTAACTTGAAATATAATGCAACGGATTTGGTGCTGGTAGTCCGCAGATGAAAAAGCTGAGGTATGCAAATTTATCTACTACAGATTATAACAAGATATGTCTTGATCTTAGAGAAACACTGCCTACATAGTGAGCTCATGCCGTCAAAGGATAATTGACTAGCCTGCAGACTATGACTCTTAAATTTGTTCCAAAGGTTTGAATGTGCATATTAAAGAATCCAGATATTAGTAGAATTCTACTGATTGTCTCCGAAGGACTAGTCATAGCAACATAGCAAACCCTAACTCTAATACCGGAATGCCGGACCGAACTCGGAGCAAAAAATTGAGTCTCTTGAAGGCTGCTCAGTATTATCTATATAGTCTAATAGTGGAGGAGCGAACTCTTCTATCAGCAGCTTCTGCTTGGGGTTCGAGTTGCCTACAGAGACCCTAATGACTTTTAGGCATTTATGTTCTAGAAATCGATATTAAACTACCAGTGATCGAGATCCATGTTTTGGGGTTAAATAATCCCCCAAAAAATTTGTCATAGAAGCACAGAACCCCCGCCTTACTCTAACCAACTCTTGCATGGTCACCACATAAAAAAAACTTTTTACTTTTTTCAATCGGATAAAATTTTTACACAAAAGGCGAGAAAATCAACGAACGCCGATTGTGTCTTTATAATCTAAAACGAATAACATTTACCGTTGGAAATTGTGTGATTTTCACAGCAGCACTTTTTTATGGTAAAGTGTCGAGTCATAAAACCGAAATGTTGGCACTGCGTCAATTTTTATAGTCAAAAGCATAATGCCAACACATTCGAACAATGCGGCGATAGAATGTGCTGAGTAATGACAAAGTAAAGCAGGTAGATTCTGCAGGAGCATACATATATACTCATATACATACATATATAAGTCGGTGTGTTTTGTATTAAAATGTAAATAATGCAACGGTTGATTTGGCTGCTCGCCGTAAAGCTGCGGTAATGCTCGTAATGCCAGCCTGGTCGAATAAAAGAGATTTGATATTTTGGAAGAAACGAATAATGGCAACGAAATAAAATAAACAAAAGCAATGAGCATCAAATAGAGCTGAAAATAATAGCAAAACGACGTGGCAGCACCTTCGCCAAATGGCCGATATGCAAACAGGCATATGACGGGGAGATGTGTGGGGTGCGGGGCTGCAATGTGTTTGCATTCATGCATGCTAAGTAGGTTTACAGCAATAATGTTGCCAATCGATTGGAATTAAAGTCGTTTTTTCTGCGCTAAAGAGGATAAACGACAAGTTGTCTTTTGGGGTATTTTTCCAAAGCAAAACCAAAGCTGATTTTCTATATATTTGTTTGTATAATCACATAAATAGGCATATTTAGCATTTGATGTTTACTATTTTGCTTATTCTTTTTGGGAGGTGGAGAAATGTTCGAGACATACCACACCTTAACGCCGCAGGAGCTTGTAAATATTTACGTCAGCAAAACTGTTATTATATGATTTGCTGTTTTGCTGCAGATGTTTTAAATTTCCAGCAAATGTTTGCCAATTCCATTAGCCATATTCACCATAGTAACTGAGCATAGTCATACAAGTATTGTGGTATTTTGCTTATGGACTTGTGGAACAGACAAGTATGAGGCTTTTTACTAGGGTGCATATTTATGTTTCATGATCTTATATCTAACTAACTAATTAAGGAGTTACCTATGACAAGAGTTAATCATATAAACATAAGAAGTAGCACAAATAAAATTTTCTGGTGGATTTTTATCAACATCGATTTAGTTATGTTCTTAACAGGTTTTTATGTTAACAATTTACCATAAGTTAGATAACCATCAGTTTGTAACAGCTTTTGCCTTGGTTTGACAAAAATAAGATTTCTGGCAAAGCTTAGACGAACCGTTATCTTTTTTTGTTCTTTAAACAGCATATAAATTTTGCTTTTTCAAGTGCAGTATTTTTAGAAACCTTAACTGACAATTTGGAGTTAATTGGAACTTAAAAAAATATATATGATCCGTTTGAGAGTTTAATCAAACTTTATGACATTTTGTAGTATAAATGAAGTAGTAGTGTCTTTTAAAGGATAATTTTGGCTGCGTTTCCCATAAACTCTCCATAAAGTAGGATTTTTTGAATAAAATATAACAGCACAAAAATTCTGTAATACATAATATATCTTGTGCCATTTTTGGCAACGGATGTGCAAAATTCATGGCAATCTATCGCTGAAAATGGCAATTTTTTCAATCCAAATCTCTCTGAAGTAATATTTAATCAGAAAAACATTACATACTATCCGATCAGATTTGACCCGTACTAACTTATACAAAATAACATTTTCACATGAAATTGCTCAATTTAGTTTTCCGTACACCTGTGATAAGTTTCGCCTGGTTTGGTCTTCAGTGCCTTTACCGAAATTTGTTTTTTTTAATATTATTTAAATATCTTTTATGATCAAAATCACTAGACAACCTTTTCGGACCGTAAACCAACAGCTACCAAACACACATTACTTGTCATATGGAGATAAAACTTCACATGAACATAAAAAAGATTTAACCGATCTAGGAGGATTATCAGAATATTTTGACATACGAGCACTATTTGTGTTGTTTACAGTAACTTAAAATATTTTTTTCGACCAATTAAATTAAAGCGCGAAAATTTTCGCGGAATTAGTTTTCACAACTTTCAACGTGAATTAACTTATCAAGAGTTCAGTGAAGCTCCATTAAGGATCAGCGTTTATCGAAGGTGTGATGAATTCAATCGAGTACATAAATCACTCCAAGACGAATTTCTAGAAAGTCGTTCAAAATCAGTAGCTGTTACATAAACTATTAACCCAAGATCATCAACTGACCTATCGTGAAATTTACACAACTATAGGCATGAGTGGGTCTAGCATACCTATATTCACTATTGCAAGAACATTGTACTGTAAAAAAATTTCTTCAACGTGGATCCCATACAATTTGTCGATTGCTCGAAAGAAATGTCAACAAAATAGTATAGCAGTACTTCGAAACCCCTTTATGACATCGTTTCATGATGGCGAATCGTTGATTTTTGTGTATGAGCCCAAAAGTAAACAGCAGTCGTCTGTATAGGTGCATCAAGGTGAACAAAAGTCGTTCGCAAACAAAGCACTTCCAAGCAAAAGGTTTTTGAGCACTCAAACCATCGATTTTAAAGGCCAACCACCGAATAGTATTGAAGAAGGGGCCAAATGACTTCTTCTATATCCGTGCGGAAAAGATAAACTTAGAGGTCAACGTTTTTCGACCCCTGTAGGGCATGTTGATGCGTTCAGAAGACATGTTTTTGAGATCATAGTGCTTCAAAAAGTAACCTAAGTGATGATTTTAAGAAAAGAAGGTATTATGTCATGTCAATTAAATGGAGAAAGTATATAATCATATTTATGGAAATTAAAAACGACCCTTTATAATCTTTTTCAGATGGTGCAGATTGTTCGTTGAAGCCTTGTGCTAATTTTGTAAAAAATTACGTATCAATGCTGTATAAATAGTGCAATATTAACTTAACTTAAAAAAAAAAAAAGTTACCCTAGTGAATTTGCAATATTTCCTTATAAGTGCGTCAACACAGTAGGTTAGAGAAATCTGCATACAAACTACTGCAGTTTAATATGGAAAATTATAAAATTGTTGCATCAGCAAATAATCATTGCTATAAGCTCAGAGGACAATATGAAAGGTGGACGTTGGTCAACAGCCGACACATAACAGTCCCAAATGCTTATACTTGTAATATTGATGCTGAAACCCATTTAGTATTAGCATACAGTATAAGCACCTAAAAGCATATGACACTACAGCGCCTTGCCATTGTTGCCAACAACAAAGGTCAGCAAAATTTTTGATAATTCTCCTTTAGCCAAATGCAACAACTCATAGCAGTAAATAGGCAAGCATTTGGCAGCAAAAATAAAAGCCAACACCTCAGTTTGCAGGTACACAATAAAAATGGAATATATTTCGCCAGAGTCCCAGCGTTTATGCACACTTGTGGCAGAAGCATGCTGCCGAAGGTCCTTACGAAAGGCCAATATGGGCGAGTCACATGTGTGGCAAATGGCAAGCTCCCGGTTGCTGTGGGTAAATGTGTTTGTATTTGTAAATATTTGTATTGCACTGGCAGCGGGAGTAAGTGTGCTGTTTTATTGCCGTAGGTAATGCTCCCTTGACTTGCTGCGGAGCATATTTTGCAAACTTGCTTCTAAACACATCGTCAGCAGGCAGTGAATCATTGTGGCATGGCAGCCTCAATATGCTCGTCGAGCAATTGCAATACAATGGAGCCTTTTGTGTACACATCTATTTGTAAGTATGTGTGTGACTACACAGTTGTAGCATTATTTGCATGCGGTGAAGCAAGTTCGCTCCAGGCAAATGTGATCGTAAAAGCTATTGTGTTGCAAGTAGCATCCATGATGTCCTATGCATCTTTAAGTAATTTCAAATCGATTAAATATATTTCTATTGCTTATTATAAGCATACTAAATATATTAGTAATAGTCTTAAGTATATTATGTGAAGGGAAAGTGGGTCTTTAGGCAACTTATTTATGTTTCTCTGATTATATTTATTGGTTGCAACATAAAAGCATATAAGGATGTCTTCTTTTGGACATATGGTTTTAAAGAAGAAATAAATGCATTTAATTTAAGGTTATAGTCAAGAATTTAGTGTTTTTTAATGATAAGTTTTTGACATTATGATTTAACACTAACTTCAGATAAGTAACCCCAACGGAGTGTACAGCTGCAAGCGGACGTGGATGATATTGATATCATTGATCGCAACAAGCGCGCCATTAGTTCTTCTTTCTCCATACTCGATAAGGAAGCGATACAAATGGGCCTGGACATATTCATCAAACAAACAGTCGACGTACTCGCGACTTGGCTCACACGCCACTGATGATAGTCATAACTTCGAAGTCGTAGATAATTTCTTCTATCTTGGAACCAGCATTAACACCAACAAAAACGTCAACCTCGAAATTTAACGCAGAATAACTCTTGTCAACAGGTGCGCCTTCCAAATTATATAAGGTACCCATAATGCCAGTCCTGCTATATGGTGCAGAGGCATGCACGATGACAACATCTGATGAATTGACGTTAGGAGTTTTCGAAAGAAAGGATCTGAGAGATATTTATGGCCCTTTGCGCATGTTTCCATTAGGAACTGTACGAGTTATTCGACGACATTGACATAGTTCAGTGAATTAGGAAATAGCGGCTGTGCTGGCTAGGTCATGTAGCCCGATGACGATGCTCACTATCTTTTTTGACATCAAAGGCACCACCATGAATTTGTTTCTCCTGGACAAACCGTCAACCCCAAGTTTTACGTGGAAGTCCTCAAGGTACACAAACGAAGGGTCAATCGGGTCCGTCAAGACATCGCAGTCGATTGAAAGGTGCACCACGACAATGCCCCGACTCACACCGCCTTTCTTGTGAACAGCTACCTAACCCAGGCCAGCATCCCAACGCTTTCCTTGCCTGAAAAGGCCGATGAAAGTCAAGCATTTTAAGACTACATGACTCTCAGTCGATGATTGCTATTCTATCTCACGTGTGCGAGCTATATGATAGGGTGAATAAGTTATGACATTAGTTCCAAGATATGTCATCCATCTTTTACTAATGTTAATGTCATTCTAAATTCCTTTGAACACTCTAAGACAGAAAAAATGGACTCTTAATATTAACTTATTGAGTATTTTGCAGGCGAAAATCATATGCTCCAAAACCTATCAAAGAATCACTTGATATAAAAAAATTATATAATTATATTAAAAATCATTAAAAATGAATATATAGTATGTATACTAATATTTCTACATAAGCACTACGTATAAATCTAGGTAAATTCCTCAGAAAGCACAACAAGGCCTCAGCTTAACATTTCCCAGCCAAAGCTGTAACCGACAAGTTTTATCTGAAATCAAACTTCAGTGTAACTCGATGCAACCGATTTATTTCACTTCTCCCAACCATTACACACTTACTTATATATACCTACATATATATGTACTATATATATACCTACATATATACTATATATACACTTTGACCTACTTTACCTCAGCCGGTATAGCCTCAACATTGTTTTTGTTATTCCAGACGGAAAGTGTTGAAGCGTACAGTTCCGCTGCATAAAGTTATTTACAAGCCAAAATAGTATAAAAAGCTAAAACAATAATAATAACAAAAGCATTGTTATCTTCAATGTAATTCTCATTTCTACAAGTATCGTTGTAGTTACAGCTGAGATGACTTTGAGATTCTACTACCGTTTAGTAATATACGGGCAGGAAGTATGACAGTGTGCGTGGGCGTAGTGCTTGTTGCCTGTTTTTGTTTTTGTGTGAAAGCGAAATATACACTGCCATAAAGGATAGAATTTCCTGATTTGATTCTTGTAAAGTATTACCAAGCAATGTTCTACCTGTATTTTGCTCAGCATTAATCTACAATATCATTGCTTTCAGAGCAGAACTTGTCAATGAAAGTGTGCGTGTGTGTGGGTGCGGGTGAATGTTGCTCTGACTTGAGTAATTGCTTCTTGCAATCTCACTGGAAGCTTAGACGACGAAGCGCAATATATATAATTAACTTTTTTTTAATCAATTTCATGAAAACGAGATCATGTTGTGATTTTTAGTAAAAGCTCGCAATGAACAACTTTGTTTTGGAATAAAGATAGAATATACCGTCTGATCAAATTTGACCCAGACTGACCACGTTGTAATTTTTAGCAAAAGCTAGTCATAAACAACTTAGTTTTAGAAAAAATATACAATATACCAACTGATCAAATTTGACCCGGACTGATCCCTTAAACTGCGCGCGCAGAGTGAATCGTAAATGAAATCCAAGATTGATACAACCTATTTTAATGATGCTATGAAATTAAGTTAAACACAAAAATTTGCCTGGGTATTTTTATCATTTATTATCGAAGAAAACTTTTCAGAAATGTTCTGAAGATTCTATTTTATGGCGAACACAATTATTTGAGTATCACAACGCACTCGGTGGAGATCGAGAAATAATCAAAAACTTGCGTCATGCGAATCGTCCAACCGACGATAAATAACATCGAAAAAGTCAAAGAAACAGTGCTTGAAAATGAACTTGACGTAGTCAGAGAAATAACAGAGGATTTCAATATTACATTTTGGCTAAAATTTTGGGTATGAAGGGTGTCAATACTAGCCTCCTCTAAAAAAACCTGAATCTATCGGAACAAAAACGACGTCGAGTAGAGATAGTTAAAGATATGCTTGTCAACGAAGCTGCGGAAACTAAATTAATCAAACACATCATTACTGGTGACAAGATGTGGATTTATGAATGTGACGACGAAACTACACAACAATCTAATCAATCAATGGTGCTCAAAAACTGTGCCGAAACTGTAAAAAACATAATTCGCAAAAGGCGCTGAAGGTCATCTCAGTCGAGATTTATAAAAAAAATATTTATTGAAAATTTAATTAAGCGTTTTCATGCTTGTAGCCGATAATAATGATTTGCTATATTAGTTGGTAATTTTTTTATCAGTCCGGGTCAAATTTGATCAGATGTTATACTTAGAAAATTTGTTAAGTTGAGAAATGAGAACACAGTACAAGCTTAAGCTCACATCATTTTACAAAATTTAAGCCAAGCTCACTTAAACATTTTGCTGCAAGTATAGCGTAAGGTCTGCCATCACACTCGCCAATACAAAGCAAATTAAGAAGACAATTTATGAGAAAAAAAATGCATAAACGCAGACTACAAGTACAAAAAAACGGCGACTTTTATATATACAGGAGTTTTATATAAAATAAAGTATGGAATTAGGCAAGCATTAACATTAGTTATGAATATTGCCCGACCACACTCACATTATTAAGACTCATATACTCATATACACACCATTTACTTAACTACATAAACGTATGTATTTCAATTATTATGTACATATATATATACTTGATTTTAGTAGTAATTGTGGCAGCGGACACTTGTTATGGCTTTGCGTGCCTTTAATGAAAAAGCTTAGTGCTGTAGTCGCGGCAGCTTTATTTGACAAGCCAAAGCCATATTTAAATATGATTTTCAATTAATTAGGATTTGTGTAGACACCCTGCTGTGAAGAATCATATCACTGAGGTTTGCACTGAATTGAGACAGCAAGTGCTTTATTGCTCTTATGGAAAGAATATACTTATGTATGTAAGTTAGATTTATATAAAACGTTTGTTTTTTACAGGCTCACTTAAAAATTTTAACAAAATTATGTTTATTCCAGAATTTAATGAGATAATCTAAAAATTTTCTTTATATAGTTAGAAAGATCCCATTTAGATAAAATATGTGCTAAATGGTCGATAACGTGTTGCCATATTGAGGGTAATTTCATAAAGCCACCCACATACTCGTATAATCCCAATTTGATCACAAGCTTCTCTTGAGCCAGTTTTTTCACCAGCAAAATAGACAGGAATAGGTAGTGATTAGTTGGTACCAGGTCCAGATTATATAGTGAACCTTCAGACAAGTCACTAATGACCTACGATCTCATGATGGAATATAATTCCTTTCTTATAGGCCAAGGCTGACAGACGGACGGAAGAAGTCCAATTGTTGACAATAAAAGTCGGAATGAAGAGTTTGGCGGTAAAACAGCAGCTTATGATTTATGATTTCCTGCCAACAACACCAAACACCTAGTAAAACTCATCTGATCGCCAATCCTAGGTTACGTCCGCGCAGCGCGATTTGACCACGAACATTTTCGCTATTGGCATCTGCAATAACCATCCGCAATGGATTTAACTATCACGTTTCTCTTTGTATCCAGTCTTAGTCGAATGCTTTTGAAAGGTTACGAAAAATTACTCATTAATATTTTTAGTAGCTTCAAAAAGATTATAGTTAGACAAGCGGCAAGCTAAATATTAGTACGATGAAAATCAGTTAAGAGTCCCTTTATATGAATAAGGATTTGGTAACTTTGGATACCAAAAAAGATATCAGGTGTTGGGAAATAGAAAACGAGTTCGATCATAAAGCAATCCTACAGTTATGAATGAGTAATATAATCACCTAATGTTATAACAACCGACTCTTTGATTGCCCCAAGATGAGTCAAACTTATAAATAAAAAAAGATAAGCTCTTCAAGAGAAAACATGTATTTTATTGTAATTTATTCGAGTCATTAGTATAATGGTTTCACGCCTGAAAAAACACATGTTTTATAATATTTTTGGAGGTGAAAATTGGCAACCATGCAATTCTCACTAATGGAGTTGTGAGGAAAATTTAACTAGCTTATTAGAAACGCCAAGAGGAAAGGATGGGGACATTAGTTTAAGAACGAACGGAAATTTCATAAGGCTAGCAATCTTTTCAAACTTTCACCAAAAACATACTAATAAGCTAGGAGTCACGCGAGGTCAACAAAATCAAGCTTATGGTCTAGATAGTGATCGAGCAAAGTAAGACCAGAATTGCTTGGCGAAGCCAAACTGGTGATCAAGCAAGACACGGTTATCTAAGAAATAACGAACGAACGAATATATAAACCACAGGGCCTTAGGATCCATATATTCGGCCACAACTGAAAGAGATGTACATAGTTCAATTCAACGAAAAACTCAGCACATATACATATATATCAAAACTTATAACTATGTTTTATGCTAAGTATATATAAACATAATTCGAAGAACAAATTCCACAAGGAGTACTTTTTGAATTAGGAGTCATAATCCTTGTCCGATTACTAGACCGAAAATAATAGAATGAACAAGGCTTTTTATATCGGAATCTCGGCTTTCTTAATTAAATGTGAATGCAAAATAATCAGCGAATTGAGGATAATCCTTATATCAGATAGTTTCAGACTCAACAGAAATCAAATTATATCTCAATTAAGCAGCATTACGAGAGGAAACCCGCTTCTGTTTATATAATACACAACATAAAATAGGGCGAATAATATGTATGCATAGTTTGCAAATAAAAAAGGAACCAGATATGGACAACAATTCACACAAATTATTGCGGGATGCTTGCAAGCGCCAAAAAGTATGCTATTATGAGACAAATAACACCAATAAAGCCGGCAATGAGACTGCTCAGCTGCATTGCTGAGGGCGATATTCAGATTGTTTACTGCCACAAGAGTCAAGGATATTTGTAGATGTGTAAGTGTAAGTAAACATACACACATACACATAACATGCATAAATGTAAACAGCATTGTTTGCGTAAATAATACAATATTAATATTATGATGTTGACAAAAGTCGGTTAAGAAGCGGCTGTTGACATTGACTTTTCTCGCGCAGAAAGGGCGGTATTCATATGCATGCATTTTCGCATGTAATTATTACTTATCAGGCAGTATTTGTTTACATACGCACACATGAATAAAATAACCAACGGCATAATTAAATATTTTTGAGCGCCCAAATTGGATATGTTGGGAAAATTAAGAGATGTTGATGAGGCCCGAAAGTACAATTAAAAATGAGTGAAATATAATTCGTTTGAGAAATTTGCAAGAAATTTCAGAAGAGTTTACTAAACAGTAGTGTGAATAGTGAAGCGCTTAAATGTATGCTAATGCCACGCCCACTTTCCGTACGGGTTTTAAATTGTTACAGGTTCGGTCACTCTACAATAGAGGAATACAAGTAGAGCAGGAGTAAAGAGATCAAAATAAAACTGGCACAAGAGGTGTGGCGACTGGTTGAAATCGGGCTATATATGGTAGTCGAAAAAGTCTTTTTGTTTTGTCAATAGATGTTGTTACTGCCATATATGTATGTATCTCCAGTGGTACCCATCATATTCGTCATATCATATAGTGTCGAAAAGTTGAGATTTTAAGCTGCATTTAACCAAAGGAGTTGAAGGAGTTAGTAATACGAAAAGACTTTTTCGACTACCCAATATTTCGTAATTTATTTTATCAATGTGACATATTATAATACCCATAACAATGTGAAAAGTATAAACTTTTATTACAAATAATTAAAACACTTAAAGTCTCAATCCTTTGGTTTAAGAACCATACATTTTTCGGCATATATTTTCCAGCCTTCCACTCACATTCAAAAATAGATATTGCACAATATTTTTATACGCATATAGCAAAAGGTTTACACGTGAATTTATTTTATTTGCGTGCAGGAGCACTTATGTCCTCAGCAAAAAAAAAAATACGTTACAAATAAAAAGTTAAATAATACACCAGCATTCATATTGTACAAATATAAAAGTGCAATTGTGTTTGCATGGTGCACTTTCACGGGTATAATACCGGTTTTTCGTATTTATTTATTTCACTTTTTTCATACGTTTGCATGTTGGTGGAAATGACGCGGTTCAACTGTGCAGTTCAACGGTAGCACTTGATTGTCAGACTGGCGGCTGTTGTTGGTTCTCGACCGGCCGAATGTGCAAATGCAAAAGGGCATGAAATTGTTAACCCGTTGGTGGAACAGGTGAGTAAATTTGGTAACTCTGGTTGAACATTTTAATACTTTTGAGAATTTGCATCGTGTGTAAGATAATCTCTAGTTATCGCTGAGCACAAGAAACTTAGATTCGAAGGTCTACTTATTATTTTTGATATGTGAAGCACACTTCTAAAGGTTTGGAGCAAATCAAAGTGACCCTCAGATCAACCACCATCCTTAAATCAACTTTCGTAACATTAAAAATTCTATGTATAGTTTCATAACACACACTTCTTCCATTACAAAACATAACCTCACTTCTGGGAATTTTTCACTTCCGGTCAAAAATCTGCTTGAATCTATTAAGGGTTAACTCTTTCAGCGCATTCATAAAATAGTAAATGTTTTGATGCGCACGAAGCAATAAAATAAAACAAAACAGAATTTCAAGCGTTCAATGTAGGTGAGAAACGAAAAGTTGAAGTGAGAGGTTGAATTGCGACTATGCAAACTCTCATTCATCACCAAACTTGCGCATTTAAGAGGGCGCACAGTGAGTTACAACATAATAATATATACACCAATAAAAAATCGCACGGTAATGAGTTTAAACTATAACTGGAATGTAGCATGCAAAGAATGTAGCAATATGTACGGTTTTAGTAAGAAATCTTTTTATGAATATTGGCACGTATATGTTGAAAATGATTGCAAAAATCTGCGGCAACATTTAGGGGAAGCCCGTAGATATAGTTGGACATAAAAACAGTACTTAAACAAAGAAGTTCCTTAAGTAATATCATTTGTCAACAACAGCTGATCTTATCAAATTTTTTGCAGCCAACTTCACACTTAATGCGCCCCCCGCATCGCCCACTTTTAGGCATAATCACATATCTCGAGGCCCGACCGTCCGATTTCGACTAAATTTGGTACGTGATATTTTTCTCAGAAATCGGGCTACAATCATGCCTACTTCTCATATACCACAATTTTTAATTCCCTTTGATTTTTTCACTTTCTAGTACAGAAATCAAGGCGCAATTGGTATAACGGGTTAAAACTTTGCACCAATAGTTCCTTTAAAGTATGGCATCTTATGACCAAAAATTATCCAAATCCAACCAAAAGCCTTTAAACCAGCAAATACCGAAAATGGATAAAGCAGTATCTGTAGTAGACTTTTGACCAAAAGTTGAGTAAAAAATCTCCCCTGATAATAGTATTTGTGTATGTGTATTAAAAATGGATAATTGTATGTGAGGTTCCTTAATGAAATCCAGGCAATATTTTTTTAGTTTGTGGCATGTTAATAGTATATTTTATTCTCAAAAGTAGACAATATGGGTCAATACTACCGATATCACTAAATATTTCGTTGGTAAATAGAAATTGTCGAATAACAACTGGAGAGATTGCTGAAAAGTTAAACTAACGCTTAACGGTTAAATGTCTAAGATTAATTCCGAACCTTGACATATGGGTTCATAATGTTCTTACAGCATGAAATCTGCTTCGTCTTACGGATATTAATGACTCTGATTTACTAATCAAACGTCAAAGAGATGATTAATTTTTCAAGCGCATTACTACTAGCGACGAAAATTGGGTTGTTTAGAGCAATGTACAGCTTAAGAGATCATGGATGAATCAGCTCAAGCCACTTCGAAGGTCGATAGTCACCAAAAAATGTATGTTGTCTGCTTGATGGGATGTCAAAGAAAGTTAGTCACATTCCCGTCGAGACTTATTAGATTTGTAAAGAAAAGTTGGAATGTCTGAAATAATGGAGAGATAAGTAGGGCTGCGGACGATCATTAGACCCTTTTCCTGAAAATACAAATGGTGAAAATTTCGAAGTAGACTACTTTCAAATATCTTATTTCAAATTAGTAGTACATTTTTTTAAATATGCCAGACCAATAATATATCTGAATTAGGTATCCTGGCAAAACTTATACGGATATGTTAACTGACGCTGGACGAAGTGTGAATGTATTTAGATTTAGGAAAGACCCCTCGAAGCCGTTCGAGACCAAAAGAGGTTTTAGACAGCCGACTTCTTGTCTGGTGATTCCAACAACTTGATGCTAGAACACACAAGAATTGCAAAGTTTGATACAATACATTGCAAAGGTTAAAATTTCTGTCGTGTGCCACTGATAGTGAGACCAGTATTATTGGTCTTAATAACCTCGCAGTTATTTCTGCTTTCTCAAAGCTAGAAAAAGAACCCAAGGGAATGAGTATGGTTGTGAAGAAGGGCAAGACCAAATAAATCCCAGTCGTCGCTCTACCGTGTTGCTCTCTAAGTCACTGTTGACAGTAATAAGTTTGAAGTTGTTGTTACCAGAGTCTATTCGAGAACCAAAATTAATATCAACAACAATTTCAGACTTGAAATCCAAATCCAAATCACTCCTGCCAACAGATGCTACTTTTGACTGAGTAGGCAATTGAAAAGTAATGTCTCTCGCGTTGAACCAAAACCAAACTCTACAAGTCGCTTATTATTCCCGTCCTGGACTGGGGATGATGATACTAGAAGGTTTCGTAAGCAAGCTTTTGCGGAAGATATTCGATCATTTGAACCATTAGCAATGGAGTATAATGCAGATGAGGAATGTTGAGCTGTATAAGTTATACAAGGACATTGAGGAAGCAGAGAAAGTCAAATACCTCTATGCCGTTGAAAAGATGAGTTGGAGAGTGACTTTTTTCGCTTGGAGTTTTCAATTTATGCCAAGGTATGAGGAAATGAAATTTAATTTCTTTATATAAAATAACATTTTTTAGTCTTAAATTTATAAAATAATTATATTAATTGCCTTTAAAAGCATGAGTTTTATCTACTTGTCATACTTTTACTCATTTTCTTAACAAATAAATGCGACTTTTATGTTAACAAACTGGCTTTTAAATTGTTTTAAATAAAGTACGAACATTTGCCGCGAGCGCTTGCTGACACAAGATAAGCGCGGTTGCCAGCCTATTACTATACATATGTCTGTTACTTCATAATTGAGTTGTTCGGTAGTTGTGTTGGCTTTTTTACCCACACTGGCGGCTTTTAAAAATAAAAAGTGTCCACATTGTAGACTCGACAATTCTATTTGAGCGAATAACAAGTTGGTTAGACATTGAAATTTACTTATGAATTTGCATACTTTTGTATGTGTGTGTGTAGGTATTCGGCAATGCGACTAACTTTTCATTTTATTTACATTGTGGTATATTGAAATAAAAAATCTATCCGAAAAACTTTGGCTTAAAATGCCAGCATACCCTTTTCACTTGTTGGCAGTTTAAAAGCTATAACTCGCAGCCTTTCGCACTTTTGCAAACAATTGCTGTTGGCGAATGCGAGCGAGCTACAAAAATGCTAAATTGAGTTGGGTTGACAAGTAGTTTTTCCTATGCCACCTAGACTTTTTATTTAAATGTTTGGCCAGCAAAAGACAATTGTAGGCTTAGACTAGACGGCGAAGTGGCCGACAAACTTGTGGGCACTTACACGTACAGCCAGTGTGTATGCAATGGCGCGACAGACACCCAACCATATTGGCGAGACAGTGATATTGAATTTTGGTGTTTTTTCTGATGGTCACAGCGATTAGTTGCGGTTCATTGTTAACTCAATTGAGTGCGGTTTAGAAAAAATATATTCTTTTTATAAACATATTGTCTGGGTTTACAGTGAAAAGCTTTTGGTTGGTTACTGAATCATTTCTTTTGACTGTAAAATACAACAAAAATATCGGAAGCCTTATGAAATACATACATTTTTGAAAGCGTGACGTGCTGAGTTGACTTAGCGATATCCGTCGGATTGTGTATATGCGAACCAGTCTCTCAGTTTTTAAGATACCGTTTTCGAATTTTGCACACATCTTTTTCTCAATAAGAAGCTACTTATTCGTCAAAACCGTCGATATTGGATAACTATAGCATATAGCTGCCATACAAACTGACCGATCAATATCAAATCCTTCTTGAGAATATATTGTATTTGTGTAGGGTATTAGACATTTATTAAATATATAATGCCTAGATACACTATACAAGAGTTATTGAAGATACTGTATATTCAAAAGACTAAAATTCCAAGCTTTTACTTTCACCAATAAAATGTTACGTATACACCATGGCACACCAACGAAATACTCACAGCAGACCTTGCATTTAGCTGTCCATATAAAACAAAAATTTAACTATAGCTGTTAAACCCAATTCTACAGGGTACCGTTATGACATATGTTAAACTTACATAAATTAAATATTTAACACACACGCATACACATACAAACATATAGACCGGCATTTGTACAAAGGTAAAAATGAATTTCTGCACCTGTTATATTATTTATTTATTCAGTATGATCCGTTGCGGCCTTCTTCACAACCACCAGAGAATACCAAACGTATGTGTAAATATAAAATGCGCCAAGTTTACCAGAGTGAAACAATGTTGCAAACAAATGCTGCTGCTGCTGACCGTGTGGTTGGCGGCTAGACATTCGGTCAGTAACAATGAAAACTATCTTAAACAAAAGCGCACACACACACAAATTATACATATTTGCATTTACATGTGTATATGTGTATGCATGCATGTATATACACATATATGCGTGCGTTTGTATGTGTGTGGAAATGTGTAAATATGTGCGAATGGCAACTATTTACATTTGTAACTCTCAATTGAGGGCGCTTCAGTCAAAAGCAGACAGACGGTCGAACAAACAGACAGACAGACAGATGAATTAATGCTAGTGGAAGTCAATTGCACACAGCTGAGACAGACAGGTAAACTTGCAATGCATACATAAATAAGTTTGTTGGTTTATGTGTGTATGTGTGGGTTTGCACGTGTCTGTGTGAGCATGCATGTTGTAGTTGTGTTGTATGTTCTACAACTGCAGTTCAGGTAAACGTATGTTTTCAACAATTTATGTACAAACGAATTGTTTGAGAAACAAAATTAGTTATATTAAATTTGAGTAAATGAAATTTCATTAAATATAATTAAATGCACGTATATCAAATCGAGAAACTTGCGAATTTTCATTAAGGCCTTAATAACAGTTATATGAAGTAGAGTCTGCAAGTAGGAAGATACAAAGAAAATGAAATGAAATGAATGGTGAACCCTGATCGATACAAATTTTGGTTCGGAGTTGCCACATATAAAGAACATTTTTTTGTTATTGTTTATCTATATTTCATTTTTATAACGTATTTTGTCTGTATATCGGAAGAAACACTAATTTTTAATTAAAAATTCTCACGTCAAACTATATGTTGCTTTGAAAACGTTCAATCGGCATTGTTGAAATCTTAAAGTTTTGTTTGTATAAAAATAAATTTAAATTTCTCTGAAAAATAAAATGGCAAAACACTAATAATGAACTACTAATCAATTCAAACCTGTTTTTATACGTTGAATAGGAATAAAAATCACAGGATAATCAAAAAATAATTCAAATTTAAGGAGGAGTATTTATTATCATTCGACAGAACATTTTTTGGAACTCATTTTTTTTAAATTATCTCTTTTAAATGTTGGCCGCGGGGACGTCTCAGATGATCCCTCTGCTGAGTCCAGTTTTCGACCATTTCGACTGGTAACTGGCGAATGATATAAGCGTTGTACGAGGAGTGGTTAATGGTTAAAATGTGATTTTAAGTCAAAGAATCGATCACAAGCGCCGATCGATCACATACCTTTCGTAAGCCCAAATGTTTGATCAAAATGCGATAAATCGATGTTTTGGAGAGGCTTAATTTAAAAGTCACGCACAGTTTCGATATAATTTCCGGTGATCACGAATTTTGATTGGCCCACATGTTGATCATCATTTATGTCCTCACGACCACTTTGAAAACGTTAAAACCGCTCGTGCACTCTGCTACGGGATAGGCAATCATCGCCATAAATTTGTTTCATCCATTGAATTGTTTCGGTAAAATATTACTAATTTTAAAACAAAATTTAATGTTGGCTCTTTGTTCGAAGCTCATTTTCGCACCGATAACACAAACATACTGACACTTAAAATGCAATAAAATGTCATGAATCAATGAAATGTCATGAAATAATAAAGATAGCAGATTCTAATGCACCAGTCGACATATAGATGGTGCCACTAGGGGCCGCTAAATTCAAAAAGTCCTGTTTACTATGGAAAGCCGCTTTTTTCACTGCGTACCAGACGTGGTCCATTTAGTCCATATTATCCACTAATGAATGCTGGGTCACAAAGTGGTGCCGCGAATAATACGCTCAGTAGGCCGATTATGTTGACCATTAGTTGAGCGAAGCATCCGAAACATATTCTTTACAGAATGTAAATTTTCGTAAAAAAGTTAAAAGTTGTTCAGGCATAAGTTTTTCCATGATGAAATACCAAACAAAAATAACATGACTGCTTGACTCGACTCACCCGTGTTCTGTCAAAAAAGGGCAATCGCAAAAAGTACGTCCACTTGGATTTTCTGTATAAAGTTCTCTATTCTCCATAAGCTTATAGTTTTTTGGTTTATGCAAAAACCGAATTGTTGAAGCACCATATCTTCTGGTAAGTAATCTTTTACCGCAAAATTTAAGGCTAATGATAGTATCCTTAGAAAATAACTAATGATTAATACTATTTAGCGTCTTAATATTAATCTTAAACTAAATCGAAGTTGTACTTAACGATTTGAGTAGAAACTTCGTAACCAAAAATAGCTTGCAAAAACCAATACAATTCTTATAAAAGCCAATAAGCTACCATCTTCAGTTGAGGAGAGTCCATTTAGTGATTAAATACTATTCTTAAGCACATAGACTTCAGAAACACACAACAATAGCAAGACTATTTCTACTGAAAGAGCGTTTGTGAATATATGTTTATATGCTAACCACTAACCGAAGTGTGTGGCCTTGCTTGGTTTGTACCGCTGCTCCATACCGACTCTGTGTGTTAGTGGCACATTTATTTGTATATCTAGTCCTCAAGGACTATGGATTTAATTTGTTTATTGTTTATTGCCTTTAGTGGTTAGCGTTTTATATGATTTTGCCACTTTCAACTCGCTCTCAAGATTAGTTTGGATTAAGGCGCTGGTAGTTGAGGTAACTGTTAAATATTAACAATTAAAGTTATTGTTATTCGCGGTTTCGTATATAACCACTTGAATTAGCTCAATATGTTTAGTATTAATAGCGTTTGAAATACTTTTGAGGGTAAAATGTATTGTAGAAGATGAAAAAGGATAAAAACTGGTGTAAGGTTACTTTAGCCACATGTTGCTTCGGCGTATAATAATTTTTCAACTATTATTGTAGTTTTTATTAACATCAAAAGTTAATCGAGATAGATATGTTATAGCCATTTATTGCGTTAAAATTGTGAAACATTTAGCAGACTTTTAGTCAGCTTAGTTAAATGAGAAGATCTTCTCTAAGGCCACCTCACACATAGTAACCCTCAAAACTATCTGATTATCCTAATTATCGAGCTGAATGGCAAGAGTTAAAAAAGGTCAGAAAGTTTATCTTTATCATCAGTGATGCTTAGCAGAACCACAACTTAAAAGTCTATTGACTTCGCTAAAGTTAAAAAGAGGTTGGTATACTCGCCAAAGGTAAACAAAAGGTCATTGTACTCAGAAACGTCATTGATTTCGAGCTGAGTTATTGTTGTATTTTATAAATCATTGATCTACATAAGAGTTGTTGTCTACGCTAAAGATAAACCGCAAGACCACTGACATAAGGAAAAGTCATAGACCTTTAATTCTCGCCAAATGTAAACAAAATGGTCATTGACCTCACAATGGGTGGTCAACCTCGCTAAAGGTAAATTGGTCAAACTTCATTGATCTCGGGAAAGATTGTTGTCCTCGCCATACACATGTTAACAAAGGGGTCTTTAATAGGCAAAAAGCTCATTGACATGACCGAATGTAGTTAATAACAAGGAATGTTTTTGTCATCGCTAAATGTTAAAAAAAAGGTTAATTGGCTACAAGATGGGTTGTTGACCGAGCTAAAATAGATCTCATTCCCTATATGACGTTGTCCTTATGTACCCAATATATTTCTTTGAATCTGTCGCAAAATATAGTACACCTTCATTTCTTGTAAAGATAGTAAGAGGTGTTAGACATGCATATGAAATCCTTATATACGACAGACGAAAGTGGCGGTTGCTAGTTTTGTGACACTTTTTAGAAAAGTTGTAATGATTACATTATTTGGTCCGATATAAGTACATATTTAGTTCCGAATCTTTAGTTACATAAATCAAATATTAATAATATACTGTCAGATACCATTCCGAGCTTACCATAACCTGCGCCATACAACTAGCTATAAGGACTTTATAAGCGTTTCTGGTCAATACATTAAAAACATTTGAGAGTCACTAATTGCTACAATTTCAGGTGTTTTCTTGAATTGGAAAAACGTGTTTCACATTACTGAGCTGGAAAAATGAAAACACACAAGTAATTAAATATAATATCCTCACATATATAGAATTTTTTTCGATCACGTGCCGATTTGACCATCAGGCTCGCTTTGTTTAGTTTAACAGCACAATTTCATTAAGTAAAAATTTTTTCCATGTATAAGTCTGTATTTGAAACTTAGTCATATAAAACACTACTATTCTGAAAATGATCACAAGAAATTGAACACGGTCGATTTAACAACAGTACAGTTAAGTTTAACGGTACCTCTAATGCTCGTATGTATGTTTTTGCTATATGTATACATATATTAATTTTCCCAAAAGTTTCCCTAAAGTCAGCGGATATTGAATTCAATTAAATAGACAGCCTGAAAATCACACCTTTTTCAAAACCGCAAGTCGTTCCGAAAACTTCGGTTAACCTTCAAAATAAAGTTTGCCGAATGCGTAGGTCTAACTGTGCAAGCAAACACAAATACAGCAACAAATAAACATCAAATTAAATAAAAGTCAAAAAGTTCCGTCATTAAAGCTTAATGTTTTCAATTAGTTGGCAGGGAAATAGGAAAAAAGCGAAGGCAAAAACAAAACAATACAACAAACACATATAGTATAGTATAATCATGAAATGAAAAGTCATTTCCACATAGTAAACACAAGCCCAGACAACAGCAACAACAACAACAAGGTGGAAACTAAATGAGCAGGTGTGTGAAAAAACACGTTTCGAAAGATTTACCTACTTAACTAAGTGGCTTAAGGAAAGTCTAAGACAAGCAGAGAGCATGTAGGCATGTAGGAAATTATACACAGACATACTTACAAGTGTTTTACGAGTAAGTAAATATAGAAAACAAAAACGCACTGCTAAATACTGCCTACTAATGCAAAGTCAGGTATATATACATTTATGTATTCACATGTGTGTGTATACGAATATATATGCATGTTTGTATATATTAATATATACATTTAATACAATACTTAAAGCAATTGTATTTATATATACGCGAATGTGTAGGAGTGTATGTGTGGCAATGAGCTTGCCAAGTCGGCAACCGGCACTTAAGACTGCAGGCATCAATATAATTTTATTGTTATTATGTGCTTAATTTCATTGAAATGGCTACGGAAAGATACAACTGTTAGCTGGAGTGTAAGAAAATACTTGTATACTGGGCGTTAGGTGCCTACAAGTATAAATATGTTTTCGTGTATACTTTAAGTATGGTTTCCGGAGATTTGGAACATAACAAGGTTTGTGTTTGGCAGCTATTATGTATTGAATTCATAGATTTTCATTAAGTTTTAGAAATCCTTCATAAGAAAGGGGATATTCTTTTAATATTTTAGTACAAAATTTTCTTTCTAGATACGCAGCATTGGAATGAAATGAACAAGCGCCCATAGTTATTAATATCCTGGGTCTTTAATATGGGACCTCTACAATGTAAATGAAATATTCCTCGTTGTTGCATTAATTTGAATTTTTATATATGAAGTAATAATCTAATAGCTAAGAGTACCGAATATCACACTTTAGATTCCAGTGAATAACCAATAATGGACCCTCTAATATTAATCAGTCACTCATTGGTTCAGTAAATAATTAATTTTAATCAAACAACCGTTTTTGACTAATATTATTTACTGCGCTAGATGACGCTGGAATCCGCATATTTCTTTAATAACGCCAAATTTAATCTGCCTAAAAGATTCTCAGCTTTGGTAATCTTTTGGAAAAGCTCTTAATTTTTCAGTAAGATTGTGGTTGGAATATTAAGGTACGACTTATTTCTTACCAATTTTTAAGAGTTAACAAATAATTTTTGTGAATAACCTGTTATTTCAAGCAACGACGAAGAAGAAATTGAGATAAATAGGCAAATGTCAGAGTATCCTCTTCCCTATCACACCATGCAACAAACATATTTAATTGAGCAGCATAAGTTGTATGATTTGATCCGTGCTTTGAATTTATCTATAGGTAAGCTGAAATATTGGGATACCGATTGCAAGAATGGCGCTTGCTATCTCTTAACGCGAAACTCTGTGCGACGAGGAAAAGAGGAAAGCGACTTGTCAAATTTTTTTACAAACACAGATTAACTTTGCTTCTGCAACAATATCAGTGAAGTAATTGAAAAACTTGAAACACCTCACGAAAAAGATCAATATAGGTTTTTTATTGATGGTTCTAAAATTAACTTAGAAGTAAAGTAAAAAAAGAAACCAATATCCTTCCATAACTAATATGAGTCTAAATCAAATACGAAGAATACAACTGGAAAGCACATATGTACATGTATGTGCCGATTTAAAAGTGGTTGCTTTATGTATAGCTAGGACCATCGGGAGGTTTCAAAAATATGGTTGTTTTATTTGTTTGTTGGACAGTTGAGTCAGCAAATTATGCACCAACATGAAGTTAAAGATTGGCCACAAATGTTTGCGGTAAATCAAACATTAAATATGGACCTCTTATTCCATAAAAAAATGTGATACTTCCGCGCTTACAGATAAAACTTGGTTTGTTTTAATGAACAATTTTTAAAGCCCATGGATAAAAATGGCAAAGAGCTTTTGAATTTGAGAACTGTTTTCTCCAAATTAAGTGATGTTAAATTAGAAGACTGCACTTTTGTGGGCCCACAAATAAGAAAAGTCATAAAAAACATTGGATTCGATGAAAATCTTACTGCGAAAGAGTTAGCAGCCTTGTTATCTCTAGAGAAAGCAATTCATGGATTTTTAAACAGTCTCAAAGCAGAAACTTACGAAATTTTAGTAAATGACTTTTTAAAAAAATTAAAGTGATGAGATGCAGAATGTCTTTAAAAATACATTTTTTGCATTCCCATTTCGATTTTTGTCCACCTTATCTTGGTGAGTGACGAGCATGGTAAACGCTTTCAACAGGATACTACAAGGTTAGAAGATCGTTATCAGATTACTGCTGGCTTGTAATGAAAGAGGATTCTATTGATAACAAGAGGGAAAGTTAATATTTTATCTTTTTCTTTCGGAATATCTGGCTTAGTACGCGTCACAAAAGAACCATTTGAGTGTATGTGTTCACCAGGTTCATTTTGATATAAAATAGCCATTTCAGTAAATGTTAGAGCACAAAAAAACAAATATTTCAGTGTAATAGATGGAACAATATGTATATTAAGGTCCAGTAGAAAAGATATATGTACATACATAAGTGGTCTGTATCTGGCTTTGTCTGAGTGCGAATAGGCTTCGCTATATGACATTAGAAAAATAAAGTTATGTACTACTATTAAAATCCTCTCAGACAGTTTTGTGATTGCTCGACTGAGTTTTGTTTAGGCACTTAATAAAAATTGACAGCAAAAAAGAGAAAATGTGACTATTTTGCAGTTTTCTTTTAATAAAGGTGATAAAGCAGCTTGAAATGTGAATAGTGTTTTCGGTCCAAATACTACCACATTCATGCCTAGTTAGGTTTCTCTGATTTCGTTCCGGAAATTTTTTTTATCAAAGATGCAACACGTTGTCGAAAATACCAACATACAGTAGTAATAGAAATCGCCTAGTTCAACAGTCACTTAAGCACTGTTCAGATTTTCAACTAAGTAAACGTGACATGACAACCTTTTCGTACCATTTTAATAAGGATGGATATAGAAAGAAGGCAGATGTGTGGGTTCCACATGAGTTAACACAAAACACTTCATTAACCGAATTACCATCTTCGGGTCGCTGCTGAGTTGCAAAAAATCGAACAATTTATTCGGCGGATAGCTACTGGTGATGAAAAATGTGTCACTTAATTCTATATTATAACACAAAGCCAAGACGGTCATGGTCGACTTGTGGTGAGTAGATACAAACGGAGATCATCGTCAGAGATGATCATCAGGGACGTTTTGCTAAAGTATGTTTGTTGGGATTGGCAGGGAATTATGTACTTTTAATTCTTAAATGGGACCTGAACTTTGAAAACTTACACTTAACTTGATGAAAGCAATCGCCCAGAAGAGTGGTCAGCTTTGTGTATTAAGTAAGAAATTATTTTTCATCAAGACAACGTCAGGCCACACACATACTCAGTTATATACTACTGTGCCCAAAAAATATGGTGACATTGTTTTTATTTTGAAAATTCTTTATTTGTTCTTCCAAATCAATTTCATCCTCTTCAAAGTAATCTCCTCCCGATGCAATGCACTTTTGTCAACGGATTTTCCAATCGTCGAAACACTGGTTGTAGTCACTTTCCGGAATGGCTTTCAGTTCCGTCTTCGCTACGGCTTGAATCTCCTCTATCGTATAAAAACGGTGTCCCCCGACCGGTCTTTTGAGCTTGGTGAACAGCCAGAAGTCGCACGGCGCCAGATCAGGTAAATACGGTGGTTGCAGAACGATATGGGTTGAGTTTTTGGAGAAATGATCACGAATTACGAGGGCAGTATGGGATGGTGCATTATCGTGTTGTAAAAACCAAGAATTGTCTTTCCACAATTCCGGCCGTTTTTTTCAAATATTCCTTGTTGACTGTTTGACCGGTTGGAAGGAATTCATAATGCACCACACCACGATAATCGAAGAAAACAGTCAACATGACCTTGATTTTTGAGCGACTTTGGCGCGATTTTTTTGGTCTCGACTCTCTTTTGGCACGATGTTCGCTCGATTGATCGGTTGTTTCGGGGACGTAAGCATAGATCCAAGTCTCCTCGCCAGTTATAATCCATTTCATGACACCCTGGTAGTCGGAAAGCATCGTTTCACACACTTCAACGCGGCGCCTTTTTTCCAAAAAATTCAATGTTTTCGGTACCAGTCGAGATTTGACGCGCTTGAGGCCCAAAACATCCTTCAAAATGGTATTGGCTGAGCCTTTCGATATGCCAACTTCATCAGCAAGGTCTCTAATTGTTTATAGACGGTTTTTCAACACCAAATCTTTGATTTGTTGAACGTGAGCTTCGTCGGTTGAGGTTGATGGTCGCCCTGGACACTCTTCATCTTCGACACGTTCACGACCGGCTTGGAACTCACTATACCACTTGTAAACATTTTTTTTAGACATAGCCTCATCACCAAAGGCCTTCTGCACCATCCTCAATGCATCCGCAGCAGAAAATTGATTCCGTAAACAAAATTTAATGCAAATTATTTGCTCAACAAATTTCGACATCCCAAAAAACGAAAGACTCACTTTTAGCAGCTCACAAAACGACACGTATCTCAAACAGTAAAGAATATTTTGACATGAAATTTGATTTGACATTTGACTGACAGTACTACCAACCTAAAAAAAATAATTCTCCAAATTCTTCGACGCGCGCAGTTTAAATTCAAATGTCCTTATTTTAGGTACAGTAGGCACTCAGTCCGAAGATGGATTTTCGGCTCTCTGTCCTGTATTTGAGATATTCATATACGTCATAAATTCTTAAGATTTTTATAAAGCGAAACCGAAGTTTTTGATCTTTTATCTCAGTAATCTGTAACTTTCTTTATAAACTTCGGTGTCGAATTTATCAATCCAACTTTTGACCTAAGTTATAGTATTTAAGACAAAAATATTTGAAATTTCTCGCTCTTTCTACACAGAACTCGTTGTAGTATAACTCTAACTAAATTCAAGCCAATAAAGCAGTTTTGAAACCACCAATTAAGTTCAAGTCAATATAGTTGTTTGGCCTGCGCTCTGTTTTAATTACATTACAAGCTAATTTAATACACCTAATAGCATAAACATTTTAATGCGAGAATGTAGTCTGTAATTTGACTGGCCGGACCAGCCCACACTCATATGCCCCGAACCCAAGTGCACAAAAATATTTACTTGCCAACATACTTTGCATAAATTTCGTGCCGAAACATGCCTCGCTCATTAAGGGTCTTGTGGATTTCATGCTCCCACTAAACGCTCGTCATAGGCATCTTAGCTGTGGTTTTGTTTTGGTTCGGTTTCGACTTTGGTTTGCTCCGCCACCACCGCATCAAGCAAGCGCCTGGCAAGCTGTCTACACAATGCCCATTGCCGAAGGGCATTTTTTGCGCCCCCTTGCTGACTGAATGGCTGTTGAAAGGCAATTTATGTCCTTAGCACGAGCGTGTGAATATTAATGTTTTGCCGAAAATTGGTGGGTGTTGAGCGTTGTTTCCTTTATTTCTGTATTTATTTGCTTATGTCTTTTATTGTTTTCTTTTTATGAGCCGTGGAGATTTTTTTCTCCACTTTATTTATTGGTATTATTATTTGTTTTGATTGCTTCGCTGTGCACTAGGGTGGTACGCTGGCAAATATGTAAATATTGAGTATATAATAAGTGAGTAAATTTTTTTAAAGAATGTTTAGAAGCTAAGTAATAGAAAATATTTAACTTTTTTCCCTCTCACCTGCGTGAAAAAATTTGTCCCGCACTAATACAAATGCCGATTCGAAATAATGTTCTCACACACTGTCTGCCTTTCTGATGTTGTACTTCTGGCTTGGCTTGTAATTTTTACTTTTTGTTGTTGTAGTTTGCAGTTCTTGTTCTTGTTTGCTTGTTAGTTTTTTATTAAGTTAATTATTTTTTCCTGTTTGATTTTCCCATTTCGATAAAGTTTTTGTGGTGCACTCTATTTAATCACAGCAATTAAAGGCTAACTTGAAAAGTTGTTTATACATTTAATTACCGTTATTTTGTATGCCCATCAAAAGTGTTGCTACAAAACTATATTAACAGTAGAGTGCAAATGCTCAGGATTCACGAACCAAATCTATGTGCTGATGCCTTAGTAAAAGAAACAATAACATGTTTTATAATTTCGGTAGGGAAAAGAAGTGCGCTATTACGAGTTATGACCGTTTGAAAATAAATCATGCGAAATTGTAATGCCTCACTAGATTTCCCAATTACAACAGTGGACTATGACAGTTTCCATTCCATATTTCTTTAATGGTTCTGACCTAAGAGTTTAGTCGAGAGTTAACAGTGGATCTCAACATCTGTTATGGTTCGGTTCAACTATTTTGGTTAATGTTTTGGATACGAAGCGTGTCAGTGCTGGATTCGTGCCAAAAGACTTGAATCAACGTATTTGAGGACACTACTTTCATCAAACGCATCACTAATGGCGTGGGTTTATTAAAATGACGACAAAATGGCTCTTCAAAAAGAAGTCGAAAGCGAAAATGCAAAAATTCGCTGAAAGCAGTGAAGGCTGAGCCTTCTCTATAACAAAGGTATGCAAAACTGGATTAAGCGTTGGTATCCTTGTAATGGCTCAGGAGCCTATTTTGAACACGATAATAAAGATTTGTGTTAAATTCTTGAAAATATAGTTTTTTTGGCCGTCTCAGTCAAATTTGATCAGATGCTAAAATATTGCTTCGGTGGATTGGCCAGCAAATTTCCAAAATTGTGCTTTGCGAGATCCCATAATCGTTAACTATTTTCTTCACTACTAAGTAAGACTAATTCTGACTTGTTTTTCGCTATCATTCCAACATGATCTATATTCTCTTTTATATTCCAAGATACTTACCGTTTATTCGTATGAATCTGACAAAGTACATTGTGACAAAAAAGCACTCGGAAGTTGTAATTAAAAACGGACAAGAGGTTGTTAAAAACATGCCACTTTCTTCGACCGTTTCAATTGATGAAAATAGTAAAAAGTGAAGGATAAGGTGCTATAAATCGTCAGGTAAGTATTAGGGAGATGCCAGAAAGCTTGGCATATCTCGCGAGTCCGTCCAAATGATTTTGATGGATATTTTGGGTATGAAACGCATTTTTGCTCGACTCGTCCCGATAAAACTGATTTTATTTCGTACGAATTCCAACCCTACATTAATGGAGAGCACTATAACTGCCGATGAGACATGGGTCTATGAGTTTGACATGCAAACAAGTCAACAATCATCAAACTGGAGGAAAAAACGAGCTGAAGCCAAAAACATCCAAGCCAAAGTATCATAAATATGTTTCGGAGGGATCACGGCCAATGAGGAATTCTATTTGGCTTTATTGAAACGTTTGGGTAAGAATATCCGCAAAAATGGTCGGAATTGTCCAAGAATAATTCCAGAATTTTACACGATGATAACGCACCACGACTGTGGCATAATTAAAAACCAAAACGCAATGAATACCATCGATGAACCACCAAGTTCGCCAGATTTGGCTCCGTGTGATTTTTTCTTGTCCTCAAACTGAAATTGCCGTTCCGTGGAACCCGTTTTCAGTCCATCGAAGAGTTGAAACAAATTCGCTGAAGGAACTGAAGGCCATCCCAAAAAGCGCGTTTGACTAATATAAAAGTTTTCAGGACTGTAAAGTCGGTAGCATAAGTGTTTTACATCTGTTGGGGATGGCTTTGAAGGCGAAAAAAAAAATTGTTAAATAATTAAATCTCCTGCGTTTTATTTATAATTTGAGGTTAATTTTTTGTCTCAATATATACCTTCATAAACTTAGACAGTGAGAGTCCAACATGAACTTTAAACACTGATTGCCAGGCTCATGATTTTGACATAGGGCGACACCTTAAAATAAAATGATGGGTTTAGGCATTATATATTATTTGTTCAATGATATGAACCAAAAATGCTTAAATACCGCAGACATTAACTTGGAAGCAAGGAAGCCCGAAAAGCTGCTTTGGAATCGTACTCAATTCAAATGCAACAAATTTACTTAACTACGTAACCGGTAACACATATATATATGTACCACATGTTTACTAAAAATTTCTACGTTTTTTGATTTGATTTAACAACTAACCCTCTGGATTTTCTAGACCCACAAAAAGCACGCTTATTCTACTTTTGAGTTCATATTAAGGTTCTATTATTAGATCTAAGCATTTTTTTAGGCGTAGGTTATACAATACAAGCCAATAATCCAAAAATATTAAAGCCAAAGCGCTACTCCGGCACGCACAAAAAATTTAATTCCGTAAATGTACCTGATACTAAGTGACTTATAACGGCATGTGTATGATCCCAATATAATTTCCGCCCACACATTGATGTGCCTTGTTAACTCAACGCGTCATTCATTGCGAGCGCAACCAACTTCTCCCAAATCCTCCCACTCTATTCACCACAACGCTATCATTGTTGTTTCTCTACACACCCACACACACACACATATATACATGTGCAACGCATCTATACTCCACTTGAAATCCCTTAATCGCCGTTTGAATAATTTTATTACCTTTTTTTAAGACTTTGCTACACTTCTTCAAATTTCATTTGATTTCCCCGACAAGGCGGAAATATTGCCGCGAGAACAAGATGTTTCCGTCGTGAACTTTCGTTTAATGCTCGCACCGCCTAATGCGTTGCGTGTTTATCATTTGACTGACAGCTTGTCAGTCTGCTATTGCTGCATGTTATTGCTGGCTGTTGTTACTGTCGCGGGTTGAAGGGAATTTTGCAAAAGCGAACGCAAGCACACAAACCCTTATTAAGGGGTGGCAACTCTCACGCTCCCGCAAATTCTTCAATAATGAAGTTTCATAAGTCTTTGCTGTTTACAAATCCGTTAAAGTGACTGCGTAAGTTGTTGTTGAAATCTCGGCTTTACTTTGCCTCCACGCAACTTTGATGGAGTGAGAGGAAGTGAAAGTTCACAAAATGTTTTGCTTATAATCAGAAGACACTTAAATCTTGCGCCAATTAGTGTTTGGTTTTGGCTTGATATTAAGCGCTTTTATGGGCTCTTGAAACGAATGGCTTTATAAAAAAAACAGGGTTACCATATATTATTAAATTTAAAATTTATTTTATCTTACATAATGAATTGAACAACTAATTCAATACACATTGCGAATAAAAAAATCATTTTACGAGTAAATTTTCATAAAAATATTTTTAACAGGGTTGCCATATAAACAAAAACCTGAATAAAAATATGTATTTATTCACAGAAAATAATAAAAAAATTTTCAAATTACTTTGCGCCCATTTCAAAAAATTTTTAGTAGGGTTACCACTCATCGTAATATTAAATAAGAAATTTAAAAAACACCTGTTTAGTTAATAATCTCATATAATTCCTTAAAAAGAGAATACAAATTTCCATTTCAACTAATCAAGTTATACAATAAGTAATTTATGTAATAGGGTTGCCACCTATTATAAAAATTAAAATTTATATTCATTTATAAATAGTTGAGAACTTAGCTTCTAGAAAATAGAAAGCAATTTAATATTAAATTCAAATATTTTTTTTGAGGTTGCCACGCATAAATTAACTATTATTTCATTCACAAAAAATTTTTATTTCGTAATTTTTTGTAAAATAAAAATAAGTAATAATTTATTCCAATTACTTAGTACTTCCTGGAAACAAACTAATTAGAATGCAGAGTTGCCAACATAATTATAATTAAAATTTTTACAATACATTATCGAAATCTTAAGTAAGGATTAAAGATTGTGAGCGTTTTTATAAGAAAGTTCCAACTCATCTTCTTTAATCTCTTAAATTTTAAATACTTGAAAACCAGCAACCGTTAAATTGTATTGATTAAGAAAAATATTATCCAAAAAAAGTACCGGAAAGCGTCCACTTAACTGTGACTGAACGCACACTTGATTTGAATGCCTACTAAAGCGTCAAATAAGCAACGTCAAGTGCCAGTTCATAACAGCAACAACACAATGGAAATCAGCCAAAAAAAAAGGGTTTGACAAGCTTCCCCGATTACTTTATTTGCCATTTCCTGTTTGTAGCGAAGTGTGCGTGCGCGTTTATGCGGGCCTCTTATGTAATAATATAAATATTTCCATACAACAAAGGCGGCAGGCACAGTGACAGCGATAAAATTGGCATAAAAACTCAACAGTTATCCCCTTTTTAACGCCAAAGCTTATCGCTTTTGTATGCGGGCAAATAGTTATAAATAAATGTGACTTTGTACACGCTCTACAATATGCGATAATAAGGGTTTAGCACATCACGCACACATATTTATATGTACATGTTTGTGTGTCGTGTTCCTTTTCAAAATATTTTCACAAAGCCAATGCGTGTGTTTGTTGTAGTATGTGTATTCAATAAAATGTCTGCATTCCCTTTTGTCCTTCAACAAAGCGCCGTCAGTTAAGGCGTCGCGACTGTTCGTTTGTCGTCTGACTGGTGAAGTGACAGATATGTGTTAATGTGACGCGCTCAAAGCAGAGTAAAATAAATTTTATAATAGGCTAAGGAATTATTATTTCAGTGTGTTTATAGGGGCAAGTACCGGCCCATAATTCCGTCCTCTTTTTACGAATAGCTTCGCGGAAACGACGTATAACACTCAAATAATATGCCCTGTCGACAGCTTGGCCTTTCGGAAGAATATTCGGCTGATTGTCTTACTATTTTCTAACTATTCGTGTATAAAGACTTTTTATAAAAAAATGATCAGTCTCTTAGAAGGTTTTTTAAACTAGAATAAAACTCTATTAATCCACAAATCCAAGTAATCCAAGAAGTTTGTGAACTACCAAATGAAAAATTTATAAAAGTTTTTATTTCTTTTTTCGCATGCTGTTGTAGGGTTATGGAAACCCTTGAGCTAGCTTTTTTATATTTCAGTGAAAACCCAAAGCTTATAATTAACAGAGTTCATAGTGTTCATTGGGCATTGAGTCACCCATGATAGCCAAGATGTGTTTGGAGCCACCGTGTTATACATATTTGATTTTTACTGCAGCCTTTATCAGCCCTCCGACTTACAGCTATCAATTTCCTCTTCTATAAGAAGGTAACAATAAATATATCTATTATTAGTCAAAATTAAAGGAAATATGACCGTAGCTGACTACCAAATTAGGTCAGAAAGAGAAGGCACTTTGGAAAGGTGATGTTATGAGTAAAACTCTTTTATTAAGGAGACGGCCAAGTCCACTTTTACACTAGAATATACATATATTTTTGAACAACTTGAGTACTCGCGGCACTTAATAAGTTTATGAAAATTGCAATTTTTGATTTAAGGAAAACTTTCCAAAAGCAATCCTTACCCTAGATTAGTGTTGTACCAAAACCAAAGAAGGCGACACATATCACTAATACAGTTATATGTATAATAAAACTAAGCACGTTTATTACTTTACCAAAATTAACGAGTTTACTGGATATTTTGTATTCCCAGTGAAATCATGGATTCGTGAAAATATTGCTGAAATGGTTTTATGAGTCCACTTTATTACAAACGCAAGTATTCGAGTATCACAAATCATTCAGTAAAGTCGTGAAGTCACTATCTCGTGCGAGTCGTCCATCCATTTCTGTTAATGAAATTAAATTTTGAAAATATAAAATAATTGTGCTTGAAAAAGTTAAATTAATATCAGAGAGATAGCAAGAGATCTCAACATCTCTTATGAATCGACTCAACATACTATGGTTAGTGTTGTGGTTACAAAGCGTTTGAATGCTAAACTGATACCAAGAGACATGAATCTTTTGCAGAAACGACATCGAATAGAGATCAAAAAGAAGATGCTTGACAACGTGGCTGAAGATCGTATAGTCATCAAAAGCATTATTTCTAATGGCATATGATGTCGAAATCAAATTGGATAAGGACATTGAAGGCTATCTTTACCGAAGCTAATAACAAGTGAATAGAAAATTGGATTAAGCCTTGCCTTGTATACTAGTATTGGCTCAGGAGCTTATTTTTAAAGCAATGATAAAGTTTTGCATTAAATTGTATGAAAGTTTAGTTTCAGTTTCAGTTTTAGTTTGTCAGTTCGGCTCAAATTTGATCAGACGATATTAAACTTAGCGTAATTAACATTTTAAGCAGATTCAACTACTAAATGACCCATGGTTTAGTTAAAAATCACCTAAATACATTCCCTTTTATTTTACCTTCGATGATAGCTTCCCTTGACTACTTAGTAAGTTGTATATTTTCAATCACACATCATTAGAAGAAAACTCAAAGTGAACTACTAATTACAAGTAAAATTTAAAAACTATTTCATGAATGGAGCTATAAAATAAGTTAAAGTTGAAGTTGAAAGAGTACGCGAGTCATGATCAATTTTTAATTCAGACAACTGTGGTTTAAATGCTTAATAAAGATCACAGCTCTATGAGAAGAGAGTAACGAGTAGCAATTTGTTCAGAGCCTTAGAGGAACTCATACTGCAATTATGGCATACCGGCATGTTTCAAGGCAACAACTTCGACAATTTATTGAATTTACCTCGAGAGTAACTAATTTCCTGCGAATCAGACTCTTGCCATTTTTAACATCGTCAGAAAAAAGTATTTATTAAAATGGTAGAAAATACTGAGTCACAGCTAATGGTATTCAAAGAACTCAGATAGTTGAAAATATCTTCCGTATTTTTTTATTTTGCTGAACAATTTTCTAGTATCTAAAAATAAAGCCTTAATGCAAACATAAATCAATTAAATGACTTGACGAAAGTGATAAAGCCACATAAAAGTTTCCCTAACCCAACTTGTGTACGTAACCGCCAAAAAATAATTGATTTGACCTGCTGTCATAGTAATGCACACACATAAACAAGTCGCCACTTCCGCTTGGCAGTGAATTTCAAATTTTATAGCAAATTGTCTGCGCTTAGAAATTGAAGACAATGTACCGGGATATAAAAATGCCTGAAAACAAGCACAGGTCTTCATCATTAATTTCAACAAATTACAAAAAATGCTCAGCGTAAACACATAAAATACACGCGCCATTAACTTGTTGGCTGCCACAATTTGTGGCAGGAATTTCCGAAAGCAACCACGACAAGCTAAAGACTGCCGGCCAACTGCCACCTCTTCTGCTAGCTATTTTTGCGATTTTTAAACTTCTTTCATTTGGTTTTTGTTTTGTTGTTGTGCCACAATTTAAAAGGCCGCCAAAGAAACGTGACCACCTGCCAATGCGGCTTGTTGCCGCACTTTAATTTCACCCACACCTCTAGCAACATTTATGTATATTTGTGTGTTTAGTAGACTCAGCTACTTAGCTTCGGGTCATCACATTCCCATTCCACGTCAAAGTTGCTGCCGGCGGCAAAATAAATGGGAAAATAATAAAAGCAAGTCCATAAATTCTAATGCCATTATCATTTGTGGCGCTTTCACGGGCCGACCCAAACAGCACGCTGATGGGTTGCTACGAAAAGCAATCGCATTTCTGGATACATTTCAGTATCTAAACTTAAACATTTTATAATAATAAAAGCAATAAACGAAATGAAAAATGTGCCGCACCAACCACAAATGGAGTGTAGGAATGTTGAATTGAATTTCTTGCCTTGAAAATGAGAGAGATATGCCCCGTTATAGAGGTGAAGATGAGTTGCGCAGGATGGATGGGATGTGCTCGACTGAGACTTAGTCTACATTGGCGTTGTAGACTCTTGCGATTAAGAATCATGATAATAAAATGATAATTAAGATTTTTTTCGGATGGTTTGCATGGACAAAGAGAAACCACCGAGTGTGTTTCAGATACACTTTTGGTAAAAGATCGATAAAATTTGGAAAAGGCTATAAAAAGTCTTTCTTTTAACGTTTGCTTTTATTCATTTTAAAGATTTAAGACCTGGAATAAAATAGTATGGCTTAATGCAAACGTAAGACAGATATGCTTCTCGAAACAATCGTATGTGTATAATATGACACCAATTAACTGGTTAGTAACACTCTATTTGAACGGTTTTTTTGTTCAATTCCGGAAATTCTGTCTCTTAAATCGCTGAACTAGTTCAATGTCGTCATATAACTCGTACCGCTCATCACTCCATCGAATGCGATATTCCCCGCTGCCAATGCGCAAAGTTCCATAAATCTTCCGCAGAACCTTTCTTTCGAAAACTCGTAGGACCAACTCATTAAATGTTGTCATCGTTCCTACCTCTGCACCATATAGCCGAACGAGAATAATGAATGACTTGAGTTTGGTTTTTGTTCGTCGAGAGAGGACTTTACTTGATCCTGATGATCCAGAATCTAAATTAGTATTTCCAAAATTTTATAGATTGCAAATAGTTTATAGTTCGTTTCAACAACTACCAGGTCAATAATGGTTTATGGTGTATTCGTTTGGTGGAGGCCCTCGAAAATGTTACGCTCGCCAAGAACTTTGAACGGTTGCAAAGAGCGGCTCCTTGTAAGTTTTTTCAAGGATGGGTTGAAGCTTAAAGAGAAGGCTGAAGAGGAAGTTTTCTTACTGTGCACAAGTCGAGGAGTATCAATCGTCATTATAAAAAGCATCAATTTACTTCATTAGGCTTGTTTAGGTGCCTGTTCAAAGCGTAACCGCTGGAAACTGCGAATACGTAGTGCTCACAATGAAGGAAACAATGCCCCTGTTGTACCCGATTGAGAACGAATATCATTTCCGCCGTTCTTGCGCTGAACTTCTGGAGACATTGCTGAATTATAATCGTCAAGGTGCTAAGGCATTTCCAAAACACTATACCTGTAGTCACTCCTGGAGCTACAAAAAGCTATTCAAATATAAAATTTTTCAATTTTCTTGGAATTAAATCACGCTCATTCATCTTCCATATAGATGCGCTCACAAATTCTGGCAAATATTATCAACTATATTTGGGTAAAAATGCCTGCAAGGACACAAATAATATTTCAACAGTTTGAGGCCACTTTGTGCAACCTTGATGTAAGGCACTTAGACTGATGTTTTATTTATTATTGTTGTAATTTGTTGCTAGATGTTATCAATGTATTTCCTCTCCTTAGAACTAGTTTGGTAAAATTGTGATTTTTCTTGTTTTCGTAACTGTTGACGATTGTCTTCGGTCATGGCCACTTGCAGCAGCACTTAAACTTAGACATTTGTATATATGTACATACATACATATATATGAGTACATATATGTATATAACCGAAATCATATCTATATAATATTGACTTTATAATGTGGGGAGAACAAGGGCATGAGCACAGCTGTGGGTGCGAAGGCCTTGGGAAAGTACAGCGCAACAATGTGTTGTACTGTATAAAGTTTTTCGGAAATAAATCGTATCAATTTACTCGAATCTGATAACGAAAGTGCTAAAATGTTTGTACATCGTATATTCGCAAATTTTTTGTGGTCGAAAAGGCAATGCGAAAGCAGGAAAAGATACTAGCAGACCAGCTGGCCGCAAGTTGTAGCACAAAATAGTTTCTAGGTAAGTTTGTGAGTATGTATCGGGTGATTTTTTAAGAGCTTGATAACTTTTTTTAAAAAAAAAACGCATAAAATTTGCAAAATCTCATCGGTTCTTTATTTGAAACGTTAGATTGGTTCATGACATTTACTTTTTGAAGATAATTTCATTTAAATGTTGACCGCGGCTGCGTCTTAGGTGGTCCATTCGGAAAGTCCAATTTTGGGCAACTTTTTCGAGCATTTCGGCCGGAATAGCCCGAATTTCTTCGGAAATGTTGTCTTCCAAAGCTGGAATAGTTGCTGGCTTATTTCTGCAGACTTTAGACTTGACGTAGCCCCACAAAAAATAGTCTAAAGGCGTTAAATCGCATGATCTTGGTGGCCAACTTACGGGTCCATTTCTTGAGATGAATTGTTCTCCGAAGTTTTCCCTCAAAATGGCCATAGAATCACTTGAGCTGTGTGGCATGTAGCGCCATCTTGTTGAAACCACATGAGTCAACATTTAAATGAAATTATCTTCAAAAAGTAAATGTCATGAACCAATCTAACGTTTCAAATAAAGAACCGATGAGATTTTGCAAATTTTATGCGTTTTTTTTTTTTAAAAAGTTATCAAGCTCTTAAAAAATCACCCGATATGTATGTATGAAGTTACGAATGAAAGCAAAACAAGGTGAGTGAACTGTGGGAGAAGTAGAAGACCCGGCAAGCTGTGCTGATTTCGGGCATAGATAAGACGACCTCATTTGTGTGGAAATTGAAAATGCTGGAAATTGTTTTAGTTTTCCTTTTTTGTTTTTGAGTTTTGTCAAGTCAGATAGATAAGCATAAATATGTGGCATATCAGGCAACAAATAATTTAAACGTTAGATCAAAAATATGGCGAGGCGAAAACGGAAAATTTATTATAGTTAAATATGCTGAATTTCAAATTGTCAATCATTCAACGAAGATTCTGACATTCATTCTGTGTAATAAAAAACACAACACTAAATAATGAAATTAAATAACTTCAGCTTCCGGTTCCTCTATAGAGAACTAAGCTCATTGAAAAACACTTTAAAAAGTGAATCGCTTGCCGTCGACAACGCGACACAACGCCCTTTGAACTTAGCCTTCACATACCCAATAAAGCAACTGGAGATCCAACGAGTGCCCCCAAATTTATGCCGACCACAAAACGGAAGTGTTGAGGTGCAGCAGCGCGTGAGTGAGAAAAGTTTTGCAACTTAATTAAATTTCAGCAAGTGAATAATGTACGAATATTTTGAGGAGCTGGCAGCCTGGAACGGCAGTGCAGTGTGTATTTAGTAGATACTTACGAAGTGCAAGTGACTGAGTGATGTCGCGTGTATTTCAGCACATGGCAATTCCTTTGCTTTTGGCCCAGCGCCAATTGTTTCGAAAGTGTAGCGCAGCGGATGTCACACCAAAGTAAATAAAAGTTGCTCATACCACAAGGTGTATCTCCAAATTACATACAACTGTTCGGGAAAGTGGTGCGCTTGCAACGCTGGCTGACCTCTTTAGTGACTATTTCGCCCATATTTGCTGACTTGAAAGTGAATTTAATTGGGTTGCTTTGAACTTTAAATAATTTAGGAGCCCAAAATCGACTTAGATAACAGTTACTTTCTTGACTTGGTGAAAGTGATGGATAGAACAAAGTTTAGAGAAGAAGGTATTTAAAGAGTAGCTACATCAGATACTTACCAAATTCCCTTTTTACTACTTTATTTAATACTATAAACCCAACTGTTGTAAACAATATATTTTTCCATGTGTATATACATTGGGGTGCTTAAAAAAAACTTTTTGTCTCGGCAATATTTGAAGTTTGAAAAGCCAACTTTATGAATATGTAATGGTTATTTCTGAGAAACCAAAATTAGTTGGTGAAATTTTAGTTTCAATAAAAAACGAAAATTCCTATGTTAAATGTATGGGAACCTAGAAAACAAATAGCGACCCCTTAGAGTTAAGCTACAGCGCCTGGCTTGAGGGAGAATTTTTTGTTTGTCAATCACTAACATTTAAGGGGGTAAGAGTTAAAAAAAAAAATTAAAAATTGTTTTTGAAGCACCCGAATATATGTATGTACATCTATATGATAACTATCATTGTTATGAGGATTTATAAATCATGCTAAATAATTATCCACGAATACTTTAACAGAACGCTAAAGACCTTTCAAATATAGAGGAGACCTTAGTAACCAAAGATTGGAATAATCAACACTTTTATACACTGTTAAACGTAATTATATAAATTTTTTTCAAGAAAACGAATGCGAGAAGTTCAGACGATCCCAGTTTTCGACATTTTTCAAGCGTAAATCGGCCGATACTGCTGCAATTTCACGTTCGATATTCGTAAGAAGTTCATCACTCGTACCATAGATGCCGCGGGCCCATATACCCCACCAAACTGTAATTTTCTCGGAATGCAATGGTAAATCATGGAGTACGTGTGGATTTCTGCTTGACCAATAAGGCATATTTAGCTTATTGACAAAGCCATTTAGCCAGAAAGGAGCCTCGTCGCTCAATTGATGCCCTAGCGGCAGGATTTTTTCGACACTAAGGGGACTTCTTTGTGCCACTGGCACGGTAGCATGTCGTGTCATTGTCATGTGCCTGTGGTTTCAAATTTTCCCACAAGATCTTCGTTTGTTGATCTGACAGAACGATTATGACGACCATAAATTGGACATAGCGCTCTTAAAGTTGGGACCACTAAATCCAAATTTTGGTAGTAAATTTTTATCCATGATGAAATGGCAAAGCTTACCAAAGAGAATTGTCAAAAAAGCGGAAAAAATTTGGCGTCGTTTACTGTTCCTATCGGCCTACTTTTGTAGAACCCAATGGAAAACCCCTATATTATTAAAACTAAATAGAGCTGCCCTTAAACGTAAATATTCAAAGTTATTAGCACAAGGGGATCAGCGAAGACTAGAATCAACCACGCCTTCAATTTGTCCTATTGAACCAATGAGCATTTCGGATGGATGATTCGTCAATCGCTCACTTCAATTGATGATGAGTCGTTGTCGTTAGCATTCCCCATTAATGATTTGATTCAGCAAATAAAAAGCATTATCTTAATGTTGTAGATATGCGACTTTAGCGTTGATTTAGCTAGTTGGCCAGGTTTCACATATAGTTTCTTGCATTTAAGGTAATTTCAAAGTATCTATTTTTCATAACCATGAACTTGATGATGACGATTTTTAAATTATTACGAACTCTTCAATATGAGGTAAGTGTCTTGGCTAAGTTGTGCCTAAATGTAGACTATAACTTGCTGCGAGCTCTTAGTGTGTTTGGCAACAAACTTCATCGAGTATTTCTTCAATTCTTCATTTTAAGTTTAACCGCCTTGGACGTTCCTTGACTTCCAAGCCAAAACCACCACTTTTAAATCGTGCAAACTACTTTTGGCATATTAGCCCAGGTGGAGCATGTTCACCATAAGCTCCCACCAAAAAAACGGTGACTTTCGGCTGAGGTTTTCTTTAAATGACATTAATGTAACTCCTCGTAAAACACTTTTTCAGGCACAAAGTTTGACATATTAAGTAAAATAATAACATAATTGTTATTTGCGCCTAAAATAAAGGCATCCAGAAAACACGCGTAGCATTCCAAAGCATGTTTAGCAGTTTTCATTAGTATTCTTATCGCCTTCCATAGCTTGGAGTTTCAATTTGTATCAGAAACATATAAATAATACTTATTCTTAACTACGCATGTCCGTTGGTACATGGAATACCTACAAGTATTGCGATATTCCTGGTAACCAAAACTGATTTAACTATTTAACAAATACCCCTGCCTTCATACAAATATGACTCAGTCGTTTGTACAACGCTTAAACGACGGATACTTTCATCCAGCACTTTCATTTCTATTTTCAGAAAATACTTTTCTTATTTTTTACAGTTCATCTACCGTCTGTCGCTTTGAACAGACATCAGTCGTCAATAAACATTTTTTCTAAATAAAAAAGTTACTAAAGGACACAAACGAGAGAGAAGTAAACGAAATCGCTGGTGATCTACAAAATAAAAGCAAAATGTAAAAAGTAAAGAAATAAATGACATAAAAAGATGGCAAAGTAACAAAATGCGCGCACAAACACATCCACACAAATGCATGTATGCGAAAGTATCAACATTTAGTGCGTCCTAAAGAAGCTAAATAGATTACAACAACGACAACCATGAAGCTAACTTTTTGCCCACAAAATATTACAGTGAAACATTGAACAATGACCCTGTCAACCGGCGTCACTCGCTCGCTAGTCGCATATGGCGCAACATTCAGTTACTTACACACACACACATAAGTGCTATAAACTGACGCTGAAACAATGAACTGTCCGGTCCTTAGCGCATATGTTGCCTGTTATATCGGGTGATTTTTTTGAGGTTAGGATTTTCATGCATTAGTATTTGACAGATCACGTGGGATTTCAGACATGGTGTCAAAGAGAAAGATGCTCAGTATGCTTTGACATTTCATCATGAATAGACTTACTAACGAGCAACGCTTGCAAATCATTGAATTTTATTACCAAAATCAGTGTTCGGTTCGAAATGTGTTTCGCGCTTTACGTCCGATTTATGGTCTACATAATCGACCAAGTGAGCAAACAATTAATGCGATTGTGACCAAGTTTCGCACTCAGTTTACTTTATTGGACATTAAACCAACCACACGAATGCGTACAGTGCGTACAGAAGAGAATATTGCGTCTGTTTCTGAGAGTGTGGCTGAAGACCGTGAAATGTCGATTCGTCGCCGTTCGCAGCAATTGGGTTTGTGTTATTCGACCACATGGAAGATTTTACGCAAAAGATCTTGGTGTAAAACCGTATAAAATACAGCTCGTGCAAGAACTGAAGCCGAACGATCTGCCACAACGTCGAATTTTCAGTGAATGGGCCCTAGAAAAGTTGGCAGAAAATCCGCTTTTTTATCGACAAATTTTGTTCAGCGATGAGGCTCATTTCTGGTTGAATGGCTACGTAAATAAGCAAAATTGCCGCATTTGGGGTGAAGAGCAACCAGAAGCCGTTCAAGAACTGCCCATGCATCCCGAAAAAATGCACTGTTTGGTGTGGTTTGTACGCTGGTGGAATCATTGGACCGTATTTTTCAAAGATGCTGTTGGACGCAACGTTACGGTGAATGGCGATCGCTATCGTTCGATGCTAACAAACTTTTTGTTGCCAAAAATGGAAGAACTGAACTTGGTTGACATGTGGTTTCAACAAGATGGCGCTACATGCCACACAGCTCGCGATTCTATGGCCATTTTGAGGGAAAACTTCGGAGAACAATTCATCTCAAGAAATGGACCCGTAAGTTGGCCACCAAGATCATGCGATTTAACGCCTTTAGACTATTTTTTGTGGGGCTACGTCAAGTATAAAGTCTACAGAAATAAGCCAGCAACTATTCCAGCTTTGGAAGACAACATTTCCGAAGAAATTCGGGCTATTCCGGCCGAAATGCTCGAAAAAGTTGCCCAAAATTGGACTTTCCGAATGGACCACCTAAGACGCAGCCGCGGTCAACATTTAAATGAAATTATCTTCAAAAAGTAAATGTCATGAACCAATCTAACGTTTCAAATAAAGAACCGATGAGATTTTGCAAATTTTATGCGTTTTTTTTTTTAAAAAAGTTATCAAGCTCTTAAAAAATCACCCGATATAAATGGCACCTTCATTTAGCAGCACACACGTCCGGCTGCCTAACACCATGGCCATTCATACCCCTGACCACTGCTGATCCATTGTGCAAAACTAATCGCTTCATCCACATCACTTTTGCACCACACCAGTTGACATACATACCCATATCTATGTAGGAGCATATACGTATATATGCTATGCTGCAGCTTTGGTTGCTGGAGTTGTTGATTTATGTTTCGAACTTTTTAAAAACACCCATTTGAGGCGCTGCGAAAAAAAATCGCGCGAATTCTGTGTGTGTGTTTGAATGGGTGGCAACTAAATACATATAAATGTATACATGTGTGGAGCTTTGTGCACTTTGTAAAAATATAAAAATATATATTATTTTTCATGGATTGTTGAACGAACCTTGCTGACGGAATATCACATTCCGCACTGCAGTTCAGATTTGCTGCGTATGGAACTAGATATAAAATTTGGCTTTTAAACTTTGCATGGCTTGAAATTAATGTTTTGAAAAGTGGAATATATATTTCTAGATTTATGAGTATTGTGTTCTCAGTTTCATGAGTACAGAATAGTGATTTAAAAAATAATGTTTAGACTATTTCGAATTAGAAAAATACTTTCTCTGAACATTCACTTATAAAAAACGACCAGATCAAACCAGAGACTATCAAATTTAAGAATATTACATTTTAAAATAATTCTTTCCAAGATTCTATGGCAAGAGAAATGTTAAGATAATTGACTGGCTGGAAGCATTTTACAAGTTCGAGATTAAAAGTTTTATTAAATTCAGTAACAGTATATGAAAAATAATTATTTAAAAATGTTAATTTCAGTTTTGATAATTTACTATTAGCGGAAGAAAATTTTTAATATAAGGAGAACTCTTTAGATGATGTCAGTGTCACATAGGTGCTAAAACACATTATTATGACTTACTTCCTCCATTCGCAATATCTTCCAAAAGCGGCGAGCGTTGGCCAATAGGAGAGGAATTTAATTCCTTCGGGACAACGCCAGAAAGAGGTAGACTCACCAGAAGCTCCAAAATCTGGTTTGAGACGTTTATAAGATTACAATTTATACACTAAAGATTAAATATGCCTCGGACCGGTCCATCTAAGCTCCGAGCACAAACTTAACCACCACCTTTGTTGGCTTTTGTCGGATTGGTATAGCTTTTCTTATGTTCATGTGAAGTTTAAGTTCCTAATGTCAATTATTGTGTGTTTGTTTGTGTGTTTGCCGACTCCATATATGGGGTCAATGTATTCATGGCTTCATGGCGCCTCCCCGAAGCGGATTTTTTAGTTTCAAAAACAGAAAAACATTACATGGAACCAAATCTGACGAATACGATAACTGAGCGATGTCTCCCTATTCGATTTTGACCAAAAAATCTGCCACAATCATGCCATAATATGACACAATATGGCAAAATGTTTCCACAACACTCTATAAAACTCTTCTGCAACGAATCCGCAGCCAAACACAAAATATCAAGCAATCTGGTCTTTCAGTTTTTTTCCATATTAAAAATCGCCAGACCAACTTCTCGCGAAGTCCGAGTCCGATTCATATTTGATCAGATAGTACATTAAGAAGCAGATATATCGTCTGATTTTAATTTAATAATACTGTGGTTTTAACAATGCTAAATTATTGGATTGGTCTATCATATGTGTGAAAAAACTGTCAGCGTTTATCATTTTAGAGAACAATGGCATATCATTTAAAAAGACCGCGTCCTGGCACATAAATGAGGCTGCTAGAATTAAATCCATACGAAATGTAAATTTGAGAGCTGTCGGATCATTAGTTTGTGAATTGTGTCATTTTGAGTGAAGCAACTTTTGTTATTATAAAAATAAGTGATAAAAGGGAATTTCGCGAATTAATAAAGAATTGTTTTTTGATGGGAAAAAATACAGTTGAAGCCGAAACTTGATGACCAGCTTCCTGAAGTTTAGACCTGAAATGAACATCAAAGACGGTGGACGCCCAAAAGGCATGTTACCGACAAAAACATCAAATAAGTTTTCAAAATAATTGTGTATTACCGTTAAGTGAAGTTGTTCGAGATGGCAGGCACTCTCACGAATATTTGGGCACGAGAAAGCTCTGTGAAAAGTCGATGCTGCGCAAGCTAACTTGCTTCGGAGTCGTGTCTGGAGATGTTCAACCGCAATAAGCCCGACTTTTCGCATCGATATGTGACAATGGAAGAAACAAAACTTCATCATTTAACTTCGAAGACAAATCGACAGTCACTCCAGTGCACTGCACACGATAAGCCCGCTCCAAAGCGTGAAAAAACACAACAACTGGCAAAGTTATGGCGTCTTTAATTTGGCATGAATATGGAACAATTTTTATTGACTACCTTGAAAGAGGAAGGATTATAAGCAGCGGTCATTAAAATCGACCGTTTTAAGGACGAAATCGTCGAAAAACGGCCGCATTTAAATAAAAAGAAAATTATGTTTCACCAAGATAATGCCCCGTGTCACATGTCAGGGAAAGCGATGGCAAAAATTTATGAATTGGGCTTCGAATTGCTTCCACATATACCGTAATCTCCTGATCTGACCTCAGCGACTATTTTCTGTTCTCAGATCGCAAAAGAATGCTCGCTGGGAAGAAATCTTCCTACAAATCGTACTACAAAACTGCTATCAAAAATTTGGACCGCCGCTTTAATTAGTATATCACCCTTGAGGAGAACTATGCTCAATAAAAAAAAAAAAACAAATTTTGTCAAGATATATTTTTTACTAAGTTAGGCCGGGGACTTTTCAATTAACCTGTTAGTTCGGCGATTTAAAGCGTTCTTCGAATTCCAATGTCCCTACTTAGAAAATCAGCAGAAATGTTACAATTTAAATGCATAAATTTCAATAGGTTATCAAATGATATAATTCGAGACGAAGGAAAAAGAAAGAGAAAGAAACAGTTTAAATGAAACAAATCTGAACTGAACTTGTAGAAAATTATCTTGAAAGCCTGTCTGAAGGCATTTTTTTACATCAAAAACGGGGTGATAAGGTCTGATATAGAAATATCGATATTTAATAATATAGAAGAAGGCTTCTAGAAACTACTTTGAGTGAAAGTTAAAGAGTGGGATTTAAAACTACCAAACACTGATTGAAACCTCAAAGCCAAAAGATTTGAAGAAGACATAGGATGATTTACTACTGTGATCAAATTGAAAGGCGAATTTTGTGAATTTGATCTCCTTCACAGGAATGCCCTTCCGGTGGTCATGTGAATTTGCTGAATAGCCAAAAGTTACACGAAGGTAAATCAGGCGAATGCGGTGGTTGCGGCACAATATTAGTTGAAAATGTGGCGAAATGATTATGAATAACCAATGCAGTATGAGATGGTGCATTATCGCACTTCTTTGTTCAATAAATTCAGACATAGTCAAAATCGAAGAATTCACTTTTAAAGGCTCACAAAACGACGTGTATCTCAAATACTAAAGAATATTTTGCCGTGAAATTTAGAATAAATATCACCAATACTACTACCAACTTACAGAAAAAAAACCACGCGCAGTATAAATTCAATTTGATCAGAGAAGTGTACTAATGCAAGGTAAGCCGCTGACAGAAATGTCATTCAGGGAAATGATGGTATATAACAAAGCTGTTTTAAGGAATAACTTATATGTATATAATATTATACTATACTAATGAGAATTTTCAATTAAAACAACACTTTCAAGCATGCTGATTATAAAATCTAGAACAAAAGCTAAAACAAAAAGCTTACTAAAAATGTATGTAGATATGTGGCTTTTCAGTCCAGAGAACATTTAGTTCGTGTACCTTGTCATCTATTTTGCACCACTTGTATGTGATGCGCTCACTCACTGCAGCACCTATGTATTTGCATAACAGCTGGTCGAAATGGAGTCGTCCGGACTTTCACGAAAGCCCAACATTTAAAGTGAGTTTGCATATTTCAACCAAAGGAAATGGAACTTAGAGTAGACACCGTAATAGACAGAATACATTTTCTTAAATATACGACTATGTATACTTGTACATATGTACACATGTCTAAAGCATCAACTAGGTTAGAATGTGCTTGCAACCAAAAATATAGAAGATACTTAGACAAAAAAAATTGTGGACTTCTCTTCAATATGCTTGCCGTGGCAGCTTTTCTGCAACTTTCTTTGGTATAAGCAATGGTGAGACAGCGCTCGACTGTCAATGCAATGTTTCGTGCAATAGAAAAAGTAAAGTTAACTAACAACAACTACAACAATGCGCGTGAAATAACCGTAAGGCAACAGCTGTCAAAGTGTAGTTCAATATATTACAGCATTCGCCAGCACTTTTCGTGAAATTCAATTTTGTTGTAAAAATTTCGATTCCGTTACTTATTGCCAAATCATCGTCAAGGTGTACAACTGTACATATGTATATGTACTTAGGTACATATGTACATAAATATTGTATTGACAAGAGAATGAATGCTTGAAAGACATTTCGGCAAGTAACTGCGCTGCAATTTCACAACTGGCAAGGAGCTTCACGTTTTTTCTAAGAAGTTGCAATATATATATTCATATGTATCTGTATCTGTCAATTAAAGTTGAGTTCATCTACGAGTTTGTGGGGGCTAAACAAAGAAAGGGTAACGAAGTTTAAGAAATTTTTAGAAATTATGGATAGTTCAGTTTCAAAATATTTCACGATACCTTAAAGACTTGTTATGTTTCAAGAAAGCAAATATTAGTCCATTTGCCTGAAAAATGTGTTGTACAGAGAACTAAACAATCATCATGTCACTTTGAGACTTTCCTTATGAATATATATATAGATATAATATCAGCATAGATACTAATAAAATTTGCAAATAATGGTTTGTCAAAAAAGTCTTGCGGTATTTATATAGAATTTTTTTTTTTTTTTTGTTGAAATTGAAGTGAATTTTTGATGACTCATGCCCAGCTCTTGACCGATGCTACGGCTGCTACTATGCCGGTCTGTTTCGACCAATTCAGCGATTTTATCGCAATTTTCGACGACCTCTGCACCAGAACGAAAACGTTGAAACCATCGTTGTGCGGTGGAAATGAAAACTGTATCGGGTCCATAAACTGCACAAATTTTATTGGCGGCTTGAGATGCATTTTTGCCCTTATCGTAGTAGTACTGTAAAATATCCAGTATTTTCTCTTTATTTTGCTCCATGTTTGCGACACTATAACTCACGAACGACTTAAAAGAAACGACAATCAATCAAACACGTGTTAGCGCGTGAAATGAGCTTTCCAAAAAGGTATAGCATGACCCGATGCGGCGAATAAAACTAGAACTACGCGCTTTCAGCGCCAACTAGCGAAAATACCGCAAGACTTTTTTGACAACCATTATAATGCGATTTATTAAGTTCTGTTCGAAATATTTCTCGCTTTTTACACCCTGAACAGGGTATATTTTGTTTGCCACGAAAGTTGTAACGCATCTTCCGCTTCCGGATATACTTCCTTTACTACAGCTACTTTTGCTGTTTACAGTTACTAAAAATATTCATATCGGCCAAAAAATTGAATTAAATCGTGAATATTTTCGCACGATTATGTTTAAAAATTTTCGACGCGGATTAACTCAGCAATAGTACATCGATGAACTTAAGTCAATTTTTTGGCCATGAACCTCCATCAAGAACCAGTGTTTGTCGATAGTATGGTGAATCCAAACGAAGACGTAGATCTAAGACGAATTTTGGGAAGATCGTCAAAAATCAGTTGTTGCTCCCGAAACTATTGATGCTGTGCACAAACTAATCTTGCCAGATCGTCATGTGGCCTACCGGGAGATTGAGAAACATATAGTTATTAGTGGAACCTGCACATTGGATCCAACACAATTTGCCAATCATTTAAAGAAGACCCGTTTCAACTGTTCTAGAATTATTAAAAAAAAATATTTTAGCGGAACTTCGAGGCACGGCTGTGACATCGTGACAGGTGATGAATAGTCTATTTGGGCGTTTGAGACTGGAAGTCGACTGTTTCCGAATGAGCTGAATCCAACAAAAGTTGCTTGTGGACGAAGTACTTCCAATCAAATGACAGCAAAATCTTTTCTTTTGGAAAAACTAAAAACTGAACATGCCATATCCAGGTATAAGAATCAGAATAGTAAATTCTGAGTGGTACACAACCATTTGGTTGGCAGTTCTCTTTCAAGAAATCAGGAAAACAACCGCTGAATATCTATTTTATTGTATATGTATTTGTTGGTTGTTCGATTCGCCACTCTCGAATATGTGGAGATTAAAGTCAGCTAACAATAAAAAATGGGTTTCTAGCAAAGATTTTCACTGAATAGTGAATCACCCAAAGATGTGTCCTTTACTTAAACGAAAGCGCGGCTCTGAGGAATGAAATGGAAAATGGCTGGCAACGAAGCGCAAAGCAGTAATATAGCTTTGTAACCATTAATGTCTACTACAACGTTGAATCTCTTGGCAAACTATGTCTACAGCTACCATATGGGATGCACACCACGAAATTTAGAAATAGCAAACAAGTGCTTCCTACTGCAATTGATAGCTCAAACGGTTACAGGATAGCGCTGTTGTTGTGAGTTCCATTTTGTATACATGTGTGTGTGTGTGAGTACTGCATATATAATGCATGCAAGTTAAGTGCATTTGCGGGCGCTACAACGGCAGCAATTGGCAAAGAGTCTTCGAAACATGGAAATGACATTCAATATTGCCGCAAAGGTGTGCATCTGAAAGGTTTCGACTCCTCGCCGTAACTACATATTACTGCATACATACGGCACATAACATATTGTGAGAAGTGAAATTGTATGCTTACGAGTACTTTGTTTACCGCCTAGCGCACATTTCCCGATTGAAAGTGGCAACCACAAGCCTATTTACAAACAAATTTATCATATATGATCTCTTTGGTTCTGCATGCAAGTGCAGCCTTAGAAGATGGTACTTTGCTGCGATGGAGGATGTTTCAGGGGCCGCAGTATTTCGCAACTAAAATAATTTCCATTAGCTAAAAGCGTAAACTAAGTCAAGTATATGTGTATAGTTTTCGTTATTCTGCAAACGTTTCATTCGTGAAATTAATCTGCTGAATTTAATGTGCATTTTAGACAAATGAAAGTGTGATGAAGTAATGTAAAGATATATTATTGAATATAAATTTCTTATAAACCTGTTCTAGTAGAGTGCTTCGACGTTTTCTTCTCTTTAAGTTTTTTCATTAGAGTCTAGGTACAATGTCTGATATGTTTAGTCTTTAATATGCTAGAGGCGGGAGGATAATCTATGGATCTCGACCTATATCTCTTTCCGTTCATTAAGCTCAGCCAGCATCTTCCCAGCGGAAGTACCTCTGTGGCCTATATAAATCTATTGAATAACTGGGAGATAACACAGAAAACAACTAAGTACATATATACAAGGATAGCCAGGCGGAATTGCTGGGCTTATCGACCCCACAAATTAATTTCAGCCTAGTCAACAATTGCAAGAAAGCTTTAAGCTTACTGGTAGGTCCACATTACATATCAATAAGGTCAGTTCCCAGCTACAGGAACATTTTCGGCAACTAAAACCCAGACGAGTTGGTCAAGTCAGGAGCCACTCAAAGCGACACCGACGCGGAGTTTATACCATAGGAAATATCAAGCGAGAGCGCTTCATATGCAATTTGAATAAAGAAACTATTTTAAAGAACTATCTTCAAAAAAACTAAGTTGTAATAATTCCAAAGGAGAACATATTTCAATGATTCGAGCGAGTTGACCCATTATTGAACGTACGATTATTGTGTTTCTTGCTATTGTCTTTACACATACACTATTTTTCTTTTTGAACGGTATTGCAACAGCTTTCACATTAGATTTAATTCAAAAGCTCTATGGATCAACAGTAAATCCGTAAAGTTTTCTCTCAATGACAGTTGAAATTGAAATATGGTAGTTTAAAATTCCAAACACATTTAACCTACTGCTTACGCTGACAGTCGCACAGACACACTTCTAAAGCAGGAAAATATTTATATGCGGTTGTACATGTCACGTGCCATACATTCTTCTCGCTGTGGTGGTCAAGCTTCTCGCTTTTGTTAGCAAATCTCACAACATGCAAGTTCATCTACGCATACTAATTCACACTATATATATGAGTGTGTTAATACATATACGTAGGTTGCTATATATATTTCTGGCCTAATAATGTAAATTGGCATATTTATCAACGAAAATGGTTTTTATTTTATTTTATTTTTTTTTTTTTTTTTTTTGTCGATTGCTGTTTTGTTTCGGGTTCATACGCATAGATCCATGATTCATCACCTGTGACGATCTTATAGACGTCTTTTGAAGCACCGCGATCGTATTTTTGCAGCATTTCTTTACACCAATCCACACTAGCCTTTTTTTGAGCGATTGTCAAATTGTGCGGGATCCAATCAGAACAAACCTTTTTTACGGCCAGGTGTTCATGCAATATCGAATGTATGCTGGTGGGAGAAATGCATAGGCATGCCTCTATCTGAAGGTATGTTACATGACGGTTTTGCATTATCACATCACGTGCGGCATCGATGTCTTCTGGCACAACGGCTGTTTTTGGACGACCTTCACGGAATTCGTCTTTGAGCGAGCGTCGGCCACGATTGAATTCGTTGTACCAGTTTTCCACAGTGCTATAGGATGGTGCTTCATAGCCATACAAAGATTTTAGTTCATCGATGCACTCTTGTCGTGATAATCCACGTCGAAAGTTGTGAAAAATGATCGCACGAAAATGTTCACGAGTTAATTCCATCTTTTGGCCGAGATGAATTTTTTAATTCCTTGTAAATAAAGCAATTCACGATTAAATGACAAAACGTTCTGAGTGATGTTATGCTAAAAAATGTCAAACTTTCCAATGGAAATGTCAGATTGCACCTGGCAACACTTAGTGTTGCCCTAGGCCAGAATATATATAGCAGCCCTCGTATTTCAATATGTATGTATATCTACATTGAAATCCAAGAAAAGTGGCTTTTACTAGAAGCTCAACTCATATTTATCAATTTTATTGACATCACAGCCACAAAGGTCGAAGGTTTTAACAAACAAGCACAAGCACGTGCCGCATGTCACTTGCAACCACTCAGCTGCAAATATTTGAAACTCATTGTTTCAGTTTTCATTATTTTGTTGCTTAGCAGAATTTTCAATTGCGAAACCACAGAGATACGTTTTATTGAAAAATAGTTAGGCTTTTGAATTTAAATTGAAATATTACTGTCAATGAGGCACAGATTGCCAAATGTCACATCAAAATAATTGCAGGTGCTCAGTATACACTTGAGTAAAATTATTCAACAAAGAAGCTTCATTAAATTTTATGCACAGAATCGAATTTTTGTTGCTGAAATGTTCAGAATTTTGAAAATAGCCTTGATGTGATAACTGTTTGTCGCGAGCACGTATTTTTGATTCGTACAAATTATTCAAACAGGCTCAAGCTGGCAAATAATGTTTGTTGTTGCATTAAAAACGCTCCAAATTTACCAGCTAGTTTTGATTACTCAATGCGCCCGCATTACTGTGGCTATAATTGTGAATGCACACGTATACATATACACTCTATATATCTATCCATAAACATTTCCAACACTCACTGCAAAATTACCAGAATTAAATCACAGCTGATTGCATTCAACACTCAACCACAATAAATGGATTTCAACCATGTTTACCTGTGAATGCATGTAAGCGCTTGGATAAACATTTAATTTGTTTATACAAACGCCTATACATACACGTGTAAGCAAGTCCAATAACAACAAAAGCATCGCACTTTATATAAATTTAAAATTCAAATTGAAAAAACGAAACTATTAATTATAATTTAAACATTTTAGTAAATTGACTACTTCCTCCGTTGTTTTTTTATGGATGTGCAATTTAAATTTCACTGTGTTTTACAATTACATAATGAATATATGCAAATATATAAGGAATGGCGCACTTAATTTATTACTTAGTCGTAGGCGAGTTGCAGCTATTTAAATATTTAAATATTTGTATTATTGGTGAGTTGTTAACACGATCAGATTTCCCCGTTGTCAGCGTATGATAAGTTAATTAAATTATATAATTTTTCATTTTTTAAACAAGCGAAAGGCGGACATTTTCAGGTGATTTAAAAGCATGTAAGTGAACTCTGCTTAATTGTGGCTGAAGTGTTAAAGCTGGAAAAAAGTTAATTTCACTCATATTTGCCAGAACTTTTTCATATTTTTCCATGTTTTCTAGTTCTGCTTTATAATATGTAAAATAATTTTATAATTTTGTTTTTTCGCCTTAATCGAAAAAATCAGTATTATTTTAGAGCTTTAAAATAACAGCGAAACAATTTTTTGAAGCATTTCTCCAATAATAATTAAATTCAATACATCGTTAGGAATAATTAATAAAAATGAAAAATTTAATTTTTATTATTTCTTATTCACAATTAAAAAAGCATTTAAGAAGTAAAGTACTCTCTGGCGAAAAAATATCTCTTAACAAGCCCCTGGCGACGAACCTTCGAGCATCAATCGGCTAAATCTAACCAAAATCAGCTGAGGACACGTTAGAAATATTTATCAAAACTATTTTGGTAATGTTTATTGTTACGACAATAACAATATAGTCTTTCCGTTCCAGGGATGTTCGAATCTCAAAGCATAAGTTGTAAATCGTTCGAGAATTTTATAATCAAACTGTGAAAACGAATGAAAATTGAAAAACGCGCCGAGAATAGCTCTCTCGAATGCTCCATTGTCTATGTTTCAGCGTCTTATAGTGGCAGGAGATTAATGAAAGACTTATAGAGCGTAATTATTATTCGTCAAGAGAGAAAAATGTGCCTCGCAATTTCCTATCGATCCCAAAGTAGCACCTGTTGGCAAGAGTTATTCTGCGCTTGATATCCAGGTTTAGATTATTCGTCAAATTTATGCGCGTACCGAGATATAAAAGGTACATATTTAACTTTTTCAAATTTATAGCTGCCAACAGTAATGAAGTTCCTTGTGTGTGCCCTCCAGGTACTTTCTTTTCTTTTTCTAAGCTGGAAAAGGCTGCACTGATGGCTCTGTTGTTAAGAACAACGATCTCAATATCACTTGCGTACCCCAGTGGCATTTTACTTTTAGAGTAGACGGTGCCACTGCAATTCAGATCATATCAACATTATATTGAAGAAGCTTACAGTTTCGTCTAATATAAAATATGGTACTATAATTAAATATTATTATAATTATTACCCAAATTCACGTTCTCCGGTAGCTGCTGTAATAGCGATTCGTGCAAACAATTATCTCCCAAGATGAGGTTCATTGTGTCAGAAACGGCTTCGTTAACAAATAAAATCGTCAGTATTCGGGTGAGTCAAATCCTTCTGTGGTTCGTTTGACGAGAATTGTTATATGGCGGTAGCATCTGGCCTTATTTCATTCGAAAGAGGCAGGAATTGCCGATATCATCAAAAACGACCGTTATAACAAGGAATTTGATAAAACCAACGCGGACGATCTCTATTTTCAATAAGTTGGTGCGCTGCCTCATGTTTCACTTTCACTATGTAAACATTGGGTACGAAGTTTGGCGACTCATTAATAATAAAAAATTGCAGTCAAGATCGTGAGAATTAATAATGCCTCTAGATGATTTTTACTGGGGCCGTAAAACGGGTAGGGCTACACCAACAAGGCCGTCGGGCCCATTTTGACCAAATATAAGTATTTGAAAATATTCTCCGAAAATTTCAACTTGATCGGACTAATGGTGTCAGAGATATGAAGTATTTGTATAAAAATTTAATTTAATGTAAGAGTTGACGAGGAAAATTTATATGAACCGGCTGGACTGGTCGAACTGAAAATCTCAATAATCAAAGGAATCGATTTTCGATCAAAAATTTTATTTTTGAAGCCACTATGTTATGTAAAAATTACTTTCTTTTGAAAAGCCGACATTTTGTCAAACACCAAAGTTTTGACAAGTTTTTAGTTCAAGTCCTTAAGTTTTGAGGTATTAAATTTACTCCCATAATAATTCACAAAATTATATATGTATTTAAAACAAGTAAGGAAGGGATAAGTTCGGGTCACCGAACATTTTATACTCTCGCATGATAAAGTGATAATCGAGATTTCATTATCCATTGTTTACATATTTTTTTATTTTGCTGTAAAATTAATTAGATTAGTAGTTTTTGAGTGCAGCATCCTTCTGCCACTTCTTCCGTAAAATTTAGTGTTTCTGACGTTTTTTGTTAGTAGGTTAACGCACTTTTATTGATTTTCAACATAACCTTTGTATGGGAGGTGGGCGTGGTTATTATCCGCCTGAAGGAAACGACTCTATAGAGTTTGGTTGACATAACTATAGCAGTTTTCGAGATATGTACAAACAACTAGGTAGGGGGTGGGGACACGCCCACTTTTCCAAAAAAAATTACGTCCAAATATGCCCCTCCCTAATGCGATCCTTTGTGCCAAATTTCACTTTAATATCTTTATTTATGGCTTAGTTATGACACTTTATAAGTTTTCGGTTTTCACCATTTTGTGGGCGTGGCAGTGGGCCGATTTTGCCCATCTTCGAACATAACCTTCTTATGGAGCCAAGAAATACGTATACCAAGTTTCATCACGATATCTCAATTTTTACTCAAGTTACAGCTTGCACGGACGGACGGACAGACGGACAGACGGACAGACATCCGGATTTCAACTCTACTCGTCACCCTGATCACTTTGGTATTTACATATAACCCTATATTTGACTCTTTTAGTATTAGGACTTACAAACAACCGTTATGTGAACAAAACTATAATACTCCCCTTAGCAACTTTGTTGCGAGAGTATAAAAATTATTTATTTTGTACTCTTATAAATTGAATGATTTATTTAATCATAATTTTGAATCCCTAAGATGGATTTTTTATTCTAACATACACACTGACATATCCATTTGTCCTTACTGAACACCTGGAGAATGATTATTGCCATTATTTTTCCTTTTCTTACGTTTATTATGACAGCTGCCATCTTCAATGTCAGCTTAGCAGCCATTCTCAATTCATCATCAGGCAGCCAGCCAAGTCATGACAGCCAGCGAATAGAAATGAGTGAAAATGAAGTATAAAATTTATGAGAAAGAAATTGTCTACATTTTTTAAAAGCAAACTCATGCAAGCATTTATATGTTAAAAAATTCACATATCATAAGAGAGTTGTATTTTCTCGATTGAGTCACTTACATGTTAATAGCATTTTGAATTGAAATTGCAATCACGTTCAAAAATTCTAATTTTCTAAAGTAGTTTGATTGAAATCAACTATCAGAACTGACTAGCATTCTTCACTAAAAACGTCCAGAAACCATTCACGCCTTTAAATGGCAACAACGATGGCAGACGGACGCATCAAGTATAACTGTAAGTGCGTGTCATTGTTGAAGAGGACATTTGACAACCTTTTCTTTTCCACACTTTGTCTGCCAATCATTCAATTGGATCAACAGTGCTTCGCTGTCTTCAGTTGGACACTTACCACAAAGTGTGTCAACAATTGTTTTAAGTGGCGACATTTGTGTGAATTTCTAACAGTACTTTATCCAATGGCATGCGAATGCAGCGAAAAGCGAAAGAATGCGTAAACTATTTATTCTTCTTCACACGCCGTAAAAGCTTTGCGCCAAACTCACTTTTCTTCGTATATATTTATTTTCTTTAAAAGTAATCCGAGTTTCTTGCTTCGGTGTCATGTGGAATGCCCAACTGAAGTGCTCCTCAAAGGCTAACGAGGGTGAAAACACTTCTCTCAGCCACTTCACTATTCTAGTGTCAGGGAAAAAGAGTTAACGGCGGTGACAAAATGTTAGGAAGGAAATATTCACTTATTTAATATTAATAATCTTTATAGCAAAAAGAAATGCTGGAACTTTATTTTTATATGGCCAATGACATAACTTATCTGAAATGAATTATTTAACTCTAAGTTGAGATAAATTTTATTTGTTCTTAATACAACTTCTAATCGTCGCTAAGGTTGGTTTCTATGTAGATATTTTAACAATAAATTTAATTTACTTTCATTTCCTATAGACGCCGGAATGTTTGTTAGTCATCTCCTTATGGTCTCAATATAATTCGAAGTCGATATTCGAAACATCAAGCTGAAGACCTGAAAATGTCATAACAAAGCATATCAGCCTCAATGACATTAAGCGCGGGTGGACAAAACATATGACCGATTTCTTTTGAAACTTGAGATACGAGTTGCCTAGGAAATAGTAAGGACAAGTTCGTAGATGGGCGTGATCGGACCACTGCCGGGTCCATAAAACTCCATTAATAGAAAACTTATAAAGTGTCATAGTTAAACTCAAATTGAGATATACCTTCGAACTGTTATTTGTTGAAATAGTAAGGGGCACCTGTGGGCCAAAACTTTTGAAAAAGAGAGCACGATCCCGCGTCGTAATAGGTTTATTGTATATATCTCCTAAACAACTAAAGCTACAGCAACCAAGTTCACACAGCACGATTATTATAAGAACTCCTAGCGATAGCGTGCAAATAGATGAAATCGGATGAAAATCCCGTTCATTCCTCGTATATCGGTACTATTCAAATCTACTAAAATCTATAACTAAACGCGCCAGAAGCGTAAAAATTTGCTCCTGGGATGATATGAAAAGGCTTTAAAGGAGCCGGTGTAAAAATTGGACAATAGGCGTGGCTCTGCCAACTTTTTGGTGAAATCACATATCTCGGGACCGGACCAACCGATTTCGACAAAACTTAGTATGTCATTCTTTTTATGTACCTATGTGAAAACGAACTAAATCGGACAAAACCACTTCTCCTTTCTATATAGCTCAATTTTAAATTCCCTTGATTCTTTTACTTTCCAGTACCCAAATCAAGAAGCAATTAATATGACGGGATTAAACTTTGCACGAATAATGCCTTTAGTGTATGCCACCTTATGATCAAAAATTGCTCAAGTCCAACAAAAACTGTTCAGGCTGCTAGGTACCGAATATTTCGACCTATGGTTGACTTTTGTTCAAAAATATCGATCAATGTCTGAAATTTCTGAATGAAATTCGGAGAGAATCTCTCCCTGGTAGGAGTATCTTTGGATCTCTGTCGATACTTCGCATATTTCGGCTAATAAGTTTGTGAATTATCTCAATGAAAATGAGAAATATTGTTTTTCCAATAACAGGGTGAAAACTTGATCTAGCCCTGAAATAACTACGTTCGGAATTTTCGAACATTTAATTTCTCCATATTGAGACCCGAACTTACGTCGCAACGAAATTTCATTTCTGTCGCACTTAGTTCAAGGCACAATATCAGAGCCTCGGTTACGCATTTATGAAACCATATTTAAAATTAATAAATTCCTGTTCATTCCTACAGAAACTTCTTAAGGAAAATATTTTGAGTCTGCAACTCCAACAAACTTCACTGAAATTTCTGTTTCAATGTCAAATATTCATTTAATTTTTCCGATCTGCTATATATACACTTGTATGTATCACTAACACATAACCAAACATTTGTCTTTAATCTGGCGTGCTCAGCTTCGCGTGTGGGTGTGTGCACATCGACGCTAAAACAAATTACTTACGCTTGCACTCTGCCTTGGGAAATTGTATTACGAATATGTCATCTATGAAAACTCAATTTACTTAAATAAATAAACTGTTATGAATGTATGAATGTTTAATTCTTGTCACAGTTATGCAAATAGACATGAAAGCGTACACGCTGGCGCTCGCGCACACTTACGAGTAGCTATCACAACCCAGTGAACTAGAAATGTGAATATTGGGAAATAATTAACAGGAGAAGTAGGAAAACAGAGATAAAAAAATAATATTGTTTAGAAAAAAAATTAAAAATGTTGAAATATAACTTATTTTTAATTTAAATTTATAAAAAAGAAAAACAAAAAAATCTTTATTATATGTTTGGATTTTGTCTTATTTAAAATAAATACATTTTATATATTTATATTTAATTTAATAAAAAAACATTTATATATTTAAAATTAACCGATCTATAAAAAATAAAAACATTTTAATATTTGTATTTAGTTTTATAAAAAAATTTGACATTTATATTTAATTTTATTAAAAGAAGGTCTTTTAAAAATATAATTTTAATTTTTTAAATATTTATGTGTTTGTTTTTCATATTTATTTCATATATTTCTTACATATTTTTATATTTTTTAAATCCTTTTGATATGACTAACTTTTGATTTATGGCTTGCTGTGCTCCCATAATCAAACAAGTATGTGAACACTGAATAAATGTCTTCTGGTGCACAAAACTACAACCACACACACACACTCACTTCCACAAACACACATATACGAGCACCCCAAATTCCAAAATTCGCATGTGTGCGAAAAACGCTCTTCTGCTCGTTAAAAAAAAACAACAAAACAAACATTAATATTTCAGCAAAGTTTTCGGAACAATAATACCTACATGGGTAAATAACGGTGAATAGGATATGCAGACACGCGTTTGCGTAGTGAAACCTCCGTCATATATAAATTCAAATTGAAAAGTTGTTAAATTGCTATGCGCCACGTTGAGAGTGGCAAAGTGCGGGGCGGAACAACAGCTATTAAAATACGTATGTATGCATGAACCATTTTAACTTTTCCGAATTTCAGCTACGCTAATGTTTACAGATTATGTTAGTTCACATTTTATTTCATATATTATCTATTATCTTATTAACATAAGTATATGTAGATGTGAATCTTTTGTGTGTATGTGTATGCTACATTGACAGTAATTGATTGAGGAGCTAATATATGCTTTTCCTTTGTGTATTAAATTTTATTCTATGATCGAACGAATATCGACTTTTTTGTTGTCAAAATACCCAAAACTGTATGAAAGCCCCTATATTCCATGGTAAAGGCTTTCTAAATAAAACAAGGTTTGATTGCTTTCCGTTAAATGAAGTAAAGTTGTGATTCGGTTCTACGAATTGGTTAAACCAATACTTTGCCCACACCTCCAAGGCAGGTATGCATCTAAGCTAGTAAAGAAATATGGTTTATAACCTAACTCGCAGTAGCATCAAGCTGTTTCCATATTAAACTTGACTGGATGGTTCGCCACATTGAATTGACAAAAATTTTAAAACCGATAAACTTGCAACTTGTTAAATTTGCAGGGAGAAAGATGAGATGAAAACGTCCTGCGGTTGAAGCATTTTGGTTGCGATCAAAAATTTTACGATCGATCGAAACTAAGATAAAGCTTTCACAACGGGTGCTTTTTAGATAATTCGAACAAAATTCGATGTGTGAGAGCTGGCATTGTCGTGGTGAGGAATGATCATCTTCAGCGGTTGGTTTTCCTAATTTCTTGATAGAAAACTGGCAAACAACTGATTGTGTGCCACTCAGAATTTACTAATCTGCATTCTAGTGGTATGTAAACAAAAAGAAAAAATATTATTATTAATGATAAACTACAATTTTCATAATAACTCATAATAAGTTTCTCCATAAGGAGCAAAATCAACGAAACGACCGCTCCGCACATTACGCCACCATTATTTTACTCATCCATTAAGAAGCATATAAAGCTTAGCTTATCTGTCTACAGCAGCTTGTCCAATGCGCACTATAAGTTTAACCGACCATACTATTTTTCTTTAATTCCACACTTTTGCAACGCATTTCCATGCACACACACATACAGTAACATTAAATGTACAAACACATCATGGCCTGAAAATATTAATAATAATGAATTGCTACATGCCACATAAGTTTTAAATAAGCGAAATTTTTGCTCGCCAACCAAGCTAATGCATATGTTCTACACTTTTAGAAAAATTAAAAAAAAAAATAGCAGTTAAAAAGAACCGCTTTCATTGCCACTAAAATATTTAAGCATTGCAAATTTTCTACGTCAATAAATAATGCTGCAGTCGGCTGAGGCGTCGCGGCGTTAAATTTATGCAGCTGCCGCCGGTGGCCCGCCGTCGGTTGAAGTGCAAACTGCATACATTAATTTTACCACCATTTGTTGAAGTGCCCATTATCCTTGTGTATAGTGACGCGCATAATTGTGGCTATTATGTACGACACCGGTTTTTATTGACAATTTTCAGTAAGCTTGGGCCATAAAGCGCTCTGAGCATGTGTAGTATACGTGTATAGTGTCTCAATAGTTGTCTTTTAATCACTGCCAAGTTTATAGTCAAGTCAATCTGTCATTAAAATATATATTTCTTCGCACCAAATGGATACTTCTACTTTATTTTTTCGACCAATGTCTTCTGTCTGACACAACGTCCGCACCAAAAGTTAGGTTGCATTAGGTTAGTTTGGGTTAGGTTAGGTTAAAAGGTCGACCCTTTTAGCCAACGAGGATCTCACTTGGACGTCTACACCATGATAGTGTGCTGTATTTAAAGTGAGAGTTACTTTCTCGTCTTACGGATTGTTTTATATATTGCCCACAATGTAAGATACATAGCAACTCGCTAGATGGCGCCCAGTTCAGGATTTCATAAAATTTCACATTTGTTGAATTAGTTTTCAGATATTGCATAAGTATTTGTTATACAAGTATATGTTTATTTGATTGTGCAATTAAAGTTTTTTCCACATAGAAATTGTGTGAATATTTTTCTGCTTCTTCTTTATTTGCGCAGACATAGCTTACGCGGTAATAACGAGTTTAGAACAGCGCGCCAGTCGTTCATGGTTCCAATTCTAGATACCAAATGGTACTTGGTACTTATCCACCTGGTCTTTCCAACAGAGTGGAGGTCTTCCTCTGCTTTTGTCCGTTCGGACGACTTGACCTAGCCAGCGTAGCCGCTGTATCTTAGTTCGCTGAATTATGTCAATGTCGTCGTATATCTCATACAGCTCATCGTTCCATCGAATGCGATATTCGCCGTGGCCAACGCGCAAAGGACCATAAATCTTCCGCAGAACTTTTCTCTTGAAAACTTTTAATGTCGACTCCTCAGATGTTGTCGTCATCCGTGCCTCTGCACCATATAGCAGGACGGGAATAATGAGTGACTTATAGAGTTTGATCTTTGTTCAGCGAGAGAGAACTTTATTTCTCAATTGCCTACTCAGCCCGAAATAGAACCTGTTTGCATGAGTTATTCTGCGTTGGATTTAGAGGCTGAGAGGTTGTTGCTGTTAATACTGGTTTCAAGATACATAAAATTATCTACGGCTTCGAAATTATGACTGTCAGCAGTGGCGTGGGAACCAAGTTGCGAATGCGACAACTGTTTGTTTGATGACAGGAGATATTTCGTCTTCCTAATCAATTCTGGAGAAAGCCGAACCAACGAAGAGGTTGTTAAGGCTAATAATATCAATATTATCGCATCAATATATACGCAGCTATATACTCTTTTAGAAAATGGAATCTCCTATATTCAGCTCTGCAGCTCGGACCATTTTCTCCAGGAGTAAATTAAAGCAGTCGCACCATAGGGAGTTGCCTCGTCTGAAACCTCGGTTGGAATCGAACGGCTCCGATATTGACGGAGCTTTTGGTATTGCTCAATGTTAGTTTGAACAGCCGTACACAGCTTTGCGGGGGTGGCATAAAGGCAGTTCCTATTCATGTTGTCAAAACCAGCTTTGAATTCGACGAAGAAGTAGTATGTGCCAATCCTCTCTTCACGGGTATTTGCCAAGGCGGTGAATATCTGATCAGTTGTTGTTATTCTAAATAGGTCTAAAGCCATGGTGGAAAGGTCCAATCAGTTTTTTGACAGCGGAATTTAATCTTTCAAACAGTACGCTCGATAGAACCTTGCATGATTTATCCGGAAAGTAATAGGACTGATTTTCTTCCGCCGCGACTGTACTGCTGAGCGTGCGCGCACCGACTTGATTCGGTAGAGAGCGTTCCTAGCTAACGAACGAGTCGTCAGTTGTCTCCGTGCATCTGGGGAGTAAGGACAAACATTTTCGCTCGACGTGTTTCTGTAAGTCGAAAATACAGCGTTCGCTAGAGCGGAGGTACGCGATTAAATTCTGTGTGGAACTTGGTAAATCTGCGACACATATGTTTGATATGATCAAGCAGGCTTACTCAGATATTGCTTTAGTAAGAAGTAGTGTGTTTCGGTGGCACCAGGCCTTTTTGGAGGCCCGGGAAGAGGTAGCTGATGATGAGCAAATCCAAAGTGAAAACGATGCTCATTGCCTTTGTGGACATCAAAAGGCATCGTACACCATGAATTTGTTCCTCCTGGACAAAGCGTTAACGCTAAGTTTTACGTGGAAGTCTTCAAGAGACTCAAACGAGGGGTCATTTGGGACCGACAAGACATCGCAGCCGATTGGAAGATGCACCACGACAACGCCCCGGCTCACACCGCCTTTATTGTGAACAGCTACCTAACCAAGGCTGTCATTTCAACGCCCAACGCACCTCGGCTCTCCGGGCTATTCCGGAGAATGCCTTTAGTGACGCCTTCAATGCTTGGAAATTGACCTGGCAGCGCTGTATCGATACATAAGAAGCCTATTTTGCAAGTTTTTAAAGAATTATAACGATTGGTTCAATAAATTTTTTTAAATCGACTCAGTCCTATTACTTTCCGGAGAAGTCATGTATATGCGATATTGAGGAGGCTTATCTCCTTCTTAAATAAATAAAATTTAAGTCGAAACATACACTTCACTGTTGCTAGTCGCCATATTCCGTTTTAGCGCTTATATTAATCTTTTTTAATACTGTCCGATGCATTACATGCGAAATAAGCCGATTGAGGAAAGGCAATAGAGTTTTTAAGCGTCGAGATCACAGCTAAAATTTAAAATACATTATAAAAAACGATTTTATTTGTTAAGAAAAAGCAAGTCAGATAAATCAAATACGTAGGAGTTCAAATAAATGATTCCATAATATGTGTATAGTAGAAAAGATTGCCATTCATCTGCCAAATGACCAGTATATAAAAACGACTCTTCAAAAGATTTTCACCTTTGCTTTTTGCCATGCTGAATTTTTCAAAGTGGCTTTTAGCAAATATCTAAAGTCATCAACTTTGTGGATTTAGAGTTAGTGGCGAGTTCTCATTAATAAGAGTTAATATATTGTAAAAATGTATTTACAGGTAAATTTTAGATTGGCTGCTTAAAAACACACATTTTGGAAGGTAGAAATAAACTAGATTTATTTCGAAATGGAATTTGAAAAGAGTTTGTGGTCCAAATTAAACCCTAAAACTGTATCGAAATTATTTTTACAATCATTAAAATTTTTTTATTGTGATTCATTTCGTGGTACCCTACTTTTTTTTAAAGAAAAATCACAAAAACTACAAATTTAATGGGGATTTTTTATTATCATTTGAAAGAACATTAATAATAAATTACTTAGCACGTTTTTAAATTCTAGAATAATAAATACTATGATTTTCATCATTATATTCACTATTTATTATCTACTAAAACAATGTACATACTGTACTACTACATCAGTTATTGAACGGAAATTACACGCAATATGGGAAATTAAATAATACCACAACTGCATTAACTCATATCAGTTATGAAAAGTGAAATTTATAGCAATCAGTAGCGAGATAAACTGCACATCGCATTACAATATTGCATTACAACAAATACATGTGCATGTCCGTTATCGAAATTTATGTATACTGAATTGCGCACAGCCTCATGTTGGCGTTACTCATACGTCATGTAGGCCACTTTGTTAAATAAGCACGCTTATTGTAAAAACAATGAAAATCTTGTAATTAAATTTCATATATTTTTCAAATATTAATTTTTACTGTTTCGCAAATCAATACTTAGTTAAAGGGCTGCAGTCTTTTTGTACTCAAGAAGACCTAAAATTATAATATAATTTCTATTTATGTGCCATTGTGTTAGAAAGGCAAATAAATACATTTTTGCGGTCACACTGAGCAATTAAAGTTGCTAAGAATTCGAGTTCTTCACTTGACTTAAATATTTATGGTTCGAACGTTAATAATTTCAGCAACTCACCGGGAAAAAACAGCATCTGTTTCGCTTGGCTTTTGGATTGTCGATAAATTACGAGACTTCAAACTGAGAATATATTGCAAAAGTGCCATCAGAGGCTAAAAAAAAATAAAAGATATGTTCATCTGCCTAAATTCTTTTTCTTCTTTACTGGCGTAGACACCGCTTACGCAATTATAGCCTAAATACTAAGCGGAAAGGCTTACACTAATCTCTAGATTTAGAATTTTTTGAAGAAAAACCAATATTCCTCTCGAAAAATCCAACAATTTATTAGAGCTCCTAAAACTAATTGCTGGGATAGAAACTGTAACCGCTTCTTCAACTCCAACCCGACACGCAACGCTCACACCACGCTTAAACTACTTCGAAATTGCCGCTCACATACGTTTTTGTACGTCTAGTGTGCTGCCAATCTAAATTCAAAACGGGCTTAAAACAATGAAGCGCCAGTAAAGTGCGCAGCTTGAGCTTAAACGAAGTGGCAACATTTCCCAAGCACTTGCTTCCGTTATACAGGAAAAATTTGTTGTTTCTACAGCATATTGTTGTGGCGTCTATTTTGCATAGCATGTTGCTGTTTTTGCTGTTATTGTGCATATATATTTCATCATCGCAAGCCAGCATGACTTCGCTCATTTCCACGAATGCATTATTATTTACGCGCTAAACGAATTTCAACGCAGCGACGTGCCGGAAGTTGTTGACGGATGCTGTTAGCTGTTGAAATGACTACCAATTACCAACAACAAATTTTGCAAAAATCCACCCGCTGCGCTTGCTTTACGCGCCGCCATCAAGTGCATAGTTTTCAAGTTTGTTTTTGATTGTTGGCATAAGCACCGTTAAAACAATATATTATGTTTTGTAAAGCGGGTGTAAGGTGAATTTTAGCATTTTCACTTTAGTGTTTGGTGTGGCTGGTGTAGGTTAACTTAGGTTATGTAAGGTAATATTAAGTTGGCTGAGTTTAAGTAGGAATTGTATAAGATAAAATTGGTTAGGCTTAACTATATTGGTACGGTGAAAAGAGACCGAAAGGGAAAGGAAAGTTTTAGGGAGCTTCTATAAAAGTTAGACGATAAAGCTAATTTCTAGAATTAAGTATTTGTTCTACTGACTCGCCTATTTGTACTAATGGTTTATGGAACCTTTGCTGCTGTTACTCTAACGGTTAATCTAACCGGTTTCTGTGCGACTTCGGTATTATTGATAATATTGGCAATAAAAGAACTCGTGCGGAGGTATAATCTTCCTTAGATAGCACTTCTTGTTTCGGCTTTTTAGTTTTTCTTGAAATGTCCCAAACAACGGTAGAAATAAGAAATCAAGTTAACTTTGGTTACAGCGATTTTGACCGGTCAGTTTATAAGGCGACTATGTCTTATAGTGCCCGATATCTACAGTTTCAACAAATGAGCAGCTATTTTGGGAGAAAGTGGCATTTGCAAAATATATGAATGTATCCAAAACTGAGGAACTACATAGTTTATATATATTCTATAGACTGAAAGATAGACGCACAAACTGACGCACATAAGTAATGTGACTCAGCTTATCACACTGATCATTTTTACTTCAGGGTATATAAAAAAACCCAAGAATTATCAAAGCGGAGCAGTTATCAGATATGCTCGAGCGTCGAAAATATATTAATTAAGGTTAAGTTTTTACTAGCTATACTGGCATTAAGCTCGCTGACTGTGCGCTCAAAGCTTTTCAAGCTTATTCACTCTCTCAATAGCAATAGCTTGTAGTTTCTTCCATATTGGACTTGTATGGATTTCCGATTACAGCGGAATTACCAGAAACTGCAAAGCCAGTAAGCGTGCTATGGATCGGTCCCACGACAGTCGGGACTACGTAACCGGATCGGACCCCGATTTTTTCTCCAGCTAAGGACTGTCAACTCTACAGAATTATGCCGCTACAACAACAACAGCAGTTACTAGAAAAGACACCCCTTCACCAATTTCATAAGATTGGAAGCGAGCAAGCGCTGGTCAACAACCAGAATTTGTGCCTCATAATTGTCCTTTAAAGCCCAGAGTGAATGATGAGAGGTCTCCCGAACTAGTAGCTCTCAGCGAAAGCAATTTTCCCGAAATTTTAAGGTTTCAATAGATACACACGTGGCGCGACTAAATATTTTGACTAACCACTTTGCCAAAGCTGTACGAAGCAAGGCAAGTTAGAATCATTTTGCCACTTTATTTTCCATTGCCCGGCTTGTGTGAGACTGTAATTGACATATCTCAGTAGACACAGCTTAATATTGGGTTGTCAAAAAAGTCATGCGGTATTTTTATTGGATTTTTTTTTTTTTGATTGAAATTGAAATGAATTTTTGATGACTCATGCCCAGCTCTTGACCGATGCTACGGCTGCTACTATGCCGGTCTCTTTCGACCAATTCAGCAAACACGTGTTAGCGCGTGAAATGAGCTTTCCAAAAAGGTATAGCATGACCCGATGCGGCGAATAAAACTGGAACTACGCGCTTTCAGCGCCAACTAGCGAAAATACCGCAAGACTTTTTTGACAACCTATTATATACATACATATGTTGTAGTCTCAAAACGCTTCGTCGATCTATGAGAATCTGGAGATTTGAACACTATCTGTTCAAATGAGTTTCATTGATTTTGGATCAACCTTTCCACCGAGGCTAATCAAACCCAAATCTTCTACATCGACTTATATACCGAAGTAAAATAATATTCGCACCTTATTGATTTTAAACCGTGCATATGAAACAAAATCCTATATTGCGATGCCAAAAATCAGTAAAAATATGAAAGTAATAATTCAGCAGAAAAACTTCGAAAGTTTCCAGCATTCCATAGCTTCATACTTTTTTTATAGTTATCAATTTGAAGGGACTTTTCGATATTTTTTCACACTTTTCACAATTTTACTGAGTATCAGACGTTCATTCAGCGTTAGTTTGGCGCTACCTTACTTGTTTAATTTTTATTCAAAATTAGTTTTCACTTTTTCAATCCTAAAGCTTTTATTTGGTTACGCAAACAGTTAAAAAAGCTCCACAGACTCTGCGCCAATCAATTAAATGCGAGTTCACATGAAACTTTTTCACTGAAATGTCACGTACGCGCTCGCCTAATTAAGCACACCTTCGAAGCTACAGCTGGACCACGAAAAAGTTTTCGAAAAATTAATGATGGTTAGACAAAAAAGCTGTAAAACCAATAGATGACAAGGGTGTAGGGTTTGGTATGTCTTGGTATGGTGGTACTTGTATATATTTATATGGTATTTCTGCCTGCATGTTAACAACAAAAACCAACAATTTGTGTTTAAAAAAAGCTTTCAATTTAAATATTTATTCAGTAAAAAGTAATCTTGACACTGCCACTAGCAGAATTGCTCATGACTTTGTACATCCTTCAAGTGCGGGAAAAATAAAGAAAATCGCAAGAGGGAAACAACAAAATAAAATTACGCAAAACCAAATGAGTTGCACAATACAAAGTACAAATTTAATCACACTTAACACTCGGGAGATTTCTGCGACTCTTCAAGCGCGCTAACCACACACAATCACTGCCGCTGCCAGCCAGCGTCGTCTATCAACAGCGGCAGCACAGCAGCAGCACAAGCAATTTCACAGCTGCCAAACTTCAAATTATAATTAAAATGCTCGCAGCTGTGAAAGAAAAACAACGGCAAGCAGATGACAGCTATGGCACTAGAGCAACAATGTGGTTGGCAAGCGAAAAATATGCAACGCCGCAGCGGCAACAACAACAGTAACACTACTAATGCCATTTTCCGGTTGCTCATACGCCAGCCGGCCCTGCCCAGCCAAGGCAGTCACGGCGTTGATGAGAGTGAAGAAAGCAGAAACAAAAATTGCAAAAAAAAAATGGGAAAATGGTAGCGCTGGTCTCACAGCTCCCTCGCGAATAGCGTTGCAGTGTAGTGGCCGCGCCGTTGCCACTCTGTGATTGTTGCATTGCAGTGAATAAACGATATGAAATTTGTCGCCACAATGCCACAGTTGGCTGGCAGTTAGTTTGTTTGAGCGAGTCCCCTTTGTGTTCATTGAATTTTCCGCTCTCCTTATCAACGCGGCTCATACCGCGCCAGCCCTTTGAAGTGCTCAAGCAAGCGCTCAAGCAAGCGCTCACGATGTGCTCATGGACACTGAAAAGCTTGAAAGCTTGATTTGACAGAAAATTATTATTAGTTTTTTTTATTTTATTTCTGCAATGCAATATTATTTAAATTGAATTATAAGAAAATGTTTGATACATACCGATTAATTATTTTAAGAAGAAGACAGACTCAGACAATCTGAGCTTTAAAATGAAGATGTACTTGAAAATTCGGCGATCCTTCCCTGCTTTGAATTCATGCCAGATCTTATGGATCATGGAGACGCCAAACCAAATACTGGCGGTATTTTCTCTGCCCACAAACCTGTGATAGACTTGTGGGTAGGTAAAAACCACTAAAGAATTAGGACAGTGAGTTTTTTTACGGATGGTTGACAGCTTGGGGGAACATTGTTGGAGGGGTATGCAGAAGACCATCTGTCAACTCCAGTTTCAGGCTTCCTGGTTACTTTAATCTTTTTCAAACCGAGGATGCTGCCGTTAATGTAGTGCCGCTGCGTTACTAACCTTGAGCTTGCTAAGCGTGCATTCAAGGCTTATTAGGGAATGCCTAAGATAGGACTAGCTTGGGTGCCAGGTCACAGCGAAAACGCAAGTAACTGCAAAGCTGCCGAGCTGACAAGAAAAGACATCCTAGTCTCGATGTTAGTATAATGGGAACGCGTCAGAGCGCAACTCTCTTCGTTTTTTCTACTACTGTCGCTTCGTGAGAGCTTGGCCAGCGCTGGACAACCAATAATTTTTACATTGTTGTTACAGTTGCTGCTCTATCGGCGTTCTACTGTAAGGATGAAAATCTTACCGGTTGTCAACTGTAGAATATTTGGAAGAAGACGAGGTAGACAGATTTTTTTCTTAATTGTCCTGTCTTTACGAAATCTAGGCTCTATCACTTAGAAGCTGACACTTTCAGATAACTCACTAAATTGGTGAGCATAGCAAATAAATGCCGAAGTAGATTTGTATCGGCCTTAAGACGCTTTTCGACAACAGAGGACTACATCTAGTAGTCCGCGTATGATCCTCATCTTGAGGTTCAGCCATCGAATCTAACCTAACCTTACCTAGCATAGCCAAACTAACCTAGCCTAACCTAAAATACTAGACCAGCTACTTTTTTTATGAAATCAAAACGAAAAAATGTAGGCAAACCACATAATATGTGGTTATATATTTGTAGTATATCTCTAATGATAAAATTGAACCTGCCTTCAAGACCAGTAGTCACTATATTGTTTTTCAAAAGACGAAAATGTAGCATTAAAAATGATTTTATAAAAGTGATACTCGTATTCGGTACCCATACTACAGGGTTTGGCCGGAAAGTAATAGGACTGAGTCGATTTAAAAAAATGTATAGAACCAATCGTTACAATTCTTTAAACACTTTCAAAATAGGCTCCTTCTGCGTCGAAGCAGCGCGGCCAGCGCGATTTTCAAGCATTGAAGGCGTCACGGAAGGTATTCTCCGGAATAGCCTTGAGAGCCGAGGTGCATACTGCTCGGCTTTCATCGGCCTTTTCAGACAAGGAAACAAAAAAAGTCCGGGGTGCCTCATCTGGGCTGTAAGGCGGCTGCGGAAGCGTTGGGATGCCGGCTTTGTTTGGGTAGCTGTTCAGAAGAAAGGCGGTGTGAGACGGGGCCTTGTCGTGGTACAACTTCCAATGGGGTGCGATGTCTTGTCGTACCCGATTGACCCCCGGTTTAAGTTTCTTAAGGACTTCCACGTAAAACGTGGCGTTAATGGTTTGTTCAGGAAGAACAAATTCATGGTGTACGATGCCTTTTGCTGTCAAAGAAGACAATGAGCATCGTTTTCACTTTGGATTCGCTCATTCATCAGCTACCTCTTTCCGGCTCTCCAAAAAGGCCTGGTGCCACCGAAACACACCACTTCTTGCTAAAGCAACATCTGATCTTGCTTGATCATATCAAACGTCTCTGTCGCAGATTTACCGAATCGCGTACCTCTGCTCAAATGAACGCTGCATTTTCGGCTTGCACCACTGACAGAAACACGTCGCGCGAAAATGTTTGTCTTGACTCTCCAGGTCCTCGAAGACAACTGACCAGCTGCTCGTTCCTTAGCTCTCTACCGAATCCCAAGTACGCTCCCAAGTACAGGCGCGGCGAAAGAAATTCAGTACTATTACTTTCCGGACAAACCCTGTATATTCCAGTCATACTACAATGCTGAGAAAATACCATTACTTCTTTCCGCTTCAAATCGGTTATGACTGTATTGGGTCATATACATATATCTTTTAGTAATATAGACATCCTTAAATCCATACTAAGTACTCTAAGTCTATGACCAAAACTCGATTGTTTAATACGCTTTTAGTATTGAATATGTCCAACCCCACGTAAATTACAAAAAATGTGAAACTGAAAACAATTATCATATTCCAAATATTTGTCCATACTCTTCTCCTCCTTTACAGCAACACCTGCTCTAAACTGTTTCAGCTAATCCCTATCCATTGCCTTTACAAGTACGTACATTTAAGAATTTGTGGCATGCGGAATTTGATCGGTTCGCCGGGAAGAGTGAGGGCTGCGGGTTCAGCGTAAAGGCATTTCCAACGGCAAATGGTAAAGAGTTAACACCAACAACACTATTGTGGCACCCTCTACCACGACACTGAAATCAGATATATGAACAACAACACTACACCCAGCTATTAACGGCATTCCACAAGAAACACTCGTTACTTTCGGCAAAGCAAGCTCACTAAGCCTTTACGTGAATCAGAAAGTGTCGGGTTTGGCAATTCGAAACGTCAAAGCAGAGCAAAAAAGGCAATAGAATGGTGGAAGTGGTAGTTGAAGGCGTCCAAGTGAAGTGCATTGAGGTGGTTTGGGGCAAATTAAGTTGCCTTGATTAACAGCTGTGGAATGTTGTTGCGGTCGGTTACTTGATGCGTTCGAAAACTGAACTGACAATGAAGTGGCTGGCTTTGCGGTTAGAAGAACTTAATAGGATTCATTCGCGCAATATTCGTGTGCAATCGCAATAATGGAGGCGCGGCATATTTAAGCGCTGTCAATCAAATTAAGAGCTGCTATTTTAACTTTTTTTGTGGTGAATGTAATGATTTTAAGTGTACTTGAGGTAAAAGAAAAATAAAATTTTTTAAAAATTAATTATGAAATGATAAGATATGTAATTATATTAAGATAAATGTATAGTTAGCAAAAGAAAAGCTTATGATTGGTATAGTTAAGTTAAGTAAAGTTCTATGACTGATCCACAAGATGAGCATCGAAATTGGACTACTGCATATAATCCTTTCCCTAAACAGAACATAGAATCAGAACTGTAATCAGATCAGACTCTTGTGAATCGAAAAAGTTCATTGAAGGCATTACAAATAAACATGGAATTTCATATTTCTATACTTTCTCAAAGTGTCAGTTCCGACGTGTTTAAGCCTTGATATGATAAATGCGCTACAATCAAGAACGAAGTATTAAGATGTTTCTTTCCCTTTTTCTTCCAAACAGCTTCTTCAACTGGTATCCGCTAGAATTCTCATCATTCTCACGTGAACTCCGATAGCTCAATGACCCCTACATCTACGCAGAGGCTGACCTTGCTGAGAGCGAGAAGCTCAATAACCCTCTTGAAAGCCATTTTAGGTAGGAGGATCTTTCAATCTCACAAGACCTAAAGGTGGCTCAGCGTTGGCTTAACTTCGGCGAAGCTCAGCCATTCAACACTAGTACAGGCGAAGGCCCATTTCGGCTCGTTCCCATTCTGCTAGTAGCAGGGCTAAGGTACATTTTATGCCAGCTCGCCAGGTTTGCAGTAGCATGCAATTCCACTATGACCAGAGTAGTCTCATCATGCTGATAGTATAGTTAATGGTCCGAGTTTCGTCGCCCTGCTTGAGTAGAGAGAAGTGCCTATCTCCAAATGGGGATTATATCCCAAGCAGTAAAACTATGACTAAAGGTGGTTTTGAGTCACTTTATTCCTTCAAAACATACATTTATGCCGACAGTCCGTTTCTAGACCTCATTATTATACTATTATTATTAATTAAACTCCGGACAAAAATGAATATAGAAAAAAATTATTCATCCTTACATATACCTACATAATTCATACTTTTGTCTACTTACAAAATTTTATTTTATTTTGATATTGACTTCATAGAAAGCGCTAGTATTAGTATATTTATTTGGAATACTGTGAACCTTTGGAGCAGATATCCTTACCCTAATATAAAAATACTAAATTTTCTTAATATAAATCATACTCAAATATGACTTGGTGTAGAGATTTTAAGGCAATGAAAATCGATAACTCGTAACACGATAATTTTCGATGAATCCGCTAATCGATTCGAGTGTCAAGTTCAAAGTTAAAAACTTCTAAGGCCGTTAAAAGGTCATCCAAAATATATGCAAGTATAATTTAATTATTTTAAATTTTTGTGTGAAAATTTTGTACTAAATCGTTTATTTCCGATGGTTCTTCATACGTATAAATCGGTTACTTCTTATAACGTAACCCTTATTCTAGCAAACTAATCCTTTCTGAGCCACCATCAATGACGATATCCTTCCACTCAAAAATTAACTGAAAAAGAATCAAATAATTGGATTATGTTAAAATACCTGTGAAAAACGCTTAAGCATTACTAACCGCCGACAAGTGATAGGTGTGAAGCCGTAGTAATGACAAAAGTTTAATCCTGCAGCACTTAAGTAAAGTGGTTAAGCCTATGGTCGTACAAAAGCACCCTCAAATGCCGTAAGATTCAACTTTTGCTACTATAAAATTTTGTTTTTAGAGATATAACATAGCAGGTTATAGCAGAATAGCTGTCAAACCAGCTTTCAAAGTAAACAAATGTTTTTGACTTTTGGATGATATGTACGCAAATTTAAATGATAATTTGATTATTATTATAGATTATGACTGTTATCGATATTAAAGAAGCAGACAAAATTATTATTCTCTAAAAATTAAGTGGTTATATCATCATCTGAATTTCAAAGTATCGATTTTTTGTCTTTAACGAAATGATTGGCTGAACTGATACGATGTTAATCAAAATTGTTTTCACAATTGTCAAATATTAAAATTTTGCTTAGTTCTTCTGTTATTACCTGTATTCTCTTATAATAATAACTTTACCCCTGGACACCGTTTTCCGGAGCTGCTCCTGGACATAGAGTGCGGAAACAAATGAATCCAAAACTATTCATAAAATATCGCTGATTATTAAAAACTTTCCAAACTTAATATTTTTTGTTAAATAAAATGTCACTGAAAAATTCACGATACAACGTTTTTTCGGAGGTGCAAGTTGATAATATCGCTTCTTTAAGAACGACAAACAATAATTAATAGAAAATGCATTACTATCACATACGTAGCTACTCAAATATTCCAAACAGCTTGTTGGCACCAAATTGCCTTTGTTGCATTAATGATGTTAACCTTACTTGCCACAAGGGCAATTAGTATAACATTTGACCTGCAACCGCTGAGACATCACAGGGGGGATAATTGTTGGCGTGGCTTCAGAAATTAGTGGTTTTCAACAGCCATTACGGACAGAATGAGTAGCGGTAGTGAGATTGAATTTGATATCACAAATGATGAAATCAAAGTGAGCCAAATTTAAAGCAGCATTTGAAAGCTTTGCTAAAGCTTGAAATTAAAGGGAAAAACCTATTTAAAGCAAATATGTCACCGCCAGCGAACTCTGTGCATTTAAGCCACACTTAATGTTAAAAGCCGAATGTAATCCGAAAAGAATCAGAAGAAAACCTATGGCTGCTGGCATATTCAGTTTAATCATTTATTTATTACATTTAAACTTTAATGCAATCGACATACACTTTGAACTCGACAGCCGCATACAAACGATGAAGCCGATAAATGCGAACAATTCAATATGGAAAATGCACTTATATACTTATGTATATTAAATGTATATACAAATACATATATATATGCATATATATCACTGCATATGTATGCTTCATTAAAAGCGCAAGCTTTAAAATGAGCTTGGCGACGGCCGAATTAATTTTATTAAACGACAATGTTCGAAATATTCGAAATGAGGACATGCTGCATATGAGTAAGTATATGTGGGGCTGCTTTGTAGTATATAAACATAAATACATATACATTTATATGTATATACATACATATATATAATCACTTAAACCTTCCACCCTCTTATTTCTGTATATGTGCGCCTTTAAGCCGCTTTTAATAAGCATTTATTCTGCAATCGCGAAATATGTGTGTGTGTATGTGTGCATTTTCGTAATTTTATTAAGTATTCAGATAATGTTAATATTTAATGCAATGCATTTGCGCACAATTCACAGTACGAAATTATTGACATTTTCAATAATAACATAAAAGCGGAAAACCATTATGTAACAAACAAATATTGACCTAAGACCTGCTAAAGCAAATACTAATTATAATTTAAACACAAATAACAGCATAGCATTACATACCACAATACGTATTTTCGTTGAAAAGGTATAAGCATTTAAGATCTTGAGTACCTGAGGCAGTAGTTTACGTGTACGGCTCATTTGCCAGAAAAGCTCTCAGAGTTGATAATAAAAAGAATTTTTGAAAAGTCAAAAATCGGAATGCGATGCTAAGATCTTAGTAGCTAAATTGCATTTAAAATAATTTAGAAAAAACTTCAAAACTTAGTATTCCAATTCCGAAACTCAAAATTAAAATTTCAGAATCGAACAAGAAAATTTTCTAAATTTAGAATTCAAAAGTAGCTTTAAAAACACTCATTTCGAAATTCAAAATTCTAATGACAAAATACGAAATTCTAATACCAAAATTCAAAACTTGAAATACAAATACTAAAATCCAAACTAAAAACCCAAAATTCAAAAATCGATTTTCTAAATTCAGCATTCAAATTTGAAATTTTCAATTCTAACTTAATTTCTTTTATTTTCTTAATTCAGTATTCAAAATTAAAAATTCGAAATTCAAAATTTTAATTTTAGAACTCAAAAAAAAGTCCAGAATAGCATAAAAAATTTAATTTCGAAATTAAAAAGTCAAATAATAAAATGCAAAATTCAAAACTCAAAGATCAAACAACAAAATTCAAAACTAAAACCCCAAATTTAAAAATTACCAATTTTCTAAATACAGCAATAGAAACTAAAATTTGATTTTCGATATTTTAAAAATTCTAAATTCTCTTCCATTTTTTAAATTTCGCATTCAAAATTAAAAATTTAATCTTCGAAAATCTGAATTTAAAAACCCAACATTTTAAAATCAAAATTAAAAATGTTAAATTTATTAATCGAGACAAGAAATTCGTAATTTGATTTCAAAATTCAGAATTTCAAAAATTACAATTTAAATTTCTAAAACTGAAACTCAAACACTTAATTGATCAAACCTAAGTCTTTCAGTAATTCCAAAAATTTAAAGTAAAAATTCAAAGTTCAAAAATAAAACTTCGAAATTCATAATTCAAAAATTCAGAAAACTCAATATTCAAAATTCTTAAATAAAATACAATTTTCAAAACATGGAAATAAAAAGTTCAGAATCAAAATTTTAAGTTTCACAACTTTAAATTCAAAGTAAAAATTGAAATTTCAAATCCACAAATTTCGGAACTAAAAATTCTGAACTTAAAATGCAAAATTTAAAAATCAAAATTCGAAATTCTTAACTGAAATTACAGAAATTAAAATTCACTATTTAAATTTCGTCAATCAAGACTTAAATTTCCAAATTCAAAATTCGGGAATTGAAATTAAACTTAAAGTTTAGCTTTCAAAATTCAAGTATTTAAAGATAACAATAACAAGCTTCAAATTTCAATATATAAATTCAGCACTAAAAAGTTAAAACTAAATTCAATTTTTGAAATTCAAAATTTCTAGCACGAAATTCAAAATTTGTACTTCAAAACTCAAAAGAGAAATTTTAAAATTCCAAACACGAAATTCTTAATTCAAGAAATAAAATTCAAGAAAAATATAAAATGAAAACACGATATTCAAAATCCAAATTCAAAAATTCAGAATTTTATATTTAAGCTCTGCATTCGAATTTCGAATTCAAAATTCGGAACTGAAAACAAAGTTTTCTAAATTCCGAAATTCGAAAATTAATATACAAAATTCGAAAATCAAGATTAAAAACGCAATCTTTTGTTTTTCAAATTCCGATTCTCAATTTCGAAAGTCAAAATTCAAGATTTAAAATTTTAAAGTTAGTTAGTTAGGTACTTATTTCCAATTGAAAAACTCAAATTTAAAAATTTAAAAATTCAAAACTTAAAATACCCAAAATTAAAATGGAACTTCGGAACTCAACACGCTTAACTTAAAATCGGATTTCTTTACGCCAATAAGCTCTTTAAAGATTCAACTTCCGTGAGGACATACTATGTATTTATCTATGTCAGTATGTATGCTCATTTTATCCGCTGATTGCTTTCTCTCCGACTCATACTTCATCAACATGTACTTGCAACAACAATAACAAAAGCAAATAATTGCGTTGCATATTGTGCATAGGGCAAGGAGGCCAGCAGACGCTGTCAGTAGCAGTCATCAATCTTAAAATTAAAAACAACTTCATTGAACTGAAAATAAAAGAACTCTCCGCTGCATTTGCATAAATTTCTACCATATTCCAGCTTACAATCTTCAGCTTCATCTTCGTTGTGCGCAACAGCGGCGCGTGTTGCTGGCATGTTGCATGTTGCATATACGGTGTTGCTTGTAAGTACATTAAAGAAATTTTGCAGCCAAGGTAGAAAAGATGAGAAAAATAAAACCGAGAGAATTGATGGAAAATTTGCATTGATGATGAAAATGAGTAACGCACTCACAGACACACACACACAAATTTATTCAGTTGCATGCAACTTATACAGTAAATCATAAAATATCATGCCACGCGCTCCTTTGCACACTTTCTTATCATCAACTTGCAACTTCGAGTTGTTCAATGCAGTAGAAAAATAGCAAAATGGAAAGTTATGCATAAGAAAGCTTAATTGCCAGCAAAAGCTTGGTCCCGCTTATCATTTAATGCAAATGAAGTAGCCGTCATAGCTTTGAGTCTACATCGATGTCGGTAAAAGCAATCCTTTAAATTTTCAGAACAGTTTTTGCTCTCCTTTGTTGATGAAGTTCATTTCCGACAAATTTTTGTGTATGGAAAAGCGAAAATTTTCCCTCAACTATTACGCATTCGTCATGTCAAAGAGCTTAACACTCTCCTCTACAAAGTCCACGATTAAGTCAGAAAATAAACCCAAGAACTCGGAGTTAGCAAATAATATTGATAATCTGCCTTCCAACAGACAAAGGCTCTCTTGTCACCAAAACTTAGTGGGATAAAGAAGAAGAACCTGAAGACCAGAAGCAGAACTGTGTACACCTTTGCCTATCTCTTAATGACTGTGAATCCCTCCTTTAGACAGCACCTCTTCCCTGTTGTTTTCTTTCAACCCGTTAAAATCATCTTGTATTCGTTACTATACATCTCTTTAAAGGATTATAATTCCATCACTTAACATTTTTTCAAGAAGTAAAATTTGTGTAGGAGCTAAACTAAAATCGATAGGAGCTTTGCTCTCTGTCGAAATCTATTTCTAAAAGCCTATATTTTTTTGGCTTCTAAAGGATGCTTTTTTATTTAACATTATGTTTTAAAAATGATTTCGGGCAAGTGTCCGTCTCGATTGGCTCCAATAAAAAGCACAGCAAGAGACCCAATTTTCAACCACTTTTTGCAGCAATTGCGGCCATATTTCGAATATTCTCTTCCAAGACGTCAATCGTCTCAGAATTATCTTCATAGATAAGCGAGTACACATAAGCTCTCAAAAAATAGTCCAGCGGTATTAAATCGCACGATCGCGGAGAACTCGTATGACACGTAGTGCAGTCATGATGGAACCAAAGGTAGTCTTCAACAACATTCTCCGATTGAGGAACGAAAAACTCATTAATCATGACTTTATAGCGTTACTGATAGTCAGCAACACCATGGCCAGCTTAATTTTTGAAAAAATAAGCAGCAATGATTCCCTCTGACCATGGTGCACACCGAACTGTGAAAATCGGTATCGGTGGTCATCCCTTTTTTTTACCGAACCACCGAAAAACCCCTCCGAAGAAAATATTGACTGACTCAAAATCGGATTATTTAAAAGACCACGTTAGCTATTTAAAATGTCTTCGCGATTTAACTTAGCTGAAATTTTAAAATTTGTACATTTTATTGCTTCCTCCATACTCGAGACTGTGATTTATATTAAACACTACTTTAGAAAATTAATCTGAAAATAATTTATCAATCTTTAGTTTAAGTTGATCTAAGCTCTTGTACTACCGCTGCTTTGATTTAATAATATTTGAAGTAAAAATTTATTTGCTGTTAAAGTAAGTATTTAATTCTTTGCTTTTGCAGAAACATATATACATTTCAGTCCCAGGAGCAAAAGCTGGCTTTAAGATTTCATTCTCCTTTCCCCAAATCTGTATTAAAATAAGTCCGAACTCTGCATATTTGATAGCCCATATCCGAGAATTGAACGCATCAACTAAATATGCGCTCGCCAACCGCTGCACCCAGCGGCAGTAGCAACGTGTTTAATGCGAAGTAATTAATTAAGAGAATTTCAAAATCAATAGCAGCGAATAAATTTGTCGGACGCACGCGATGTGTGAAAATTTTAGTGGCGCGCTGATGGAAGGCAAATAAAGGGATTAATGCAAAATAACTAGCCTGCAATTTACATTCCCAACCATATATATGTATGTATGTATATATATATATTTGCCATCTCATGTATTTGAACGCACGCACTGTCGATGACCACTTGCCACTCGCCACTAGCCAGTGGGCAAATAGTGCATGCGGCAATGCATTCAACTTCGACGAATTGAAACAGTTCTGTTCGGTACTCGCTGCTCTCCCCTGCTCGGCGCTGCGCCTGTAGTTTACATCTTTGTTTGTTTTCTTATTGAATTTCCCTGTTTACATCTCTGTAAGCATACGCAACATTTGCCAAGGCATACAGCGTAATCAATATGCTCGATGCAGAGTGATGCATTGACAAATACAATGCCAGCTCAATTTCACCGTCATGGCACATAAATCCAACATATTTGGTATATATACCAATGCATAATGCAAGTATAATTGAGGTCACCCAGTAAGCAAATATGGAAGAAATTGCAGGAAGGTATTACTGTCGGATAATTTTATAAGAGACTACGATTTAACGGATTTGAAATAAATGAACTTAACTTCGGCAGTAACAAAGCTATAATATCCTTCAAGGTGCATATCTTATAGTGGTCAGAATTTAATAATATATTTGTGGCTTTGCCTTGAATATTTATCTTTGCCGGATTTGGTAAACATTTTTGGTCAAATAAAAAATTTTTCCATACCAGAACTTGATTTTCATCGACGCTACAATTTATATTCCACAATAGCCTATAATAAGGGGATATGATGGTTTTAATGGCCGATAAATGCCTATTTTCAGCAATTCTTTTGTCCATATAGCATTAAAATAATTAGTATTTTATGAATTTTGTAACAAAGTTTTCGAAGTTGAGAATAAGTTATATTTGAAGTGGTTCGAAAATATTAGGTTGTCAAATATCTCCCTTCCGCCTTTTTGTTTTTATTAGTTTGGATATTGCGCTCAACAGTTATAGGCGTGTAAACATGGAGTTCACTAACCCTTAAATTAGGGCTATTTTAAAATTATCCCTCGTTAAAGGCAAAACCACTAGAGAAACGTTTCGTGAAATTAATGGTGTTTTGGGGGATGGAACTCTATCACTTCGAACTGGGGAGGAATGGTTTCGAGGATTCAGAGCGGGTGAAAACGACACCGGCGGAAGACCTGTGACAACGAATACCGATCAAATCATGGAAAACATCGAGTTAGACCGGCATGTGGCATCTCGTGACATCGCCCAGAAGATGGGAGTTAGTCACCAAACCATCTTAAGCCATACACAAAAAAGCTGAAAAGTGGCTATCCGAGTTCTTCGCAAATAAGAAAGAGAGCTTCTAAGACGGGAGTATTATGAAGTTGCCATCTAGACGGAAACAGATTATCGAACGAAACGGCGCATATTTTCACTAAATCCGATCACAGTAACACTTTTTATAAAGCATTGAATTAGGAGCAAGCAAGCGGAAAGGTTATATTTGACAATCTAATATACAAGGTCTGTCGCAAAAGAAACAGAACTTTTTAAATATAACTGTTTCTGGTGCGCCACCTATTGGTGGATATAAAAAATAAAAAGTTTGATCTCTTGTTGGCATTTTGTAAAAATTTTAAGACAATTGGATAACTACAATCGGTGTTATCGATTAAAAATTTGACAGCAGCTTTTGGTCATCGGTCGTAAAATGCATTTTGATCAAAGAGCAAATATTAAATTTTGTTTTAAACTTGGGAAAACGTTTACTGAAACATTTCAAATGATGAAAAAAGTTTATGGTGATCAGTGCCTATCCCGTAGTAATGTGCATGAGTGGTTCAAGCGATTCCAAGAGAGTCGTGAGGACCTCTATGACGATCAGAAGTCGGTCGTCTTCAGAAGTCAAAAATAAAAACAATGCTGATTTGTTTTTACGATTCCGAGGGTATTGTACACCGAGAGTTCGTCCCACCTGGCCAAACGATTAATGCTGTGTTTTACCTTGGTGTTACGAAGCGTCTCTTGTCACGCATTCATCGGGCTCGACCACAATACCGTGAGGCAGGGTCCTGGCAGGGTTGCACGATAATGCGCCGTGTCATCGGTCGACGCTTGTTTTTTGACGACGATATTCTCAAGAGCATTCCGAAAAATGACCTTGAACACTCATTTGAAATGCTAATTGACCGGGCTAAACGCTGTATCGAGTCAAAAGGAAACTACTTTGAATAAAAAAATATAATTTTTGAAATATATTAATTTTTTGTTGTGTTTTTTAAAAGTCCTGTTTCTTTTGCGACAGACCTTGTATACTGTTATTAGCCCAATGTTTGCATGGACTTCTTATACTATGAACACGGTATATTTAGTTTGCTACGAAGTTTGAAAACCCTAAAAGAAAACATTGTGGACCTCTATACGTCTGTATATACGCCAACTAGTCCCTTCGTTTTTCAGATATCGATCTGATATTTTGCCTACGTCCATCTCTCCCCTAAAAACTGCTGACTTGTCGGAACTGCCGATGTTGGCCCACCATAAAGTGTAACTGCCATACAAACTGTATGATGAAAATCAAGTTCTTGTAGGAAAAACTTTTTTATTTGTAAAGATATCTTCACGAAATTTGGCAGGGATTATTTTTATAGCCAACGGTACATAATTTGAAGAAATTGTTCGGAGCGGACCAATATAAGGTATAACTGCGATACAAATCGATCGATCAAAATCAAAATAAAGATTTTATGCTGTAAGAAATGCACCTCATATGGCAATTATAGCTTCAGTGCATCCGAGCTTAACAGATTTTCTTGTTGTTCTCCAATTTCTAGAATTGGACTTAATAAGTTTTATTTATCTCACTTCTATTTGTTTACGTAAATTCATTGCTTAACTCTGGTTCTTTTGCACAAATCGCGATAATTTTCCGAAGTCTGAAACTATTTGCTCACTGGGTACACACTAGTTCTTATACAGAAATCATTTCACATGCCATACACACACACACAAACACATACACACAAGCGTATTTTCATGCCAAATATTTACTCAAAGTTAATATAAATTTCATTTGTGTACATTAAAACTTGTTTTTGGTGCTGTTAACATTTGCATTCATAGCGGTTGTTGTCGTTCGTGTTGTTGTTGTGGGGAAACTGCAACTCTGTTGCAGACGATTGCTTGTTGCTGATAAAATCGCATTTAATCAATGAGTTTGTTGTTGTGGTTGTTTTTGTTGCTGTTTTTGCTGTTGTTGTAGTCATTATTGTTGTTGTAGTGGTTGTTGCATATGCTTTATTGCCGATCTGCCAGCATTAACTCTTCACTGCGCTGCCAAAATTTCCAATGCAACGGATTTGCGGCTTCATGTATGTGTGTGAGTGTATGTTCGTGTGCGATGCCGGCGCTTTTCAATATTCTCATTATACAAAATGGTCGCCTGATTTTATTTACATACGCCGGATTTGTTTTGCATGCCAATTGTAACTATTTTTGCCGTCATTTGTAATCATTACCAATCCAATTGGCAGTTTTGTTGCAAGCGCTGTTGTTGTTGTTGTTAAGTGGAGAAATGGCGAATTGTTTCATTAATTTGTCGCCGTTAGGCTGTTCCGTTCAATTTTAATGATTGCTGTTAGTCTAGAATTCAATTAGTATTGGTGGAGAACAACAAACGAATAAATGCATTAGCAATTACTTTACCGTTATTACGTAAATACATTACAAGTACACATTTCGTTTGCGGTGAAATTGGTTAATTTTAGCAAATATTGCAAAATTGTTTCGAATTTTTTGGGAAAAATATGTTTAGTCTGATTTTTGTTTAGCAATAAATATTATATATTGAACTTGTGAAAGCTTTGAAGAAGTCTTTGGTTAGAAAAGGCTAAGAGGGTGACGAATCGTACGAGGAACTGACATAAATTACTTGAAATGATACATCGAGATAGAACAGCAAGCAGTTTTAGGCCCTGCAAGATCTTCACATACCTTTTGTATTGCATTAAACTACGAGCAGAAAGTGGAATATGAACTGGGCTAGTGAATAAAAAAAGTTTTCTATATAGGCACTTATTTTTAATCGATTAATTTGTATTACAACCATATAGTATTGTAGTCCAATCCGAAATTTATGAGTGACCTCGCTTGACCCCATAAAATGTAAACAAAAGGGTCATTGACCCGTAATGTAAGAAACGGTTGTTGGCAAAGAAATATGTAGACAAAAGTTGTAGACTTGGCTGAATGTAAAAACGGTTTTGGACTTGGCTAAATGTAAACAAAAAGGTCATTGAATCCATAAAAGAAAGCAAAGGGGTCATTGACTTCGAAAAAAAGTACACAAGGCGGTCATTCGCCCCACAAAATATAAACAAAGGGGTCACTGATCCCCAAAAAACAAAGGCTTTTGACTTGACTCAATGCAAAAAAGGTTTTGAACTTGGCTGAATGTTAACAGTAGGTCGCTCATAAAATGTGTAAAATAAGGTCACTGAACCCACAAAATGTAAACAAAGAGGTCATTGACCCCAAATGTAAACAATGGTTGTTGATTTAGCTAAATGTAAACAAAAAGGTCATTGACCTCATAAAACGTAAATAAAGGGATCATCGACTCGACCTCGACCAAATGTAAACTAATAGGTCATTGACCCCAATTTTATCAATGGTTGTTGACTTGACTAAGAAATTATGGTGGTGGACTTTTCTAAATGTATGCAATAACTTTATTGGCCTTATATAATGTTAACAAAAGCGCCATTGACCTTGCGAAAATGTAAACGAAAAGATCTTCGACCTCATCATGCAAACAACGACTTCATAAATATAAACAAAAAGGTCGTTGACACTTTAAAATGTAGACAAAAGTGTCATTAACTGCATAATGTAAATAAATGTTGCTAATTTGGCTAAATGTAAGAAGTTTGTGGACTTGGCCATATGAAAACAAATTTATCCGTGATCCCATAAATTGCCAAAAAAGTTATAAGTACTGATTTTGACTGTTGATTTGTTTATTTAATAAACTCTTTAAGTAGTTCAAGATTTGCGACTTATGTATTTCGTATTTAATATATTCTTTCAATGGGTTTTTGTTGTATTTAGTGTAGGTTTATGAGACTTACTTTACAAAGAAGTTTTGAAATGGGTTATGCACAGGTTTGTTAGCTCTAGCTTAAAATAAATCCATTGAATTTTTGCTTAGCAGACACTAGCCTCGTAAACAAAATTTTATCTATTTTATTCTCTTTAATATTCACTTTCTAAATCTATCCTCTCTGGAATACTATTAAGTGTTTATTGACAACTTTGAGATGACATGTTCAACATACGAAGGATAGGTACTAACACTAAGAATGAAATCAAAATCGGTCAATAGCCTCGTTACAATTTGTGAAAGTGATCAGTACGACATGATATGAATGAACGGTATATGTGATCCTAATAGTACAGCTACACAATGAATATCAAAATATTAATTTTAGAAATTTTAAGATTGAGATTTTTTAGGCGATGAGGCGAGCTACAGCTGAGAAGTATTTCAAACCAATTTAGACTTGAAAATCAATATCTGAAAGCCTTTGTTCATATTCAGACAAGCCTACCAGAATACGAATATTTTATAGGTTTTAGAAACCTCTTATTCTACACATTACCAAATCTTCTAAAAAATCTTAAAATACAATTACTAAAATAAAATTCCTTCAAAACTGTATTATATCGGCCAGCAGAATTAAAAATTAATATAAAACTCTTTCTAATATAAATCAAATGAACGCCATGCGAAGCAAGATATTACTTCCGGCCACACATGTGCGCTTTGCTTGTCACTGCAGGCACACACTTCGCTTTTTAACTATTATTGCCAAATGTTTGTATCTGAACTTAAGTGCATACTTACATGCACCCAAGCCTTCTAAAACACTTACATGCTTCTCAGTACAGGAGTATGTAATATATGAAATATACCATAACTGTCTGTTGCGTTTCGCCCTCGAGGGCTTTTGACATACATAAATATAGAGTGGTGTGTAAGTTTGAAATTATTGCTGTCACTTTGGCAGTGAATTGGAAAAGTTTTCACAAAGTATTTACTTCAAGTTCCACTTCTTGCTTGAATATTTGTTTTGTTTCGCCATTCGTGTAGTTGCTATTGTTTTTGCCTTTTTTTGTATGCTTTTTGCTTCAGCGAAAGAAGTCGTACGCCTTTGACAAGCAAAACAACGGACTCACGCTGGCATACCGGGTATTGCTGTCAAATATTTTCAATGTCATTGCATTGGCTTCATTTATAATATTGCGCACTCAAGTAGGATGTCCACAAGAACTTGCGGAATGACTCGGAAAGCTAGCGCGCGCACATACTTATTTGAAGGTACATACATACTAGTATATATACATATATACAGAACTAGAATAATGGCACTCTATGAACAAATATCTTCATATATGTATGCATATGTATGTGTGTGCATGGTGTGCTTGCATTTGACTTGCATTGCCTGCTGGCTGTCTTTTCTTCCTGCAGAGTTCACGCTGCCGGTTGACATTCATTTTGCCGGCACGTTGCACAACTGCTGCTGACTCTAAGTGCATTTCGCCATGACAAAGTATTTACTAGTAAGTAGTACATATACCCAAATATATAGCAGCAATATGTGAATATGTATATATGTAATATTTTCTAATTTTGGAATACCCGGACGGAAATTGATTCGGTAAGTTTTTGGCTTTAACTAAGTGAGAAGGTAGAAGAAACCTTTACTTGGGTGTTTTCGAAGCTATAATACCCTTTAGAGATGCATTTCTGATTGTACAAAGGGGTATGAAAGATTCGTTTCCTTGGATAATAATCTCTTCCAAATTTCAGGGAAACATCATGCCAATATGACTTCATAAGATGGAACTATCCAGACGCTTTCTCCTCCACTAACCATCATTAACCTAACTAAGGTTGAACCATCTCGGTTGCCATACTGCTTATGTCAGACATGGTAAATAGAGTAGATGTTTGGACTCTCTCTCATGCCAACCTCCTTACACTTTCTATGTGATGCCAGTACGTTGTAACCCGTGAACCCCACAATAGTTCTGTAGACTTTTCGATGCCATTTGAACAGAAAGCTTGTGTGTTTTCCTTTCGCTCACTTGCATATGATCTTGACAATCCTGCGTGCCCCTGAGGCATTCCACTTCACCCTGATCCATCTGTTAGGGCTTTCGAAAATTTCAACAACAACTATACCCTGCTTATAAGCACATTCTATGCGGCAATGAGATGTCTGATTATTGCTTTAATTGTAGCTTACCTATCGACTTATAGTTATAACATGTTATTGGTGTTCTTTACAAGCTTGTATTTCAGTGGATTGCGTTTTACTACACCATCCACCCTCTTTTAGGATGATTTGAACCTTCTCTCTCATAAAGCTTGACGAGATTTGGTCTGTTTTATCCACCGACCCCCTGCCGAGCTATGTTGGAAGGTTCTTGTGAAAAATTAATTCAGAACCTTGCAGCTGATTTCGCTGGCGAGCTTTCCCCTGCAATGTCAATTGGTGACAAGTAAAGTAACCTTTCCCATTCAGCCCTTGGTTTGGTTCTAATTGCTTCCGTTATGCAGAGATCCATCTTAATCACTGCAATGATTTCCTGTATGATATTTTACTGGCAGCGATCCCCTACATCAAGACACCGTAAAGTAAAATTGTCTTAACTATGATGTATAACACTAATGCATAAGGACAGTTAATCGGCCTTTGTTAAGTCCTGCTTATTCTTTCATGTGTAGAGAGCACCACTCATTTTTACCCTATCCTCCACAATAGATTTACTTGGTGTTTGCCCTAGTAGTTAACTAGCCCTGCGGGTTTCCATAGCTGGATTACTACCTTGTAACGAGTACCATATCCGTCTTACCGGCATTTATCTTTAGGTTAGCCGATAATGTAAAATGGTGTATGACTTTTAGAGCGCTATTCATCTAAGTACTTGCCCGTCATTGGTATATCTATGTCGTCTGCTGACAGCCTAATCTGGAGGCTCTTCCTTAAAATTTTCTCAGAAGCTCATTTGCCACAAGTGATCACAAGACAGGCGACAATACACCACCCTGAGGAGTTCCTGTTCGCGCATTTGACTCATTACGAGTATTAAATGCAAGCCGCTGAGGGCATATTCCCTTTACTCTAGAGCTCTCTCTATTTTTAAGTTCACAATGGCCAGGCGTCTCTTGCTGTCCAAGTGGAATTTTTCGTATCCACATAAATATCTGCTTCCCCTTCGATAATATATTATATAATTCGAGTATTACGCCTAATTGTAGGTAAAGTCTTTTTTTAATTTTGCCTACAATTAGGGTTACTTAAACTCTCTAGAATCTAAAAGATAGAATCGGAAAAGTTTAACTTCAAAAATTTTGAAACAAATTTCCTAACAGGCCTTCACCAGCCTTCACCAAAGTGCAAGTATGCATGTGTAAGCGCATTTGAAGTACAACTGTTTGTTCAAGCACTCCTTGCAGCCGCTGCTGGTCGACTAGTCGAGTGAATATGAAAAATTTCATGACATTTTAATGTGACTGCAAACACTACGGGATATTTTTAATGCAATAAATGAAATTTATTTACCGATGTTTCTTGAATGGCGTACTCAGCTTTATAAATTATGCAATGTAGTTGAAAAAATTAAATTCCCTTGTAACGCTTCTAAAAAAATAAAGATACTATTGGCGTTATTGGAAAATGATAAATTCGCAAATATTTGTAAATTAAATTGTTCAATTCATTAACACTTCAAGGACGTATTGATTTGCTAATTTTATAATGACAGTAGAAGGCAGTTTGATCTTTGAACAAGAAAATCTCATTTGATGCTGTATTCTCATATAGTATCAAGTATTATTGAAAGAGAATGAGTTCAGGCTAATTTTATTGATATATTCTTCGAGTCGGTTATTATATCAGTAATATGACGGCCGTGGAAGATGTAAATTGGTTGTAATAATTTCCATTAAACTCCGATAAATCTAAGGAAACCTTTGTCAATATGCCTTACATGATGACCACTGGCATAGCTATAGTAAGTTATGGATCCATTTTGATCACATTCACATCACACCAGCAATATTGCTGATAAGGTTTGTAAAGTAACAACTAGATTTAAAATGAAGTTCTATTGAAAAAAATACATGGCAGTGGGTCGTTTAACACCACACTACTAAATATTCAGTTTAATTCTTCCTAGCTAAATACAATATTTTCAGCTTTATACATTTTTTTGTCGATTATTTCGTATTATTTCGATTTTGTATTCAGAAACTCTATACACTAGACACTTAGATCAAGTTATTAGTCTACCAGTTACCACTATTGAGCCTCTGCACTATTTATAGATTCGGTTGTGTTAAACCTTACAAACCCTTTCCATCTAGCCATGACTACGGAAACTCCAATACCTTGAAAGAATCCGCATGGAAGCCCAAAAGTTTCATTTCGGTATATTAATGTCGCCTCAAGAAACTCATAGAAACTTTGACATAAATTTCGGGTAGTACTTTGGGGTAATTAACCAAAATTTTAACTGATAGTTGGTTTGCAGGGTTTTTAAATTATATATAGCACCGATCAGCTTAGAATCCTGTCATGAACTTCAAGTCAATTGATCTCTTTTTCTATTTATATAAAATTTAGTCACGAAGCGATTTGACAAATTATGTTTTGTGTGTTTGCGAATAGTGCAAAGCCTTCCAATACCTCTTCACTGATGAAAATATTTAAAAAAAAGTGATGGATATGATGCTTGAAAATAATCTAGCAAATGTTAGAGAGATGACAAAAGCGCTCGAAATCTATCGCAAGTCCGTTCGAGTTATTTTGGTGGATATTTAGGGTATGAAACGCGATGTTGCTCGACTCGTCTCTAAAATCAAGGTGATGTTCATTGTTTTTATCGATATTCGTGGTTTGATGCATCATGAATTTGTTGCGGTAGGATAGCAAGGAAAAGAAGTTCCATTTATCCGTTCGTCGAAAACGGTCGAATTGGGAAAGAAAAATTCGTGGATTTTACTCAATGATAATGCACCATCACATCGAGCCACGTTTGCGACTGAATTTAAAACTAAAAACGCAATGAATGCCATCGATCAACCGCCGTATTTACCATATTTTTCTTGTTCTCGAAACTGAAATTGCCGCTTCGTGGAACCCGTTTTCAGTCGAACGAAGAGATATAACAAAACTCGCCGAAGGAGCTAAAGGCCACCCCAAAAAGTGCTTATGAAAACCGTTTCGAGGACTGGAAAAGTCATTGGCATAAGTACATATATAATTTCTAGTTTGGATTACTCTGAAGGCGACTCCGCCTGATAAGCTACTTCTTGTGTTCAAATTTTCACAACAAGATCTCAAAAACTTTTATATACAGATGGGCAAGGCTAAATCGCCTCAGCTCATCTCACCGAGCATTAATATATGTTTATACTTTATAGTATCTACCGACGCCTTCTTCTGTTCAGGGTATAAAGATAACCGCTTATCGTTTATAGTAAAAACCGCGAACGATTTAAAAAATTAATTAAATGAGATCTGAGTAATGGATGAGCATGCAGCATAGCTTCCCGCGAACGAATGATATAGCAGCCATGAAGGTAAACCACAGCAAAATAAAGAAAATAAAGTCATATTACAAAACCTGTGCACCCACACAAACGTAACCGCTAGCTGCCGCAAATGCTTGCAACTAATACAGCCGGTGGGTTTGTGCAACTTGTGCCCTCGCCGTTACTGCACGCGCATTAAGTGAATGAAAATGGTCGCTAAAAATTATAACAATCGGATTGGAGCGAATTTGTGGGTGAATATGTGTATGTGTGTGTGTGTGTGGATGTGCCATGTTGCATGTTGCAAGTGCCACCATAGCAAAAACGAAACTGAAATTTAACGGAAATCGGAAAAGCAAACCAGCAAGACGAGCAGGTCGCAGAGACATAACAACAACTACAACTGCATGTATACGTAATAGTAGTTTGTAGATATGTATAAGTTTGTAAGTGTAAATGTTTGTGTAAATGTTGCATGCATACATACACATTCTAACACACATACTAGCATACATAGAGCAATTTCAAATATTTCTGGCGCTTGATTCTCTGCATAAATTTAATTAAGTTGCAAAACTGTTCACCATCACCCTAGCGAAACAACAACACTAACAACCAACAACAACACTATATCATATCAGCAATAGCTTACCACCAAAGGTTCTGCGAGTACTTTGTGCTTTCATTAGTATATGTGACATTGTGTGCGTGTGTGTGCGTGCACTTCATGGCGACCAGCGGGAATTTAACGGGAACTCGGTAAATTGAGTACAACAAAGGGGCGGCATGCTCGCAGGCGTGCATATGCAAGTGAGTGGTGCATGGCAGGACACTCACACACACACACCTACACACATAGTCACTCGCATAAATTTTTGTCTATAAAAAGGTGTTGGAGTGTAGGCGGCCGCTGCATTAGCAGACTGAGTGGCCACAAAGAGCGCAACAAGCCGACAGCGTAATTGGTGGCGCAATGGGCGCATTGGCGTTTCGCCAAAGGTCAACTGTCAGCGAGAGAACCAAACAATCTCACTGCCCATGGTTGTAACAACATGAATGTGTGTGGGTGTGTGTGTATGAGTGTTTGGCGTGTCGCTCGGTTCAGTTTCTATGTGAAATGTATACGCCAGTCTCTCTGTGTGTTTGTATAAGAACTTGGCAGAGCTGGAGCTTATAAAACACTTTAGTTTAATCAAGTTGGCGCTCACATTCACCGGCGGGTGGCAGCAGCGTTTACTTTGTTGCCGCCTAAGTCGCAAAACAATGCAACTGCGTGGGGCTCCATCTAAAAATATTATGTATGCATGGGTATGTGTACGTACATACTTTTACTGTTAGAAAAGCTAGGAATTAGTTTTTGTAATGGGATATTTAAGCCCGCAGAGTTTTTCATTTGTTAGTGAAGGTATTAAAAAATATGACACTTTCAACGCGCTATGGACATGTCCACTATAATTGTACATATGTTTAGAGTTGTGGGTGGTATGGTCATTTATTCTTATTTCTCTTATTTCTGTGTGTTATTTTTGTAAAATATTTATATAATTCTTAGTGTTACTATTTTTTCCATTAATATAAATGCAAATCATGTTTTTAATTAATTTTCCATACATTTTGCATCTTGATGAACTTGGTAGGGCATCAAAAAATACTAGCTCACAGGCATATTTTGGTTAGAGTAGGGTCCGTCCGTCTGAAGAAGGTTAAGTTCGAAGATGGGCAAAATCGGCCCACTGCCACGCCCACAAAATGGCGGAAACCGAAAACCTATAAAGTGTCATAACTAAGCCATAAATAAAGATATTAAAGTGAAATTTGGCACAAAGAATCGCATTAGGGAGGGGCATATTTGGACGTAATTTTTTTGGAAAAGTGGGCGTGGCCCCGCCCCCTACTAAGTTTTTTGTACTTATCTCGGAAACTATTATAGCTATGTCAACCAAATTCTATAGAGTCGTTGCCTTCAGGCATTTCCATATACTGTTCAAAAATGGAAGAAATCGGATAATAACCTCGCCCACCTCCCATACAAAGGTTATGTTGAAAATCACTAAAAGTCCGTTAACCGACTAACAAAAAACGTCAGAAACACTAAATTTTACCGGAGAAATGGCAGAAGGAAGCTACACCCAGCCTTTTTTTTGAAAATGGGCGTGGCGTCGCCCACTTATGGACCAAAAACCATATCTCGGGAACTACTCTACCGATTTCAATGAAATATTTTCTTAACACCCTGATGACATGTACAAAATATGGGTGAAATCGGTTCACAACCACGCCTTCTTCCAATATAACGCTATTTTGAATTCCATCTGATGTCTTCTCTGTATAATACTATATACATTAGGAACCAATGATGATATTTGAAAAATATGTAAATGACTGATAATGAAATCTCGATTATCACTTTATCGTGCGAGAGTATAAAATGTTCGGTGATACCCGAACTTCGCCCTTCCTTACTTGTTTTTTTATAATGCCTGCCAAAAATCCAAATTTCAGTGTTTTACCTTCGTCCAAGTTCTAAGTTAAGGTTTTAACTTATTTATTACACATATTATTTTATTATTACACGTATTTTTCACTTTAGATGATCCTGGAAAGAGTTGTCCTGCCAATGCGGGTGCATCGTTTTTCCGTGGGATCACCGGAAACGGCATCGCAATGGCTGAGCTTAGAATATTTTTTTCCAAAAATTTCAGAGTTTCTTTGCTAATAGTGTATGATTGTAACAATAAAAAATTCTAATAAAACATTTTATTTTTTTTTTAAGAAAAAAAAAAGTTGTTGAAAAAACATTGTTTTTTGTCCAAGGGAACCCATGTATCGCCTTAAGGAAATTCAAATGTTTTTTTATATAATTGATACAATTAAGCTCTTAATATAACATCACTGAAATGTCAGGCACGTCTTCTTTTGCAGGAATGAATTCGATGAACCCATCTTTCAAGTACTTTTTCCACTAAATTAAGTCATGTTCTTCTAAAGCTTGAAGAGAGTCTGGTTTATTGTTAAATACCAATGACTTCAAAGAAACGCACAAGAAGTAGGCTAATGGTGTTAAATCATAACTTCTTAGAGGCCACACAATTTCGGTATCACCAACTTCATTTCGAAAGAAATACGGACCGGTGTTCCCACCAGACCAAAAACCACAACAAACTGTAAATTTATGTGAATGAGAATAATTTTATGCGGATGCATAGTAAAATTCTTCCTCAAAATTCGCCGGATTGTGGTTTGAGGCAGTCTCAGTTTCGTATTGGCACTTGAACATTATGTAAAGAAAATTTATGCTCGAAATTTGTCACAACTCTACGAAAAACGAGCACAGATGAAAGGTATTACTAAAAATTCCTATGGTAGTGTACCAAATAAGCTCCTTGATGACAAAAAATCCATTACTCTTCATTCATTTTTGTTGGTTTTCAAGTCATACATCCAGTTAAAGGAACCGTGCTTGAAAAACATCACGTTCGATTAGGAGATAGCAGCTGATCTCAACATCTCTTATGGATGGACTCAAAACATTTTGGTTAATATATTAGATATGAAGCGTAGAGGCTTTATTAGCGCTGGAAGTGCAATTTTGACACGCTATCATATACATTGATATCTCATTTCATTGTTCTGTTTAAACCATTTGGTGCCTTCAATGAAACTACTTACCTCATTTATGCTTTTTGTAGATAAACATTGTAAGATTAATAACTGAATGGTTTTCTCAATCTAGACTCATAAAGGGGATAATTTATAATGTAACTGTGGACCTTATGTTCAGCAAACGCATCAAAACTGATTTCGAGACTTGATTCCATAAATATGACTTCAAAGCTATCCAACAATCTGGCGAATGAATTAGCTGAAGGCCATTCCATCCGACTTTTATAAGTACATAGTATATTGAGAATTTGGTTAAGTATTGATAAGTTTGAATTAGCTTGAAAGGAGATATTTGAGGAGATACAAGGTTTGTCGTAAAAGAAACATGACTGTTAAAAAAACACCAAAAAATTAATATATTTCAAAAATTATATTTTTTTATTCAAAGTAGTTTCCTTTTGACTCGATACAGCGTTTAGCCCGGTCAATTAGCATTTCAAATGAGTGTTTAAGGTCATTTTTCGGAATGCTCTTGAGAATATCGGTCGTCGCCTTTTGGATAGCTGAAATGTCATGAAACCAGTGTCCTTTCATGGGCAAATGAAGTTTTCCAAATAGGTAAAAATCACAGGGTGCCAGATCAGGTGAGTTGGGTGAGTGATTAATGGTTAATATGGGGTTGTTTTTTTGTCAAAAAATCAGTGACAAGCGTCGACCGATGACACGGCGCATTATCGTGCAACAGGCGCCAGGACCCTGCTTCACGGTATTGTGGTCGAGAACGACGAATGCATGACAAAAGACGCTTCATAACACCAAGGTAAAAAACAGCATTAATCATTTGGCCAGGTGGGACGAACTCTCGGTGTACAATACCCTCGGAATCGTAAAAACAAATCAGCATTGTCTTTATTTTTGACTTCTGAAGACGACCGACTTCTGATCGTCACAGATGTCCTCACGACCTTCTTGGAATCGCTTAAACCACTCATGCACATTACTACGGGATAGGCATTGATCACCATAAACTTGTTTCATCATTTGAAATGTTTCAATAAACGTTTTCCCAAGTTTACAACAAAATTTAATATTTGCTCTTTGTTCAAAATGTATTTTACGACCGATGACCAAAAGCTGCTGTCACTTTTTGATCGATAACATCGATTGTAGTTATCCAATTGTCTTAAAATTTTTACGAAATGTAAACAAGAGATCAAACTTTTTATTTCATATACCCACCAATAGGTGGCGCCACCAGGAACAGTTCTATTAAAAAAGTTCCGTTTCTTTTGCGACAGACCTTGTATTTTTATTTACTTAATTTCACCGCATAGTTTAATGTTATATGATTATGTGACGTTTAATGCTGTTATGATGTGATTGTGACAAGATATTGGTAACATTATGTGATATTTATTACACCGTCTAATCTAGTGTCATTTGATTATGTGATTTTCTTTTGTCAAATAAAATGTTGCGATGTTAGATATCATCTGATTCAATGCAAGGGATATGGTTATATTGTCAGATAAATTATGTTTCAAAGGGCATATATCACAGCAGATGTTAATAACGTCCCGCATATGATGTGATAATAGTCTTTACAATATGATTAGTTGTATTGTTCGAAAAAATGAAGTGTGCGACAGTGATCTAATGTTACGAAGTGATGATCATTTAAACTGATGTCATGACGAAATATGTGATGTGACACTTATCACTTGACACGAAAGAAAAATGTAAGTCTTTTGACTTGAAGAGTAATTCAAATTATCCTCAGCCATTGAAATTATGATGTAATTTAACTCCGTGGAGGAAAAAAATTATGTTTTGTGCTTTACTGCGATATATTGGAATGATGTTATAATAATACGTATATATTATGATTTAGTATATATTTTTTTTGCGAGGGAGGGGATGAAAAATACCTTCCGCATCATCGGTGCTATCATCACTGCAGCGGTATGTGCCACTTGCAGGTCACTAATAACTAATATTGCATCGCCGGACACTGTTCGGTAGGCAACTCTAAAGGCTGTGGTGCACTTTGGCCACTACCTTACGCCGACTTTTCCTTTTTAAGCACATCTGCCCATATCTCAACACCGTATAATAAGATGCTGATGATGAAGTATATTCTTATATATGATTTGTTACATAATTATATTATACTTAAAATATTTAATACCAAATGGTACAAAGTGATATATTGTGGTATACCTTGACCAAAGGGAATTAACTGTTAGCCGTAAGCATAAATCAAATGATATAATATTTATCACTTTATACGCAAATGTGTTTTATTTCATATGATGTTTAATGAAGTCATTTTATACCAATTGATTTAGATCTTGGTGGCCAATCGACCCCCCCAAAACGTGAAATTATCTGCTCACCAAAGTGTTCCATCAATAAATCCATTCATTGATGTAATGTATGGGCAATGGCGCCGTCTTGTTGAAACCAAATATCGCCAAGATCACGAGCTTCAATTACGGGCATCAAATAGTCGGTTATCACGCACAATAACGGGCGCCATTGACGGTGCGTTATCAACGGCATCATTTTTGAAGAAATATGGGCCGATGATTTGAATGTTAGGTCTCAAGATGGGTGATGGTGTTGCGAATGGTACGCTGCGTAGGCCGATTAAGTTGACCTTAAGTTAAGCGAAACGCCCGAAACACTGCCTTTACAGAACGTGAAATTTCGTAATAAAGTTGACCGGTGTGTTTACGTTGTTCAGGTGTAAGTCTTTGCATGATGAAATACCAAAAAATACTGAACAAAAAATACATAATACTATATATAATTATATATATATATATATATAGCCTCGAGAAAGTTATCCACTCGGACAGGGTAAAACTGCTGTTATTTAACAAAATATAAATAAACATTCATCCTTCATTAAACTATACGAAAATATACCATAAATATGTTCCGCTTCCATCCACAACAGCACAGTTACTCTTTCCTTTATCCACATTTCAATTTACTTTTCATTTTATGTTTTCTATTCACTCGAATCCACCGCTGTTGGAATATTTTCCTGCAAAGCGAATCCGCCTGTGCTGGCCCGCGGCTAAATAACAAACGACAAAAATAAGTGCGCACAAAGCTACCAAACGAATTGGCAAAGAAAAGTGTAAACACCTGCAGCTTTGCACATTGCATCATTAACATGCCACATTCATTATCTGGCTGCCAGAATTTACACGCAACGCGAGCCTGCGGTTTAACGCTGCAACACGACTGAGCCGCCGTCAACGCCGCCACCACCGTTACAATTCTCGGCTTACGATGTAACGTTAGCGCCAAAGCGCGCTTGTTGCAACATCTATGCCATGCAACGTTGGTTGCACTCTCCGCTTTTCATTGTTTTAGCTGAATTCACTTTCTATCCTGCGGGGATTTGGCTGTTTTGTTAAGCAAGCCTTTGCGGCAATACAAATTTTCACGTCAAATTGAAAAACGTGCTAATTAAATTCTACTCATTTCAGAAGATATTGAATGCGCTGCACAAAAAACAGGATGGTTAAGTACCGTTTCTAAGTAACAATAAGCTGCTAGTGGCTGATTATGATTCCAAAGGATGCGATTTTTTACCGGCACAAAACTAGAAAAGCCTTCAAAGAAAGACCATTTGGATACTGTATGCTCACTATTTCCGACGAAAAGTTGCCGGATACAAAAGTTGCCAGTTGCAATGTTGCCAGATACATGCTTCTAGAAACATTAATTCCAATTTGATACGATATCGAACCGAATCTAATTTTAAAACAAAATGTTGCTAGATAAAATGTTGCCAGACACATGTTGCTAGAAACATTAATGTTAATTCCAATTTGATGAAAATCGGATTGAATCTAATTTTACACAAAATATTGCAAGATAAAATGTTGCTATATACATGTTGCTAGCAATATTACGTTTAATTCCAAAATGATAATTCAAAATCGGAAAATATCACAATTTTAGATAAAATGTTGCCAGATAAAATATTGCTAGATACATGTTGCTAGCAATATTTGATATGATTAATTTAACTTGTTAAAAATGCGTTCAGTGGTTACAAAGATTCAAGGTGCTTTGCTATCGAAATTAAAACTCAAACGGGCCAGATATCAGTCTCTCACCAATACATATTCAACCCTTAATTTAAAGAGTCCTAACTGTCTTCTAATATATTATTTGCAGTTAACAGCAAATGTCATTTCGTTATATGTGTTTCCAAAAACATTTTCGCAATTTGCTGAAATTAGTATTTGCTCTCGCGCAGCTCATTCGTTCGCAACTTACAACCAGTCTGTCTTTGAATCTGTTTCGAAGTAGCGCTACAACTTTCTCTAGTAAATATAAAGTGTGTGCACAAAGAAATTGGATGTAACAGCCGCAACGAAAGTTTTCCAGCAAAATAGAGAAAGTGATTTTTTTACCTTGTTCATATTGTTTTTTGCCTCTTTTTTTCATTTCTTGGCTGGCAAAAGTCCAAAGCGAGTTGAGTAAGAGGGCTCGCACACGGAGCTGAAAAATGCAAAGAGTTTGGCTGGTAGCAATGAGGTGTTGCCAAATGGCGCCAAAAACTGGAACAAATTTGTTAATTTAATGAGTGTTTAAAGTTCTAATTCCAAAGAAGTTTTAACTTGAGAGTTTTTACCACAATTTTGCTTTTTTAAATATACCTTTGATTAACTTTCTCACTAGAAAATTAGAGAAAAATTATACAGGGATAGTTTGAAAAACTATTGACATTGGTGCTAACTGGAATATGAATCAAAGATGTTTTTCTGTGGTGTCGTCTCTTAACCATGATGGGTTTGAATAATGTAAGGCCCTTAGTTGTGAAGCATTTTTTTACGACCTTTACTTGACGTCGTGTTTGCAAAAGATTCCGACCTTATGTGTTGAGTCGATCCATAAAAAATGTGGGAATCCTCTGCTCTTTCTCTCTCTCTCTATGATGACAACATCATGATTTATCAACACTATTTATTTTCTTTAATTTTTCGGTGTTATCGTCTTTAACAGAAATGGATGGACGTCACGAATGAGGCAAGCTTTCGATGACTTCAAGATAACGTCAATATCTCATTTCATGAGAAAAGAACTTCCCATATTTGTTTTTAACTTTCTTTATTTGGATTACATTACTTAAGTTGGTATATTTTTTGTTATCAATCTAACTCACATCCTCAAAATATATGAAAATTGTGCTTGACTTAGACATAAGTGAAGAAGAAGTGTGTGTGATATCTCCAAAGATGAATTCATCAAAGCTTGAAGATCGGCGAATCAAACACACACCTGAAATAAATGAAATAATAAATAGACACAAAATTGCTGAAAATTTTCCTTATAATATTATATGGATTTATATATATATAAGTAACGGGTCAATAGGAAAATCTCCGGTCTACCACACTAAAAATATCTTTCTGCCGTTTCATTACTGACCTTACCTTTTTATTTAGGAAATAGTCGCTGAAAGCCAGATCTGGGAAATGCGGAAACAATTCGAAGCCCGATTCATGGATTTTTGCCATCGTTTTCACTGACCTTTGGCACCGTGCATTGTCTTAGCGAAACATCACTTTCGTTTTCTTCAAATGCGGCCATTTTTCAGCTATGTAGTAGTCACTCTTAATGGTCCTTCCTTTTTGAAAATAGTCCATAAAAATCATTCCAACGCATATCAAAATGCAGACGCCATAACCTAGCCAACTGACTTTCCATGCTTTGGAGCGGGTTTATGGTGTGCAATCCACTCGGAGGATTATCGATTGGACATTGAAGGGAAATTTTGAGGCTATTTTTCATCCACTGTCACATATCGATGCAAAAACTCGAATTTATTACGCTATCTCCAAACACTGCTCCGAATTATCCATTTGTCTTTGGTTTTGCTCAAAAGTGTGCTTGCGCGGAACTCACTTTTCACAAAGCTTCCTCATACCCAAATATTCGTCAATGACATGATATAATTCTTCAGTTCATACCTTTAGAGTGCCTGCTAACTCGAGCAACTCCATTTTATCAAATGCGTTCACCCTTTTCGGTGCTCATATCACCACGTCTAAACATAGCAGACCAATCCTTGATGGTTGATTTTACTGGGGCATTGCCCGGAAACACGTCAACAAGTCAAGTTTTTGCTTCAACTGTATTTTTTAACTTCAAAAAGTAATATTTTATCAACACACGAAATTCTTTTTATCCATTTCAAAACGATATATTTCACAAACTAATGACCCGACAGCTGCGCCTTGGATTTAATTCTACTAGCCATCTATAGATCTGCTAGGCCGGGAATTCAATTGATCCCATATTTTTATGAACAAAAGTATCCATATCTATATTTACAGGGCAATATCAGGCAAAATCGGACTATTAGGAGTTAAAATCAGTATTTCTGAGTATTAATTTTACATAGCACTGACATTTCTGAGAAATGGAATAAATAATAAAAACCCACCTTAAATACATTTTTTTATTAGTTTGAAGTCAAAGTCAGATTTTTTAATTAAGAACGCCAAGCTAAAGCTCATAAAGGATTTTTTTCTGCTCCTCCTTTAAATCGTACAAACTAAGCTGCGACAAACGATAAGTATTAAAAACATTAAGCGCGCACCCGCAGGAAACCGTAAAATAAAGAACAAGAAATAAAACTAACTGTGAATCGTTGCAAGCGCAGAAAAACACAAATGATTACCAAATAAAAAGCAACAACAACACTTAAGTGAAACCCCATGCAGGAAGGAAATGTTGGAAGCAACAGTTGAAAGTGACTAACAACAAAGATATAACAACGGAAACGACAACAATAAAGCAGGGCAGACAACAAGCGGCATAAAAACAAGAAATAAAACGAAAACGAAAATCGAAAAGTTGTTAAGCGATAATCAGCAGGTTCACTAAGCGCCAAGCGGCGCAGCGCAAGCAGCAGGCGAAAGCGGAATCGCGTGGCTCGAGGCAAAACAACGAGGCTCGCGCAAAGTATACATATGTGTATGTATTTTATGTACATGCAACAAACATATATTTGACATTAAAGATGAGCATGGATAAACGCGTTGTTGGTTGAATTAAATGTTGGCTGCGAGTGAAATGCAAGGCTGGCAACAACAACTACACACTTGCTTGCTACGCCAGATGGCAATGTACTACTTTTTTGTATATATATACATAAATATATATGTATGTATATGTGTATTAATGAAGTTGTGTGTGTATTTATGTCTACAGTAGTACACCATTTTCACATGAAGTGCGTTTGCCTGTCTATTTGATGACTTTCACGTAGACAAACTGGCTTTTTTCTTCCAAACGCTTTCATGTCTTAAGCTGTATGTACTTAGTGTACCGTTACTTTCTTGTTACCTGCCACATTGTTCGTTTGCTGGTTATATAGAATATAGGGAACATTTACTTTCCGTAGGGCAGGCACAGCGCATTGCTTTCAAGTGGAGAGCGTGGGGACGATGGAGCAGACAATTTTTCTGAGCGCTATACTTCTTGTGCCAAATAGCTTCCGGCACTGCATTAGTACTTTAAATGGATATTATCAATAGAAGATGGTGCTGTGATTTCCGATCGATTTTATAGGAAAAATAAGTTTTCACCAATACCAACCATGGGAAACTGAACATATTAAGGGTCTCAGAGAGGGATATTCCGATCACATTTCGGCTGTCCCTGATAACATGGACCGCTGCGTTGCGGAATCTACTCCGAGGGACATTTTTTTAGGCACACAAAGCTACGAGAGATATTTAAGTGTTTAGAGTTGATAGAGAAGACACGTAATGAGTTTTCTCACGGACGGATCGAAGCTCAAGAGAAAGATTGGAGGAACAGTCTTCTGCCGGAAGCACTCAATGAACACTTATTTCAAACCGACAGACCACTAGCGGCAGATGTACTTCTCCGAAGTGAGGCTTCTTTTAAGGGAATGGACATCCACTCTGATAGAAGTACCGCTATCCATCTAGTCAAGCTCCGCATGACCACACCAGATGTAGCATCAAGCTACTTCAATATTAAACTTCTTTGAGTGCCTGCCCACAGCGGAGTCGTCGGAAACTATAAAGCCGATGAGCTTGCAAGAAAAGGCCCCTTACCTAAATCACATCAGGATAGGAATGAACAGGTGTTTCCATATCTTCGGGCGTTCTGGAGTTATGGACTTAGCGGAATCTTAGCAAAAGTTGGTCAGCAAAAAGCACTGGTTGGATTACAAAATACTGCTGGCCTGAAGAGAAAGTAAAATATCCATTGAACTGCTTGCTCTTAAAAAGGCCTACATCGCCGCTATGATAGGCGTCCTAACTGGAAACTGGCTCTCAAGCGGAGAAGGAAAAGGTTTTGGAAGATGCACTCGGTCAAAGTTGCAATGAGGCGAAAACATCTAGACATTTTTCACTCCTCTGTCCAGCTTTTGCCAGACTAAGGTGAAGCACACCGGCTACCATATTTTCTCTACGAACCTGGTGAATCAGCTGGAATTGATATTAGCAGGCAGACTCCAGACGTTTTGTCTATATGCGACGTTCTTGTGGATCTATATTTAAAACATATGTGACAAATTCTCATAGTAGACAAGCGTCTCTAGCTGTCGCAAGTAGGATTTTGCGTAACCTTAAGAGAAATCAGCCTATTTATCTCACTTTACTCACCTAGATCTATTAGAGAAAGGAAACAACCACGAAAATAAGTTATAAAATATTATGGAATAGTGACAACCTTGCCTATGAATGTTAAGGACAATATCGGCCACTTATAAATGAAATTAATGACTACTTTCTAACCTCAAAAGTTGTTTGAATTTGTTGGCAAGCGGTTGCCTCTTCTGACAACCATTTGCTCCAACCCTCACAGGAATCCGGTTCACATCAAAACAAGGTAAAATGATAGATGAAAGAAAGAAATATGTTCTTCTGATAGACAATCCCGTAAACCGTACTTTTCTACAGTTTTTCTTATATCAATTCTTGACAAAAAGAACTGCACCAATATACAATAAGACCGGCAGAATGTAGTTAAGCGTCGAAATTTGCAATCTGACAGAAACTTACATATTTAAAAGCTTCATTTGTGTAAGTGCAGCAAAAAAACTAGTATCATAACATATACATAGGTGAAGAAGAAGGGTACTAATCTAGAAAAAGATCATACATTTTTGCTTATTGACAAACATTAATCTCTCTCTAAAGCTCTCTTCAACCACATAGCGATAGACTTTAACTTTTCAATCAAATACTTGAATCGGAGTAAAATTAGAAACGTTCTACAGCCTAAACCTAGAAACTTGCTTTAAATGTAAATATTTAAACCACAAACCGTGCAGAAATCAACAAAGACACCACACTCGTCGATTGCAGCAGCTTATTCGCTCAAATTCTCACTTTCTTTGATTGCATGCAGACATTGCCAACTATTCAGGCTAAAAGCAAGTGAGGAATTCAGCATAAAAAGTGAACAACTTTTTTATGCTTTTGTCAAACATGCAGAAAAAGCGCTTGACATTGCGGTAGTGGGTAGAAACAGCTGTGAATATATATGTAAGTAAGTTATTGGAAAAAACACAAAATGTGGTGTGGAATTTTCTCACTATCATTGAATTCCATTTAGCGCTTTTTGCTTTTAGCTCGGTTCCACTTTTTTACCGATAAAAGGCATGCACCTGCTGTCAAGGGTACAGAGAAAAACTCGAACATGTTTTTGTTAATATAAGCATATCGAGTTTAAGATTTAATGGGATTTTATAAGAACTGAAATTCAGTGATTCACATATCCAAGTTAATCCCTCCTTTGATGGCCTCTTTGTTAGTGAGCGCGCTAGTCGTTTCTTCTTATCGTTATTTGGTGCCAATTCAAGATACCCGGTGCAGCCAGGTTTTTCTCCACCTGATCTCTTCATATGCTTCCACCAGCGAATACTGAACCGAAAACCTTTAAATCTGAAGTGTACTCTTCCATTCGGACGACGTGACCAAGTCTAGCGGTACTCACCGTTGTCAATGCTCAAATGACCATAAATCTTCGCATAACCTTTTTCACAAAAACTCTTAACGCCGACTCATCAGATGTTGTCATCGTCCATGCCTCCGCACTACATAGCAGGCCGGGACTTGTAGAGTTTGGTCTTTGTTCGTCGAGAGGGAACTTTACTTCTCAATTGCCTACTCCGTCTAAAGTAGCCCCTGTTGGTAAAAGTGATTCTGCATTGGATTTCAAGGCTGATATTGTTTTTAAAGTTTATATTGGTTCCAGGAAGGACGAAATTTTTTACCGACTTTGAAGTTATGACTGTCAACAGTGACGTGGGCGTCTAGTCGCGAATGCGATGACAGGAGATATTTCGTCTTGTCCTCGTTCACAACCAGACCCAAACGCTTCGTTTCCCGTTGTTAAGGCCAATGCTATGAATATCATCGGCGCATGCCAACAGCTGTACACTCTTATAGAAGATTATGCCTTCCCGATTCAGCACTGCAGCTCGAATTATTTTCTCCAGCAGTAGGTTGAAGAAGTCACAAAAAGGGAGTCCCCTTGCCTCGCTTGATTTCGATCGATCCTAATGGAGCTTTTGGTGCTGCTCAACGTCAGTTTACGCAACCGTATTAGATTTGTGGGGTCTATATCAAGTTAAGACTAAGCGGTATAGAGACAGTTCCTTTTCGCGATGTCGAAGGCGGCTTTAAAATCGACGAAATGATGATTTGTGTCAATCCTCTTTTCGTGGATCTTTTCCAATATTTTCCAGGCCTAAGGTGGTACAATCAGTTTTTTGACGGCCTATATAGCCTATATAGTCTTTAAGTAAGGACTAAATTATAATAATATTTCAAGACTTTTTTAAATGAGCTCTAAAACAAACGGTATTAAATAACCTTAAATAACCTTAAAATTGGATAAAATTAATCGTCCAGAAGTTTGCAACAAGTGATCTTTAAAGGTAAACATATATTTGCAGTAGTCGTTGTGACCTATTTTAATATTAAATGACTGCGAAAAACAATAAGTGGAAAAACTGGCTTTACCACTAAATCCACTTTCCCCAACTCCCGTCTTATTCTAATTATTTACTGTGGTCGCCGCTTCATTAACAGTCTGTCAGCGAGTCAGTTATTTACAAATGCAAATAAATTGAATTAAAAACTTTGTCGACACTGAAAAGTACATTTACTCAGTATATACAAGGTGGTTCATTTATTATTTGCTATAGAAAAATATATATTTTTTTTGTTTTATTCTCTTTAACATAATGTTAGCATTATGTTATGCCCTTGAAGCTGAGGCGTCAATCAATTAAGGTCTCTTACAAAAAAAGTCTAAGTTCTAACAACCAAAGCCAATCTACATAGATTGCTAAAACGATTCTTACCGAAGTCACGCAATAAAGTAAGGATTGTGCATAGTTCTTGTGACCCAACTCGACATTCCGCTGACTGTAGATATCATCCAAAACCATATTTTCAATATTCGGTCATAAAGATTTGTTTAATATAACTCAGCAGTTCTCGCTACTGGAAATTACAAAAAGATTAAAGCTATAAATTGGTATCGAGGACCTCACTATGTCCATAATTCTGAGCAGATCGTCACTTCCAGAGGTTTCATTAATGTACGTATATGCCCTAACTTAACACTAAAATAAGATATGTGGGCTAAAACTTTTGAACAAGTGGGCGTGGTTACGCTTCTAATAGGTTAATTTCGGGACTCGACCGACCGGTTTCAACTAAGTTTTGTGCTTGACATTTTTCTAACATTCTTACTTTTTCTTTTCCTTTAATTGCGTGGGCACCGCTTATGAGGTTATAGCCGAGCTAACAACAATCGTTTCTTATTTTCGCAATGCGGTGCCAATTGGTCATTCCAAGCGAAGCCAAGTCCTTCTCCACCTGGTCTTTTGCGGCGGGTCCGAAACTTAGCGCACAACCCTGGAAGAGATGGTTCGCGTTCTCAATTTAGCTCACCTTCAAATGGATGTTCTTCGGCTGCCCAGAGGATACTTGGTCTAAGACCAGAAGACATAAGCTGCTTGACCCTAATGTAAAAGAATCGTCTCTGGCCACTCCCAAGTGAATGTCGGTTAGAGAACTTTCCTCATTTGCGTAAGCTTCTACACATGGCTCATCCACAGTCTTACGTCACATCGGTCAATGTATGGGATATACAATTGAAATTCAAAGAGAGAATCCGTTCTTCACAATAATAAATCTGTGTATCAAGAATAGATTGAATTAGGTTAACACTACTCCTAGCCCCCATATAAGCTTAAAACTTAGTCCTTTTTTACTTGGTATGCATAGACCCTTATAGGCTCTCAGTCGATTCTTTCTGCGTGTTACAAGCTTCGTGCATATTAAGATCGCTTCACTGAACCACCCTTTATATATAAGCCACTCAATTTCTAAGCAACCACTATACGGCTTTACTCGTACCTAAATTTACTCTTATTCATTGTAAATAGAACCAAAATTTTTAAAATTTAAATTTTAACTCAAAACTACTTGAATAAATTAAGCCAACAAACCATGTTTGCAAAAATGCCTTAAAAATGCCTCAAAAATGCACAAAAAAATTATAAATATCAAGACTTTTCAGCACAAGAGAATTTCGTCTGCGGCTTTTTGCACGTTTCGTATCCGCAAGCTCCAAAGTGCGGCTCCCTGGTCACACTCATACTTCGCACATTCCCACAATCACATAGACACATTTATGGCAAGCAAATAAGCGTCGTTTAAAGCGTTTGCAACTTGCCACGTCGCATGGATAACTTCTGTTGCCGAAGTGTTGGCACGGCGTTTATGTGCAGTCTTAAGCGCCGCAAAATTTCGCTGAATTTCTACTTTTCCAAGCGCTTGCCTGCTTGGCTGCCGGGCGGCAGTGTCTTATTTTAATTCACTCACGCGCAAATGCTGTCACGCCACAGCTGCCAGCGACGACCAGCATTCCAGCCGCTATGGCAAGGTACATACAACGACTGTTGTTGTTGTTGTAGCAAATGCACAAGTATATAATGCATGCAGTTGACAGCTGCTCCGCCGTGCATGCCTAGACCGCGGCGCAAATACTGCCATACACATACATACATATATACACACTTATATAATTGCATGCAGACTTTTGAGGTAAAGTCGTTTTTCTGCCTGCTAACTGTTGCATCAGCAACAGTGCGCTCTGCTGCAAAGTGTTGATTGCGAAATTTGCATTTGCTTAAGTTGCAAAACGCCCGCGGCAAGATCTTTTGCGTTGCACTCGTTGCAACGTGTTTGTGAAGCCGACGAATTGATGCGTACTTCGAGTTATCATAATATTATAAGCCAAACTTAATTTTAATGAGCACTCACATACATACATTTGTACATACGCTTTTGTTGTAGTGGTGAAGCGGAAATTACTGTTATTTTTTATGTGAATGAGTTTTAAGTTTAGAAACTCATAGAGATGCATATGAGCGTTACACTCGTACATATTATGATTTTACTATGAAAAGTTTAATGAGTAAATTAAAACACAAAGGAAAACCATTACATCTTCACATCTTTACACCTTCAAAAGTTCATCTCAAAATGTTATAAAAAGATCTTTACCTGGATTTTGATCATTCGGTTTATATGACCGCTATATACTATAGTGAAATGATCTGGACAATTTGTTTGATGCAATAGTCTACGCCAAAAGTGTTCAAAATATCTTTTCAAACAAAAAGTTTCACACACAAGGACTTTTAATGGACTTTTGATCGATCAGTTTGTATGGCAACAATATGCTTAACTTCTAAGTACTTTTGGTATTCTGATATGGGTAGTTCGAATAAATTTATTGGACGGACTTTATCCGTTGTGTCGTTTTCTTCTAAGTATTACAAGCTGGTATCATGTTAAAGATATATTAAAATGGAGTAGATATGTTTATACATAGAACTATTCCAGAACACCAGCTAAACTCAAAACTTGACACTTATTACCTTTCTATGAAGGAAATCTACTAGAAATTATTTAACGTTAACTTGAAGTTAAGGAGAGTTATTTCGAAGTTATGTCTAACGTCCTTAAGAATTTGATAGCATTTGAGTAACGAAAATGTTGACATTATTTGATTATATGAAACGTTAAGTCCATCCCGAGTATTTTAGCAATTGGATATCTCAAAAATGACTCAGTTATAATGGAGTTTTTACTTGAAGTTATCACAAATTTCCATTTTTGTCAACATGACGCAGCTTCAAAACATATTTCCTGGGTATTGGCAATGAAATTGCAAAGGAGGGACGTATAATAGCTGCCAAAAAAATTCCGAAAAAAACTCCATAAAAGTTTAAGACATACTTTGGAGTAAGTATTTCGAGTTTTCGAGGGAAAGGTTCTGTGGAAAATTTATGGCCCTTTGCGCATTGGCAACGGCGAGTACCGCAGTCGATGGAACGAGAGCTGTACGAGATATGCGGCGACATTGACATAGTTCAGCGAATGAGTAACAACTAGTTAACTTCAAAGTTAGCTAAACATGACCACAACCGTTTATAACGTTATTAAATATTGTTTTAATTGTATCATATTTTTAAAATTTCTATTTCGTCTAACGTATACCCTTCGTCCATATATAGCAAAGTAGAGTAAATACATATTTTACGTCATATAGGACACTAATTGGTAGCAATTATCCAATAATAACTCCATTTCTCCATTTGTGGTTGACATTATTATCGGTTGTCATGTTTTGCCTGCAAGCGACACCCACATAATTATAAAAACATATGTATATACGTATGTATATACGTACCTACATCAGCAGTATTTCCATAATAATGGTTTTGATGCTAACGGGCGTAGATGGTGTTGACATTTCAAATCCAAATTATTCCCCTTCCATCTGCTAATAAGGACTAATAACTGAGTAGATCAACAAATATTATAATTCCGTTTTTTTTTAGTAATTTCCTTTTTGAGAACACACCGCAAGAGCATAATAATATAATCAACCCTCACATAATTTTTAAGACTAAAAAGGGTGTTTCAATTAAAAAAGGAGTATCAATACTTATAAAATAATAAGTTTGTGTGCTGTCAGCATCACAACATTGTATTTATATTAATTAAATAAAGTTTGAATAATTTTTCAAAACAGTTTACGAATCATCTCAGATATCCATACAAATGTATGGTATGTACATACATATATTCAAAAAAGAACCTGTATCTGAATCTGAAATCTGTATCTTGATAAGAAAATTGTAAAACTTTCTTTATTATCAACTGATTTGCATAAAAAATCAGGTGGCAACACTTTTCTACTACCTGTAAGTCATCTTAAACAACTTTGACATCATACTCAAGTTGTAATAATTTGTTTAATTTAGTTTCTTTACTTAATTCAAATTGTGGAAATATGGCAACCCTTCAGAAAAATTATTTTTATTGTAAGCTTTTGTGTTACTTATTTCTACGTGCTTAATTTCCATATACAATTCTATTTAAAAGTTTTTAAATAGGTGGCAACCTTGAAAAAGCTTATATTTCATAAAATTAAATTTAAATAGAAGATTCACAAATTTAAAATAAATAGAAATTTTTTAAGTTCTCATATGTCCTATAAATTTTTAATTAAAAAATTTAGGATAAGTGGCAACTTTAATTTATTTTATTTATTTCGAAAATTCTAGAAAAATAATATATTTTAATGTTCAAATATCCAATAAATTAAAAATTTCAAAACAGGTGGCAACCTTCAAAATTTTAAAACAGGTGGCAAGCTGCAAAATTTTAAAAATATTACAATATTATAACTAATCGTAATTTTTCTTATATATTTGAAATTTTCTTTCCAACTTACATTTTTCACCTATTGAAGCACCCTGTTTACAAATCACAACCTAGTACTATTTTATTTATATGTACCAATAACATTCATAATTCCACCAATTTCTTTCCTTTTGTCTTGTTCTGGCTTTCTGTTTTCTCCTACCATCTACATACATACGTCATGTTACCCAAAATTAAGCACATCAACAAATGTTGCCCCACTGCATTTCTGCTCCGCACTTCAACCCACGCCACATCGTATATATAACTTATGTATATTTATAAGTGTCCGTCCGTATAACAGCAATTATGATTCGTTAGCATTGACAACTGTTTTGGGTTACCCACATGGCGGCGGTTGGGAAGGGAAGAGCTGTGGAGTGTGGGAGAGTTTGTGTGTTGTGGAGAGAACACATTAAAAACCACTTAGGGCACATTTGCAAATGAAATTTATATAAGTGTCTGGACTGTCTGGTCGGCTTTGATGTGTAATTTAATGGAAAATGCCAAGTATTAATATATTCAGGCCTAAAAATGTTCGCTTTATGATTTTCATGTTGTATTATTTTTGAGCATTTCTCAGCTGGCCAATGGTTTCTTCGGCCATTTTTTGTTTGTATTTACATATATATAAAATTTTCATTTGAATAAAATATTCCCCCATGTTGAGCTAATATCTATTTTAAAGCTTTTACGTGCGAATTGTTGCTTAAATTTTTTAAAGGTTTTTATTTTTACAATACGTCAAGTCTGTGAAGCCAATATTTATTTACAAGTATATCGGATAAATAAACATCCCAAAATGGTTGGTAACATCTTCTGTGCGTATATGTCTAAAAAATATAATATCGCTTCCAGAAAATCGACTCCATTTCTATTTGTTTAGATCAATCTGTCACCAAGAAATCTCATAACGTAGAGGACCGTTGCACAGCCGGTGGAGCATAGGAGCTTGTTTCAAGTTGAGTGGGCAAATATACTGTGCGGTCATTTTGTATCAATTCTACTTTCAAGCTTCAAAACTATGTTCTTCAAAGAGAGACAACTGCTTGAGTAGCTCTACTGTCTAAGAGTCAACCTTTTTCTGATAGCAGAGCAGGAAAACTGGCATTAAAATCGCCGAAAGTGTATTCGAGGCAGCTTAGGGCGTATATAGTTTCATTTTTTAAGTTTTAATAAGCACTTTTATGCTGATTCAAACTCTCTGATAATAGCTAGGGCTAGGAACTGTGAGATCTTTTCTCATTATTATCCGTCGAAAAAAGGTTGGAGTTCAGCTCTCTTTTAATTGTTTACTACAGTTGAGAACCCAACATTCATTGAACGTGTCCATACTGGTATCGACACCTAAGTTTCCTATAAGACTTTCGAAACTGTACAATAATGAAACGAATGCAGTTCCAAAATGAGTCCAAACCAATAAATCATGTCAAATCCGGGTAAAAATCAAGCTTATGCTCATAGCTATCTTTGATAACCTTAGTGTGATCCCCATAAATTAGTTTCACAAGGTCAAACGTTCAATGAAGAACACCACTTGGCTTTGAAGCGCCTATGTGAAGTGATTCCACGTAAACGACTTGACTTATGAGAGACCTTAGCCGTCTTCGCTAGATTTGCCAACATGTTTACTTTTTTATATTTTCGAAATTGAAAAGACCACTTCGAGAACGCGTCATGAGTCCATTGAGGCCGTTAAAGTCATTTGTTACAGATACTGAAAATGATTCTCAGCCAAGGCTTATAAAAAGTGTGCAGAAAATTTGATGAAACATTGGTACAGATGAGACTATAATAGCTCAAAAAGACCCTAGTAAAGATTTTAATTAATATACGTGAAAATGTTGTTTTTTTTCTCAGTCCGAGTCATATTTGATCATGTTTGAATGTCTTTAAATTATCGACCGTGAAACCACCACCAAGTGTGACCTCTCATATCGTCTGTCTATCCACGAGTAGATGTCTGGCATAAGTCGCTGGGTCCATCGCCCTTTGGATGAGGAATTCCACCGCTCCTGCCACATTTTAGTGCTCTTGTTCCTCTCCTCTGTCTTTGCCGTTACCGTTTTAGGCGCTGATAGCTGATATAAACGCTCCAGTTTATCTTCTTGAATGTCAATGAGCAAATGAGCTTACTGGCTAATACCTCAGCATCGTCAGTTGGTAAAGTCCGGTATTTTGGTATTGGGATCAGAACCCAACTCTGTACTTTCCACGGGTCGGGGAACACCTCTTCCTTTATATAAGATTTTGTAAACAGTTCCCTAAGGATAAATGTTTCGTCCTATGACCAGTTCTTTTCGCACTGCCGATACCAAGTGGGCGGCATCGTCACCTGATGCGATTGATGCACTCCATACCAGAAATAGGTCTGAGTGGAATTCTTGTTGCTTCCAGCTTCGCCTTCGGGAAGCACTTCTGCTAAGAAGTTCCAGCTCTCTTCTTTTTTAGTTAATACATGTATCTAGAAAATTAGTTTTTCTCAAATATTGAATAGCTATTTTAAATATCTCAACCGGTGCGTCACCAATGGCGAAGTTTCGTCATTTCCTTCTATAAGACTTAAAGAAACATTTGGGTTAGAATGTGTATAGGAATGTATTCCTGTACCAGCATTTCCATATAAATTCCGCGGAATCATGCTAACACATTTATATATAACTATATATACGTGCGTCCTTACATCCTTAGGAGTAAATGGCGAAGCCTTTATAATTAGAACTCGTACTTCAGCTGAAAATTTGCTAGAGGTAAATTGCCACAATGCTTGTGAAAATGATTATACGCGGAAAACACTCAGCGCTTTGTAAGCTAATCGCGATGCTTAAAGCGATTCAGCATATTAGTACCGCTGTAGGTATGTATGCATGTGTGAGTGGGCGGGTGTGTGGAAGCACTCTCAGAAGAACACTTATGCGTAAAAGTGTGCACAGTAGCGATTAGTGCGACATCATTATGGGGCTATAAATGGCACAACTGACTTTGACTTTTACAGTTAAGTGTGCAGCCAACTGTTCAACGGTATTTTACAGCACTCGAAATGCACACACACACACACCCACATTAAACATACGACAAGTGAAGTCAGCGCGCTTTGGATAATGGGGATTAAGAGGAGGAAAGAACAAAACAAAAAACTCGCGGCGCGCGAAAATTAGGTCAACGTTTAAAAGTTAGAAAATTACTTTAATATTTAAAGTTCTGGCGAAAGCAAATTGTATGTGTGTATCGAAAGCTTCATTGCCGCATAACCAAATTTAAAGTAAAACAAATTTACCCAAAATCAGGTTCAATGACTGTTCGTAGCTGAGAACTAGCAAAACTAAAAGAAAAGTGAAAAACGAAAAACGGAAGAACGGTGAAAATAGCAAAAGCTTACTCATCCTTTATGTGTATGTTGATATATATACGTACTTATGTGTGTGCGTTTGTATTTCACTTCGCAGACGCCATTCGTTGCAACAATGTGGCAGCCGCTTACAAGTTGAGACAAAAGAAATGCGACGATAAAGGGCGCAAGCTAAGCGCGCTGCTGCAACTGCACTCGAGCAACGGCGGCGGAACAAACAAATCAACGAGCGGATGAACAAAGCAAGAACAAAGCAACAACAACCAAGTAATGTGTGTGAACACTCTTGAGAATGGGTTAACAATCATTTTGAATGCGGCAGCAAAAGACGCGCGCCTGACGATGGTGAAAATGATGATAAAGATTACAAAGCCAAAGTTAAGAATGGAGTTGTTGCAAGATGCCTTCGGGAGAGAGAGAGAGCCGGGAATGAATATAAACGAGTGCAGCGGAAACTTTTGAAATAAACTAAGTTCTCTTTAAGGCTTTTATGTGAAAAGGTATTGATTGCTTCACATGTGCTGGCAGATGTATGAATTTGAGTGCTTAAAAGGAAAACGATATTGTTATCTATGGGTATTATTATGAGTACAGAGGTTCATATGAATATTATTTTGAGCATGGATAAGAGTTCAAATATGGATATAGTTTAGATATGAATATGAGTAATATAATGCACTGATGCAAAAAACCCTCCGGAATAAAGCAGTTCCATTAACATAACTTGACTTTGATTGCTCAGTTTGTACGAAAGCTATATGATGTAGTGGTCCGATGAAGAAAATTTCTTCACATCTTCTAGTGTTTACTTCGGTTATATTCCATGCCAAATTTCATAAAGATATCTCGTCCAATAAAAAAGTTTTCCGTACAAAGACATTATTTCACTCATTCAGTTTACTAGTGGTCCAATTTGAAAATTTTCTGCAAATGTTTAATCAAAACAGCCTTGGATAAGTAAAAGTCCGACAAACAACGATCAAACCCTACAAGGCACTCATCATCCCCGTCCTGCTATGTGGTGCAGATGCATGGACGATGACAACAACTGATAATATTCTGCAGAAGATTTATGGTCCTTAGCACATTGGCAATGGCGAATACCGCAGTCGATGAAAGAATGGGTTGTAGGAGATATATGACGACATAGGCATAGTTCAGCGAAATAAGCTGGCTAGGTCGTGTCGTCCGAATGGATGAAAACACTCCACTGAGAGCATTAGACACAGAACCCGCATGAGGGAGCAGATGAAGAAGAAGACCTCCTTACTGCCGTAAACATCGCTTACGCGGCTATAGCCGAAGACCTCCGCTCCGGTGGAAAGACCAGGTGGAGAAGGACATGACTGCACTTGGAATCTCCAATTGGCGCCAAACAGCGAAAAGGAAGAACGACTGGCGCGCTTCTGTAAACTCGGCTTTAACCGCCAATAAAGAAGAAGAAGGTTCAATATCGGCGGTTCCGACAAATGAGCAGTTTCATGGAGAGAAAAGGACTAAGGTAGAATATGAGAGCGATATCTCAAAGTGTAACTCTAATTAGACTACAGTGGTGTTAATTATGCTTCCTGGATAGCAGAATTCTATTTGGCGAGTTTTGTTTTTGTCGTATACAGCGAATCATCAAGATTCGTTGTCAGTGTTGCTAGAAATTAATACGGTTTCACACTCGCCAAGCTTCTTTAAGTTCCTCTGAAAATCCAACTCCCAGGAGAGTAATATTAACAACGTAAATCAGTTGTTCGAGATGTTCCAGAAAATTCTAAGGTCTTTTTCAGTACGTCGTGCGAAACAATAAGAAAGAACAGCGGTGACCTTGCAAGCCAACATAGTGAGCATTGAAGATGTCTAAGAGGAATACCTCTTGTATATAAGGAGTTTAACATATGATTGCAAAGCGTCCTTAAGTAAATCAAGGAAAGAGGTGTGCATATTCCCTTACCACTTGATCTAGCATAATACGAAATGTGGGGATATGATCGAAACAAGAACTGTTTGAGCGGAAGCCTGCTTGATGCTTCCTCAGCGAACCTTCATAAGGGGCACGTCTTCGGTTTAAAAAAAGTTTGGTGAAAATTTTTTGTTTGTAAGAACAATTGACATTAGTTACCAAAACCGACTTAATTCACTTTAAAAAGTGGAAAAATATGATATTGTGATCTATTGTCTAGATGGTTCAAACAATTTGCCGGAATTCTTAACCCTCCGAGAGTAAGAATTAACCACCACAAGAGTTAAAACTCCAACATTAACATACAGTGTTCAGTGTTCATCAATATCACCGTCCACTGTGAAAGGCGGAGGCTGATATTTAACAACTCAAACCAGGAGCGCAGTTAGTGATATAATACCAAAGCCCTTAAAGCTGACCCTATAGTCTCTGCAAGCTACTTTTCTCTTTTTTTGAAGTAATTTGGCGAAAAGAACAACTACCTAACGAATGGTAATCAAGCATATTATTAAAGATTCTCAAAAATAGCATTATATTCGTATGTATTTAAGTATATGCTCTAATAACAACTAAAATCTAAGATATTCATGACCACGTAGAAAACTACTGAACTCTACCCCGAAAATTAACATATCTAATAACAGTGCCTGCCAGATTAAACTGAGTATTTTCAGCGCAACCGCGAACTTTAAATGCATACATTTTGCAATACAATCCTCATTAAATCCTTTGTGTACAATTTTCCTGCAGTTAGCCAACAATCAACCAGCCATCTAACCAAATACTGCTGAGAACAAAAAAAAAAAAAACAAATGCTGATGTGTTAATGGGCCTCTTGGGAACTATTAGTAAACCACAGTTCGAACGGTGTTGTTTTTGCTAACTCAATATCTGTTCGGTATTTAAACAAAACAAATGTCTGTCAATTAATATAGGTGAATATATATAATTTGAGTAGTTTATATGGTGAATAACAAGGTAGTCTATGGGCAACAATGCGTACATCCATTTCCGGTATTAGCCAATTTCGCACTGACATTTTTAATTAATAAACATTGAGTATTTATTCAAGTACTATATTTGTTAAAGTATTAATATGTTCCACAATACCATAAAATTTCTCAGTTAGTATATTGGCACTTCATTGTCAATGTTTTGTTGAGGTTTCGTTGAGCTTAGCGCTCTTCTCCACTTTTTGAGCGATATTTTACCATAATACTCAATGCTCTCTTCTTATGATATATTTGTGTAAAGGAGCGAGAGGAAGTGAGTGCAAAATACTTTGTTTTTACGATATGTAAAATCACTCGAAATAAACAACATTTTCTGGTTGGAAAAATTCAATACAATGTAGTAATAAAATAATCGGGAGAGATGTTTCTTTGGATATTTTGTGGAATAATAAATACCAGATGACAATTCTTTTTTTCTAACTATCGGTTCACTGGACATGTCCTGCAAGTTCTTTTTTCTTATACATACTCGTATAGTTTACATTTATCAGATAGTTCAGGCTCTTTCGGCCCCTATAAGAGTTCGAGAGACACATGCACCGCAATCCATACCACTATATATGAGATTTTTGATATTCATACTGTATTAGCCAAATTAATAGCTTAGAGATATAACCAATTTGTATTTAATAAAAATTATAATAATAAGACAATGAGAAAATAAAATGTTATTTTCTAGAAAATAGTTGAAAGCAAAATGTATATAGAGATGTATATATTTATATATTTTTAGTTCCAAGATTGGATGTAATACTTACACAAGTTGGTGAGAAATAAAAAAATCCAGTTTTCCTATACTTTCGCTAATGTGACGTCACCAAAGCCTCCAACACAATACTTGCTAAGAATATATCGTCACCTAAAATGCAAAATAACGTAGCATAATTTTTCAGAAATTTGCAGTCAAAGGAAAGACGATATAATAAAAAAAAACAGAATTTGAGTTTTGGTTATAAAATGGTTATATTTTGGTTAAAGTATATGGTTATAAAATGGTTAAATATGGTTATATAATGGTTATATATGCGTTATAACTGGCAGCACAAGCCGAAAATTTAACGATACATACTATATATGTAATATGATGTAGGTAACCGTAAGCAATAAAAAACTCAATTTCGATTATTTTGATGACAAGTTGTTTTGCATTTTAGCTGTCGATATGTATAACCAGATGCCTTCTCACTATGAAGAAGTTAATTTTTTTCTTTCGCACTCCAATATCTGACACTTAATATATTATTAATTAAATTTAATATATTTAAAAACTCCAAAGTGGCTGTAAGATCACTTACGAGCCCCTTAAAAACAAAACTAGAAACTAACTTGTTAACAACATAATAAACGATATTATGAATACTACGATAATACAATTATAGTAAAAATATCGCAGATTTTTTATAGCAACATTTTCGCACAGGTTTTTATCTCTTGAGTACCATAACACTCATTTTTGACTAGCTCTCAACATAAAATTCTCTGCTCTCACTGCGCAATGCGCATTTAAGTTCGAAAATATTCGCTGAGCGTCGGGAAAGAGCGCACCGAACTCGAGCGAAATAGTGCTCGTGAAAAATACAAATGCGAATACTTAATCAAGCGGCTAAGTAAGAATTGTCCGTAGTCCATTTCCACCGCAGTTCAAACAGAGAATGGAAGCTTCAATAAATCTGATTGGTTGACACAAATCACCGTACTCAAATGATGCGAGAAATTATGAATCGCATTTGACTGCTGAATAAATTACAAATTTATTTATTTAAATTATAATTTGTTTTGGTTGCTGCATGTTTAGAAAAGAAGGTGAAATAAAACTATTGTATAGTCCTTTAAGGTTGGACAGGGCGTATACGCAACTTTTTAATGCATGCAAATTTGCATGAAATAAAGTGAATTTAATAAAAACGAAGGCATCGTGGAATAAGTGGAGTTATATTAACACGTTTGCAATATACGATTTCAAATTTTGAGTTTTTATTTAACTGCTGTTTCAAAAGTTCTACGTATAATTTTTCATTGTTAAAGAGAAACAGTCTTACGCTTTCAGTATCACATTAACAAATTATAAATATAATATTTAACGTTACATATCTATATAAATAAAAATGAATCGCCAAAATGTATGTACGCTCATAACTCAATAACGCCTGGGCCAATTTGGCCAATTCTCTTTCTTAAATTTCGAATAATTTCCGGAAAACCCTAAAAACAGCCTGTTTCTTTTCCCCATACAAACGTTACATACATACATACATATGTACATATGTACATACATATATAAAAATGAATTTTTGTTTGTTAGTAACACTAAGAGAACGGTTGATGAAATTTTTAAAGGTTGTTTGTTGTGGATCGGGAAAGGTTTAGAAAAAAATACCTTATACTTTTCATGAGGAGAAGTCGGAAAATTGGACATTTCCAAAAAGTAACATTTTTCATACACATTTTTTTCAATTTTTGTTTCTTTTATTCTTTAATATTTTGATTTTTAAATTATTTGAATCGTTCAATTGCAGTCGCTTGCTTTTTTATTCCGACTATCCAAAGGAAAAATTATTGAAAATTATTCAGTGAAAACTTTATGTGTGTTTTAGACGAAGTGATCAATTACTGATTGAAATTTGTTACGAAGCCACGAAGAGGTCGCGCTAATATTTGTCGGCATTCTTTTTGCCATCAACGTATGGCAGCCCAAAGAAGGGCAAGAAGTACTCCCAAAATGCGATGACATACGTGCGGAATTATGGATCGCGGTCAATCAGCTACCGATCGTAACGATATCACAGAACGTCTTTTTAAACAATAGCTGTGATGTTTGACGGTATTTATCTTGAAGCAACCTATGGTATATATGGTGCTGTTAGATGCTTAATGTATTCTGTTGAATAGCAAAAAAGAGGTTTGCCGCACGCACACATTCTTCTTTGGATGCGGATGGTGATTACACCAGATCAAATTGATGAAATCATTTCAGCGGAAATTCCTGATTCAGAGATAGATCCAGAATTATACGAAGTGGTGAAAACCAATATGGTTCATGGACCTTGGGAACCTTACAATCCCACTTTGGTTTGTATGTCTGACAATAAATGCACGAAACACTACTCACGTGCTTTTCTTTCGGAAACGGAAATGGGAAATGATGGATATTCACTGTATCGGCGTCGCTCACCAGACGACAATGGCAGAACATTTAGCATTTAGAGGCGTAAGTCTCGACGTTAACAACACATCGAAGTTGAAAACATATGGATCGTACCATATTAGCCACTTTTGTCTAATTCACATTCAAAACTCATGTCAATGTTGAATATTGTAGATTGGTGAAATCGATCAAATACGTTTACAAGTACGTCACCAGCCTTCAAATTCGCGTTAATTATGGGATACGAAAAAATGACATTGCCGATGACATTTTACATTGTATTCGCTAATAATTGGAAACGGGCAAATTTCGGTTGATACTTCCAGTGGTTTGATATCAATTTCACATCCCTTTTGTCAATTCACTTCAACGGAAGATGAACTCATCACGAATGTTTTTCCGCACATTGGCAAAATTATCGTAACTGCAATTGCTTGAGTGCACGCGCAATTTATGTTCCAAAAATACCGATATTAATGACTTAAACTGGAAGATTCAAAGTCAAATTCCGGGAGCTCATATAAATCGATCGATCGTCTTGACAAGAAAGATGAAACCGTAAATTATCCAGTGGAATTTCCAAATTCTTTGGAGAGCCTTGGTATGCCCCAGCATCATTTGCGTCTCAAAGTTGGATCTGTCATTATTATGTTTCACAATCTTCATGCGCCGAAACTGTGTAATGGAACTCGACTGATTATGATGCAGTTATCGAATACAAGGGACAGCCATTTCAGTTCAAACGTATTCAATTTCCAGGGAAAATTGCCTTTGCGTTGACAATCAACAGGTCACAAGGAAATCGAGAAATGCTATGTTTTTCACACGGCCAGAGATATGTGGCGTGTTGACGAGTTGGAAACCCATCTTCTCTGTATATTTACGCACCAGAACAGAAATCAAAAAAATTATGTTTATTAAGCTGCGCTACATTAAAAAAATTTAGCAAAATCGAAAATAAATCATTTTCTACACAATATAATTTCAACTTTTTTTCATTTCAAAGCATATAATTTCACGCAGGACAACGGCTGCGGGGTCAGCTAGTAAAGTTATAAAGACATCCTATCTTGGTCAGCTCCTAAAATAAAGCAATTAAAATATTTCTCTATTTGGTTGAAGCGAGTTTGATCCTTATTTGAAGGACTACAATTTCAAATTCTCAACCTTTAAAGAACTACAAACTACTTTAAACCATATTAGAAGGAATTCAAGATTCTTTTTTTTTCGAAAACATAAAATGGTAACCAAATTTGGTGAAGGTTTGCTTTAAACAAACTAAAGGAGACCGAATATGCCTGCTCAGTAGACCTTTTCTTCACAAGTAATTCTTAAGAGCATTTTAACTCTCTGGAGACTTGAAATTCATTTTTACCGAGTTTAAAATTATTTTCTAAAAATAAATTCACCTTCGTGAGAGCCTCTTTTAACAAATAATTTGCTTATACTCCCCAGTTGCTTTTGGTCAAACATCACTTAGTTGCGATCGTAAAGGCACTCTCCTGACTGTTTGTTAAAGCGTTAAAGTATTCCCGCACGTTATGATATCTGGAATTTAAATAAATATTTCTCCAAGTTACAATTTTTTATTTTTTTTTTTTTATTTTTTTATAATATTTTTTCAATACAAATATTTGCCATTTACTATTTTCCTCACACGTACTACCAAATCCTTGCTTGGCACAAAACGAAATTTTCCAATTAAAAAGAAACAAAAATCAATTTTGTTTTGTAAATATTTTAAGAAAGTCGAAAATCAAAGTAAATGTAGTTGCTTTTACCTTCATTAAGTGGAATTAGATTTTATAGCAAAGCACTCGGAGGATAGTAATCGAATATGTGCGAGAATATGCAAGCATGCAACACGTTATGGACACTAGCGACACACTGGTCTCAGGGTATCTACACGAATTCTGCTATATTGCTTTATACAGGGCTTTCCAATAAGAGTAATATTATTTATTTAAAATTAAAATTAAGCACTAATTGTTAAGGAAATTCAAATATTTTTTATTTCATTTGAAGAACAGTCGATACAAATAAGCTCTGAATACATGATTCAAATGGCCGCATGACTTATTTTGCAGGAACGAATTCGATGAACCCAATTTTTGAGTACCTTTTCCTATATATCAAGTCCTAAAGCTTGAAGCTTCTTGCGAATTTCGTTTAATGATGAAATAGTAAACATTACTAAATACGACCATTACATATTAAAAATTGCCGAAACGACACTTAAAATCATATCATCCTTATTGGATAACCCGATATAAAACTACAAAAGAGTATATATATGTGTCTGCGTGTGAGTATCTTGCGAAGGCAAAAGCTCTAACTGCAAGCAAAAATTGATTACCGTTATACAAACGAACCACAAGCGGACGTAACTACATCTCGTCAATAAAAGCTTCGGATATATGTATGCGTGTGTTCGAATGGAATTGCTCAAATATGGGGCAGTCAGCTATGCTTACGAAGAAGATGGCAAGCATGCTGCACTCATAGTGATCACTTTTTGCACTGAGAATCTTATCGAAAAGCAACAGGGCTTACGCCAAAATATGAAAAGAGCTAACGGCGTGGTGTAGGAAGTTGGCTTGGTGGAGACTTCTGTATATCGAATTTTACGTTCGAATAACTGGTTTGTGCAATGTACAAAAGTAATTAGGTACACACTGAGAGTTTTAGAATAATCGGCTTATATGTTTAAGTCAAACGTGTGAAATAAGGTCCGGCGAATAATCATAAATTAGAAGTATTATTACTGAAGTTAACTGATAGTAGGCGGAACAAGAAAGTATACCTAAATTAAATTGCGCTATTTTAAGAAATTTTTAAAGAGTTGACAGAATCCTACTCGAAATAATTTAATGGCATGAGCCTTTCAAGCATAATTCAAAATGGTTTTTAAATTTAAAACTAGCATATTTCCCCACCAAGAAATGTATCGATGTTTGGATAATTAAGAATATTTGAGGTGTTCTTTGAATATTACCGTCCACTGACTGCTCTGTTACAGGTATATGCTGGAGGGCAGATGTATAATGCAAATGTTGTTTTCTGTAATAAGTCTCATTGACTTTGTTACTTGATGCCTCCAAAAAATGAACAGTAATCAGGGTCAATGCTTGAAAAGAAAAACAGTTAAATTTTATTACCAAATACTAAGTCTATAACTACCTATATCAGCAATTGATTTTACAAAGTACTCCTAATAATGACCCTGGAGGTCACAAGGTTATCATTATTTAGTAAATTAGATTCTTATCATCAGGTTGATATCTGATTTTACGACTGAAGAAAATTACGTATATTTATATATATGTATATTATGTAACCATCCCCAACCTTCCTTGAATAAGTTTTACTAGTGAAACTTCCAACAAAATTTAGTCCAGTATTATTTTAAAAACTCTCTAGCGCTATGAAGCTTCCAAATTCCAATATTTGTTCAAGTTTTGTCTGAAAACTACGCTATTTAAGGTTCTTGCGGGCTGCCCAATCTATTTACCAGATTATAACTATTTGCAAAACATATGGACAAGCAATTATTGTAGAAAGGCGCCATCCGATTTTCAATAAGATAACTTTCATATTGATTGATGTGTGCGTTATAAAGTCAGCCGGAAACTCGAAAATCATTATATTACTTATATGGGGGTATATGAAAGGAGACTTACTGACTCGTTTTTATGCGAATTTAACACATATGTATGTTCAAACACATTTGCGATCTGAGGGCTTGAAAATTTATTATCCCAACGAGAGTACTATTTTTTGAAAGTTTTGTTCTGATGGAATCAATGGTGCTTGATCTTAATAGTGCAAAGTAAATTTTTATTGAAAGTAGGCATGGTTTTATCCCGTTTTCGACCGTTTTTACAGCATAGCATTCAACTTTCAGGTCAATTATCGCCAAGGTTGGTTGATATTGGTAGAGATATTGCGAAAGTTTATTCTTCGATTTTTACTATGTCACCATCTCATACTGCTTTGGTTATTCATGATCATTTCGTCACATTTTCAACTAATATCCTTCTTGTAATCTCTGGCTATTCTGCAAATTCACATGACCTCTCCGAGGACAACGTTTTTGACTCAATTGAGGACACAAAAGCTGAATCCAGGAAGGCTCTGATGGCCATCACGACAGATGATTTTTCCAAGTGCTACGATGACTAAAAAATTCGTTGTCTTAAGTGTATTGCAGCGGGAGAGGTTTATTTTGGAGGTGAATAAATGAACAAAATTCACCTTTCAATTTGATCACAGTAGTAAAGAATGCTTGTTTTAGGCATGCGTTTTTCAAGAAGAAATAAAAGGCATATAGTTTAATGTGACGATAAAGCACTGTGTTGCTATAAAGATTTCCATACCACCGCGACCAGCTCGAATAAATTCCGGCCAAGACCGTCAATCGTATCGGACTTATTTGCATAGACAAACGACTAAATGTCTTCCGCATCAATATCCTCGAATTTACTCACGAAAAAGTCATTAAGCATGACTCTATAGTGTTATTGTTATATATTATTTTCAGATAGTAACACTCGAATAGACGTTATGCACGCATTCTTTATAAGAACGATAGATTGGCGTTGTTTCTAGCTGTCATCTACACCCAGAGCTTCACTTTTTACACCCTTCCATATACTATACACATAAACCAAAACCAACGGTACACACCGATGCTAATTCGTGCTATTAAATGAAGAGCGCGCCAGTCCAAGAATAAAAATCTTCATAAATAACCCAATTAAATTTTGCGACATGAAAAAAACGAAGCGTTACATGCACCGCAGGTTTATTTTTAGACTTTTTTTTAATACGTGTAGGTAAAGTATTTTTATTTCAAATACCTAAATTTACATGCTCAGATATATGTATATAGGTATATATACTAACACACATGTGTAAGCACGCTAGAAATGCAGCTTTGTATTCGTACATCAATGCTTGCGGCAGTTTATGCTGCTCGTGGTCGTCGTTGCACATCGAAAGCAATAAAATTTTGAAAAGCTGTGTTGAATCATGTTCAATAGCCGAGAACATTCCACCCACATGGATTAATTGGATTATTCAACGAACATAAATTTTCCCATAACATTTCGCTACCATCTATGTAGCAATGCACGTACATATATGTGTGTGTGTGTGTCGGTATTTTCTGTTCATTTGTTGCCTTTTGCGCACAGCGGCACTTGTAGCTCAAGCTAAGCGTAGCAAACGATTTTGAATTTTTTGCATTTTTTATTGTTATTGCTTTTTGTGCAAAACACAGCACATCTGTATGAAGAGCTGATTAATATTTTTGAACTGTATGCGGTTGCTTCCAGCAGCTGGTGTAGGGCGGAAATTTCGAGAGACCTTTGTAGGTGTATATTTTTGAGTGTGCCTATGTATGTGCGTGTGTGTTTGGGCAGAAAAATTTCAAAAATTGTATTTTTATGGGTAAAATTAAAAATTTTCAAACTCGAATTAGTAACTAAATTAGTTTTTCAGTTTTCTGTCACACATGCTAACGTTATTAAGTCTTTAAAATTAAACTTAATTTTTTGTTTTTATTCACTTTTTTATTTTTGTTTTTTTTTTTTTTTGTAATTCTCAAAACCATCAATTTGTATGACGCAAATGAAGTAACAAGTTCAAAACTGCCAAGGACCTCGATGCACATGCTGCATGCACTCATTTACAGTTAACGTTGTCTCTCAATTTGCGCTTTTTGTTGTTTTTGCACAGCTCCTCTTCAACCTAATGTCCAGAAGTTACTTGAAACTAAATTTTTTCACTCTATTTTTTCACGCCGCGTCTACACAGTGACACAGCGACCAACAGTCGAGTAGGTGAGAAGGTGGAAGAGGGAGAGAGGGTGAGCAGCAGAGGAAGAGCTTGTGAGTGCGAAAAAAGTAACTTTTTCAATTGCATAGGTCAGCAACAATCGCCAGTGAAGTTAGGCGGCGGTTTTACAATAATTCATCGCAGGCAAAGCGCAGCCAGCGCAGAGTTGCATGTGAATGTGCCACGAGTATTCTAGTGAAAGCATGCACTCAGCCGACCACACACACACATACAAACACACACGCACACCACTTGTCCATCGGCTGGTGCTTGGCGCTCGATGTGTTGGTTGTGGCTTTTGGCTTTTGGCCAACATTTTAGTCAACACAATTTTTTCTCTATGTGTTATTCAACGAGCTTAACCATTTTTTTGCTTTATTTAATTCATTTTCTTTTCTGTTTACCGGTTTTGTGCATAAAGTTTGAAAAATTGCAATGCCATGAGCTTTGTGCAGGCGATGGGCGCGTTCCTGCAGCGCTGACTGTTGCAGGCGTCCGGCGAAGCGTAAGCTTTAGTGAACACGCTCAAGCATACAGCGATATTAATATGTATGTATATGCAACCGGCAAAATATACAACACAAACACTTTGCCTAAATCTGGCCAAGTGGTCAAAAAATGTGCGAAGAATGTTGGAGTAGCAGCACTTTCTTTGTGGGGCGCCAGCCGGAATAAATGGTTCTGAAGTAACTTTTATATTCACTTGACAGCGTGTTCAAATTTTAAGGTGTTATTTAGTGACTGAAATAAAATAAAACTTAGATTGGCATAAACTTTCCCTTTTTAATGCTTTTGAAAGTGATCTTAAAGCGATAAGAGCTTGATTTTAGTTAACTTCTACACACGAATATATGAAAATTATATGAGAAGCAAAAAAGAGGGTGAGATTAGGATATACGGTGCTTAGTAATGCCAGATGGGAGTTCAGTTTCATGTGACCTGAAGTAATCCTCGTACAGAACGTTAATAGTTTTATAGATTATAGATATTCCATCAAATACTGATACTCCACTCTATCTACTCCCTTGAACTGAGAAGCTGAGTTCTAGAAAAGGTCAAACATAAGCAGAGGAGGTGCACTAGCGTCCGTGTCATTGTTAATAATGTCCATTCGGCTTGCATGTGCTCGGAGCATGTACCTGCGGAAATTTCATTATGTATCGTTCTTATTCGCTTCCAGAATGTCCTTGTACACAGTATATTTGAAACTTATAGCCATCCTCTTCTGATAGCCGCCTTAAGAAATACGTGCCCGTTAAGTCTTAGCCTGCAAATAAAAAGCAAACGCTTTTGGAAAAATATTCATTTATAAAACAAAACAAGTTCTTTAAGTTCGATACTCTTAACCATGAGGAACTCCGACTTTTTGAACTCATCTCAAAAATAAGTTTTGCGAGGACCGGTACTATCTTCTCGGGAAATGACTTTTATCAACATAAAAAGTTCTTTGAGCTCGATATTCTTAACCATACGGAACACCGACTACACCGATCGTCAGAAAAATACGTTTTCTGAGGAGCGGGGACTTCTGTGGCGGCAATAATCTTCTCGAGGAATGACTGTCAAAAATATCGAATGAGGCAGCAGGTCGTAGCCTAATTTAATATACACTATTATGCTATGGCGACAACGGCGCTATATGAACTTGTGCCACCTTCTTTTATGCAGTACATGTCGAATGCACCAAATAGTTCATCATAATAGAAATCAGTGATCGTTGTGCCCTTTTCTAGGTAGCCATGGCAAATCCAACCTTATGAATCTCAGAAAACCTTGCAAACCATTTCGCCTGATAACACAGTATTCGACTTCTTCGGAGCAGATTTGCAAGATGAAATCGACTGTTTTGACTATTCCACTGGTCTGTATTCCAAGGCCAAATCTGGTAAATATGGTTAATGGTCAGCGATTCTTGGCCTGTTTAGAGCGATTTTGTCACGATGACAGCGGAGATGTTACCCGGGTTATTTTCATGGTAGAATAGCATTTTTAAATAGACTTTTCCTTGAAGCGTCAAATCGATTACCTAAATTCTTATAACAAGATCCCGTAACAGTTCTGTCTTTTTCCGAGTAGTCGATACATAAATATCACACCTTATACGAGGGCTGCTTATATATATTCTGGCCTAGGGCAACACTAAGTGTTGCCAGGTGCAATCTGACATTTCCATTGGAAAGTTTGATATTTTTTAGCATAACATCACTCAGAACGTTTTGTCATTTAATAGTGAATTGTTTTATTTACAGGGAATTAAAAAATGCATCTTGGCCAAAAAATGGAATTAACTCGTGAACATTTTCGTGCGATCATTTTTCACAACTTTCGACGTGGACTATCACGACAAGAGTGCATCGATGAACTAAAATCTTTGCATGGCTATCCTAAAGCACTGTGGAAAACTAGTACAACGAATTCAATCGTGGCCGACGCTCGCTCAAAGACGAATTCCGTGAAGGTCGTCCAAAAACAGCCGTTGTGCCAGAAAACATCGACGCCGTACGTGAACTGATAATGCAAGACCGTCATGTAACATACCTTCAGATAGAGGTATGCCTATGCATTTCTCCCACCAGCATACATTCGATATTGCATGAACACCTGGCCGTAAAAAAGGTTTGTTCTCGTTGGATGCCGCACAATTTGACAATCGCTCAAAAAAAGGCTCGTGTGGATTGGTGTAAAGAAATGCTGAAAAAATACGATCGCGGTGCTTCAAAAGACGTCTATAAGATCGTCACAGGTGATGAATCATGGATCTATGCGTATGAGCCCGAAACAAAACAGCAATCGACAAAAAACAAAAACAAAATAAAAAAATAACAAAAAAAAAACAAAAAAACATTTTCGTTGATAAATATGCCTATTTACATTATTAGGCCAGAAAAATATAGATAGTAACCTACGTATAACATATACCAGGCAACATTAATCAATACATTTGCAGTCGATAGTACTGTCTTTATCTGCTTCGGAAGAGGTTTTTCGAATTCGGGTTCGGGTTCCGGCCCAAAGTTTCTTTTTCTGTTTCTTGGGCTCTGCTGTATACAAAAGGATTCACTTTCCGTCAACACATTTCGCTTAAACAGCACCAACCACTGCTTCAAATTGGTCTCACTTCTGGATCGGACTTTTGTCACGTTATCCACCGTGGTAGCCGTTGCAATCCACCTCAGCGTAGCTAATCATCAACTTTCTTTCGAACACGTTGAAACTCGTTAAATCAATTTTTATTCGCCATCGAAGATCAACAGTCGCCATGTAGAGCAGCTAAGCAGCTCATCACTTTCACTACCCGATTTCGCTTCAAAAACAAAAATTTAATTACTAAACAATATTTACTACTATTCCATTTTTCTCAAATCAACAACCACTCTCACTGCTTTCACTTGTATTATGTAATTCACTGTCACATTTGCATAGCCTTCTTTGTTGTCGCAATAAGTAGCTGAATAATAACTGACAGCCAAATGAAGCAGACCATGAAAAGTGAGTAGCGTGTAAGTAAATCCTTGAGTGCATCATTCCAACAACCCTTCACCAAAAGCACCGAACAAAAAGGCAGAAATCAGTCAGTCATTCTGAGAATTATTCAGCTCGACAGTTAGTCAGTCAGTTTTGCACGTTCAATTGCATTTGCGGTTTTTTACTTTCATGTGCTTTACACTCTCTCTATGCCGTTTTATATTTTCTCTGTGACTACTCACTGAGTTGCCAACGTTTCTTCCCGTCCTTCTTGGAAGCGGTCCACATATTTTTTTAGTTTTCATTTTGCATTTGCACTCTTGCTTTCTTTTCGTTCTTGTTCGTTTACTCATACTTGTAACTGTCACAATTGCCATTTTGATTTCTTGTGTATCATCAACTTTATGTCATAACTCCATTACTTCCGGAAAAAACGTGAAGAACAAAGAAATGCCCTGGAAGATTTGAAAAGAAAAATACACATACAAACACATAATACAGTTGATAGTGAAATGTGGAAAATGATTTGGTGGAAATGCAAAATTTGCTGATTCAAGTTTTTATTTCTTGTAGCACTCGGGCGTCCTTGCAGTTCGTAATATTTGCTTTCCTTTTATTTTCTGTTGTGCTATTGTTGTAGTTAGTGCATAAGTCGCCTTCAAATGACGTTGTGTCATTAGTGTGAACATCTACGATGTTGTGTGTAACATGAAAGATTTGCTTTTGCAAAAACAATCATTTGGTTATCAATGGCACTACCAGAGAAGGTCACATCTCTTATACAGTTGTGACCTTCTCTGCTTTAAAGAATTGCAATGTGTGATTTCAGTAGTAATATTTTTCTCCCCAAAATTCAGTAATCTAATAGATAAATTGTAAATTATTTTAGGTTATGAGGTCGATCCTTAACTGTATAAACGATCATAAGATCCATACAAATCAACAAAGCATTTTGAGCCTAATGTCAGTTTCGGCTATGCCTCCTGATTCACTGAAGCTAAGGCTGCCAAGATGTGCAGCCTCAGTTCTGCAAAGGCTGGACAAGGATGTTTCCACCTCACCCATTTCCATCCAACTTTGATAACTTGCGTCCGACAAGATTTTTTGCATTACCGCATGAATGCATATAATGTACAGTAATAAACCTTACGATTGCGGCACGGTTAACTTTGCGAAGAGAAAGTAGCTTATAAGATCTTCCGTGTTCTATTCTAGGTTCGAAGGATCTTGCAGTCAAACATAAGCGTGTACAATGTAAGCAGGTGCTCTTCTCGGTGACTCCTTGTAGGCACAGAATAAAACTTGCCAAAAGGTGGTATTTTGGGTCGTTAAATAATTGAGAAGCAGATTCCTCTCTCCACGAATAAAAGCAACGCTCCATAAATGTCTCCTATTGTAGGCGCATGGACGATGGCGAAGCATGATGAGAAAGCACTTGAAGCATTCGAGAGAACTGTTGTCCACAAAATCTTTAAAGCTGACCTCGTAAGCGAAAAATATCGAAGAAGATGAAACCACAAACTGCATGAGTTCTACGGCGAAATGGATACAGCTAAGTGCGTAAAATAGCAACGAATGCGCTAGTGAGAGCATATCGTTACCATGGAACATGATGCGTCAGCGAAAAGCTCCTTCGATTCAAAAGACATCGGAAGTAAAGGCGACCACGCCTTGAATGGAAAGACCCCGTGCATAGTAACCTGTCAGCACTTAGGATGTACAACTGGCGTGACCTCGAAACTGGCGAAGTTTCGTATTATCAATCAAAAACGGAGTGTCAAAGAAAAGAAAAAATTTCCAGCTAAAGCTTTAAATGGCTCATTTCGAACCAAGAGAAATAATCTGTACCACAATATTTAGATCACCTTAGCCTTTTGACATTGCAAAAGTTACCTCTCCTTGCTTTTGAAAATGAGTGAAAATAATGAAGAAATTCACAATATTTTGAAACTTTTGTATAAAAAAGGAAAGAATGCCACGCAAGCCACATCGATTTACACTGGTGAAAGTTTTACACCCTCTCTAGCGAAAAATTTGTAAAAAGTGGTCGACCAAAATGGTACATATTTGTTTATTAGTATAAATATAAAAGAATAAGTTGAAGTTTGATTTCAAATAAGATTTCGGATCAGTGCCTATATATACGGCAAAGTCTCCTACTCCATTGACATGCTTAGAAATGTTGAGAACTTTGTAGTGATCTCCCTCGGTAAAATACTGTGGTACGGCCAGACACACCATTTTCGATTTACTCTCTAAAGAGTTGAACTTTAATTTTCGAAAAAAAACGTTTTTCGTCCATAAGTAGATCCGTAAAAATTAGGTTCTCAGCAAACAGAATAATGTTTAATATCCATGTTGTGACTACTATATGGATGAAGACATGAGGTTCTGAGTGAAAATTACTACCCACCAAGTTGCTCAATTAATAAACCTTTCTTGATTATTTATTTGAACAGAAAAAATAAGAATAAAGGTATTCTCATATAACATAAACCACTTATACAATAGAAAGAGCCATTTCCCTCTTGACGTCCATTTCTATCGAAACAGTTCACAATGCATCTCAAACTGTGAATACCCACACGAAAGAAATACAATCAATACTCATTGCGCTTGTACGCTTTCCACTTGAAAATGGAATTGAATAATACCAGACATTAATGACAGCCGTTGACGAGCATTGGCGTCCGGAACAGTCGCTCATCGTCATATTTATGCATCAATTGTTGGCGTGGCGGAGCTTGCGATGACAGCACCATGTACCTAAGCGATTGAATGGTACGTGCCGCAGCCACTTGGTATTGTTTCAGTGATTTGTAAACAAAAGCGATACGTAATCGACGATGAAAACAACAAACAATCGCTTCGATAACACAAGCAACAACACCACTGATTATTTTCGCCAACAACTAAGCACTGAATTGCAAATGTTGGCGAATTGTGCTGTGTGGCACTCAATTGAACAGTGTTGGAATGCATACAATACTCTACAAATGGGGGCATATGTGAGGTGAGAAATTGATGAAGTTGTGAGGCGTAAATTGTCGGCGCTGAAGAATTAGATAAAGTTGGTACTTAAGCTTTGTTCATAAACACAGTTATGTGGTTAAGGTACTTTTAAGTCACAACAAAGCATTTCAAAAAGGTAGGAGGTTCCATTACCCTCTAACCGCGGTCAAAATTTTTTATTTTGAGTATTCATGGTCCCGAAAGCTCTTAAACTTAAGCGATTTTTGGGATTCGAATAGCTTCTAAATCTAAAACGCTTAATTTTGTACTGTACTTTAAAAACAAATTTAATCGATTTGTTACCGTTTTGATTATAATTTTTATGATGACTTTAAGTTTTCGATTATTATCGATTGGTTCGAATTTTTAATGTTTTGCAAATTTTGTTAGCGCTTTCGTTTCTTTTCGATAACCACTTTTGTGTGTAATAAACAATTTAGTTCTCGGATTCCGACATTTTAGAAATAACAGCTGTTTAAATATATTATAAACAGGCTGTTGCCACTTAAATTAAAGAAAGTTCAGATTTTCAAAACGAGTTTGAAATCTGGGTTGAGGGCAAATCGTAAATTTCAAATAAAAATAGAAAAAAACATTAATTGTTAAAAATTTAAAATTATCGATTAAATTTATTGATAAAAAATATAGATATTAATGCTATCAAAATAAGTTAGTTTAAACCGATTAAAACTGCAGTTAGAATCGATTAGAAATATTTAACTTTATAAGTGTAGTCGAATTTATCGATAAAAGTAATTCGATAACTTTTTTTGTTTGCCTAAAATTAATAAAACCGACGTTAGAATCGGCTATAAATAGTAACTTTGAGAAATATATTTGCATTTATCGATAAAAGTTGTCGATATTGAAGTTATCATATTATGTTAGCTTAAAAATAATGGAACTGTTGTCGACTAGAAATAATGAGTTTAAGAGCATCGAAATATGTTATCTTAAAAATAATAAAACTACAGTTCAAATAAATCAAAAGATGCGTTTAGAATGGGTTACAAATAAAAAATTTAACAATTATAACTAAAGATATCGATAAAAGTTATCGATATTTTTGAGCTCTGAAATGTGGTTCGTTTCCTGAATACTTAAGTGCATAAGAAAAAATATTATAATATAAAATGTTATATTTATCGATAAAAAATATCGATATTTAAGTTATCGAATTATGTTAACTTAAAAGTAATAAATATATATATGCATACATATACAAAATAAAAAAATTAAAAATGCGTAGCTAAATTTATCGATAAAATTTATCGATATTTTAAAGCTCTTAAATGTGGTTCGTTTCCTGAATACTTACTTACTTTACAGCAGAAGTGAGTGCTATAATATAACGAAAAAATCTATTGTATCGCTAACGTTTTGTTTTCAGTCCTTAAATATATGTAGTTATGTATACTCGTATATTGTATGTACATACATAATATACAAATACTAAAAAAATCACGTTTACATGAGTCCCGTTACTTTAATCATTATAAAATACGCGCACATACTCAGCGCCTCATAAAGCTTGCGCTCAAGTACCTACACAGCCACGCGATAAGCGGCGTTACCAAATTATTTGAATGTCGCTGCAATTGACAGTTATTGTTGCGGCGCTTGTCAAAGTTTTGGCATCGCTAAATATGCACTCGACACTTAATGGGAAACGGGGCTTTGGCTCCAATACAGAGACACACTTACCTGTGCAAAACGAATGCGAACTCAAGTGTTATCGGCTAAGGCTGATGTCCAACGAATTTCGATAATAAATAACGGTAATAGCTGTCATTGCAAATGATAAATGCATAAAAATAAATTTTTTGTTTCATAAATACGCGCACAATTTGAGCTTGAATTTTACTTAACCCTCGTCAATGCGCGCATTGTTGTAAAGCATACCGTTACGCAAGAAAATAAAAGGAGTATATAAATACAGTTAAATATGTAAAGCGGCGCATAATGCGAATTCAACATTCCACATTGGCAAAGCAATGAGCGCACAAGTACCGTGTATTATGCCATAAACTGGCGCATTGAAAGCTTTTCGGGCTGAAGCGCGCGGCAGGCGGTGGCGACAATGGGAAACAATGCGACCGCAGCAGCTGTCATTGTGTTGTGTTGCTGCCAGCGCCGGAAAATAGGGATGGCAGTTTGCGCATGCAAAGCACCGCAACTGCAACACAATGCGGCATTCATGCGCTCATTCATTCATGGCATGCATTTGATGGGTATTGATGTTCATGCCAGCAGGTGGCAGGTGACAACAACAACGCAGCTGTCTATATCTATACTATATACTCGTATACGAGTAGTAGACATGCAGTTAGTTGGCATTGACGCATTGAATATGAGCGCACAATTTATAGACAAAATAATGTTATCGCTGTGCTGTTGACACGCGCGCTGTTGACACACACACATACATACATATGGAGAAGCATGTATGTATGTATATACATAGATAGGTGAGTTAACAATATGCTTACGCTATTAATATACACGCGTTTACTTGTGTGTAATTGATTTGCTGCGAAACAATGCAACTCTGTGTGTCATGTGCAGCGGGAAAATGCTCTCGAATGCAGCACAACAATGCCTGTTAGCCACAATAACGCCTTTGTTTCACTAATATTGGCATAAGCGATGGCAAGCAGTACAATTTTTTTTAACACTAGTGGGCCCTTGTAGTTACTCTATGGGCTTCAAAATTTTAATTCACAAAGAATTAAAGGTGTCAAGTCAAATTTTTAGCACTTTTGTGAAATTTGAAGTTGAGCTAAGCTTAGCACTCGCAGATCCGTCGCATATGTGAAAGATATTTCAAGTGGCAATACTCTATATCCAAAAAATAAGCGTTAAAGTGGTTTCGACACAATGGAGACACAAAATTAAAAGGCTTTCAAGTTGAAAATCGGAAAAAATGCAACAAAAAAGCTGTATACAGGGTTTACCAGCAAGAACCACGTTATGTTAAAATTAAATAAAACACTTAAATGCGGTGAAAATATCGGTCAAATCCCCACCAAGGCTCTTTATATATATCTCCACCCGTTTCGACAATTTGATTAAATTTAAAGGCAAAAAAGTCGGTCAACATCGTGTTATAATGCTCGCTCTTTGTGGTTACGATATATCCAACCTCATTTCGAAAGAAGCAATACCCAATAATGTCGCCATATCACAATCTGGCACAAACGGTCAATTTTTGTGAATGCGATTGCGTTTCCTCAACCAGGAACGGGGTTTTGACTCATCCCGAAAGCGGCAATTATATTTCTTCAGGAATTAAATTAGCCAGAAATGGATCTCATCTTTTTTTGATGAAAATCGTTGTTGTAGTTGTTGGAGGGGCATAATTCTGCCGAGTTTACAGCCCTTGGCCGGATACAAATTCCGATCCGTTCCGGTTACGTAAACCATACTGTCGTAGGAATGGAATGAAAATCGTCATTGGCTTCTTTCATTTGCAGAGGCTAATCCGCAAAGTCTGTCGGCTTCAGTTCTTTTGCCAACACAATTTTATACAGAGGCAGAACCATGTCCAACCCCGAAATTCGCCATTTCGTTATCTGCGAGCGACCCAACTGTGCAGAACGAATACTTTAACTCTAATTAAACTAAACTTCTTCCTGTTATTACTAAAATCCAGTAGGTATATACAAGGCGTGACAACCGACCAATATAACCTAACCTGGGACAACCTTAAAGTATTCGTCGGAAATTCAAAACGCTTTGTCGATTTATGAGACTCTAGTAATCCATTTTTAAGAGTTTTTCACTAGGACAAACGCTCACAGCTCAAGTCAGATCCAACGCTATGTTCGGCCTGATTATCAAACCAACATTCTAAGCTAACTTATTTTTTTATTTTATAATGAAGTTTAATGAACCAAATACTTATGTATCATTTTGGTCGACAAGTTTTTGCTATTTTTCGCTAGAGGCATTATTCCATCAGTGTAAAACTTTTATGGTTTCTCGTCGAAAAACTGCGAAAAGTAATTTTCACAGGTTTCTCTTGAAGCCAACTTTTCTCCATTAAGGGAGTTCTGCATTGACCGATTGTAGTCTGATGGTGCAAGGTCAGGGCTATATAGTGGTTGCATCAAAATTTCCCAGCCAAGCTCTCCCAGTTTTTTCCGACTTATCCAAGATGTGTACGGTCTAGTGTTGTCTTGATGGAAGACGAAGCCCTTACTGTTGATCAGTTTTGACCGTTTGTTTTTGATTACTTGCTTCAATCTCATCAGTTGTCGACAGTAAAATGTAGAATCAATTGTTCAACCAGGCTGAAGCAGCTCATAGTGGATTATTCCTTTCCAATCTCACCAAAGACGCAGCATAACCTTTATAGGCGTCAATCCAGGCGTTGCGACCATGATTTTTTTCGCACATAATTGTCTTATTTGATACGCTTTCAACTCCTGTTACCATTGGCTTCAGAAATGGTTCGATTTCATTTTTTTCAGCCAAGAATCGCTGATGTTAATTCGGTCCATTAAATTTTTCACAGACAATTCATGTGGTACTCAAACATCGAACTTTATTTTTGCAGTCGGCTTTTTTAAATGGTTCAAAAATGTTTGATGATGAATATTAAGTTCTTAACCGTTGTCATGGCTGCTTATGTGACGGTCCTGGTCAATCTTTACCATAATTCCATCGTCTTTTTTATCGATAAGTTGACCAAAACCAGGTACATCTTTCACATCGAAATTTCAAACTGATACAGCATCGTCTCCGTATACTTCACAAATTTCTTTGGTGGCTTGCGTGCAATTTTTCCCTTCTTTATACAAAAATTTCAAAATATAGTGAATTTTTTCATTATTTTCACTCATTTTTGCACACCTGTATCCGAATTTAATTTTTTTTTTGGTCGAATGAAGCTAAAAATCTCACCTTTCCAACACTGTATGGTATGATACAATGTGTTTTGTAGCACTGGAGATATACGACTGCAACGACATCTATTAACAAAATACGAGAAGACTTTTTCGACTATCCAATATTTAGAAAGAATTTCCTCAACTGTAAATCTAAAAGACCTGACTTTCGAAGAATTCTAAACTGTTTCACGCTATTTCTTCAATCATGCTTCACCATTTTATCTTTGTTTACAATGCCGTCGCTATTAACTCCACGAGCGTAAAGCATAAATAAAATCCAAACGAAACAGATTTCAAGCGTAAAATATCGGAAGTAAACTTATCGCAAGTATTAAATAAAAATTGACAAAGGTTTATTGCATACTCATTATGCACTTTGCATGACAAGTACAATAATACTGCCAACAACAAATACTATACTACTATATAGAGGAGTATATATGTATGCATAAGTATATGTATGTATTTGACTTTTGTACTGTTAGCATTCTTAAGTGGCAGACATAAACCTGATAATCCTTTCTAACGATGTAAGCTTCAATGTTTGTATGTATATAAATATACTTAAGAGAGTATGTGTGAATTAGCTTTGTCGCAACAAGCTCTTACCAACTAAGCTGTTTTTTTACTGTTACTCACTTCGTGACATCATTTCACTATGGCACCTGTCTCACTTTATATTCGCTTACAAACTTTATTATCCAAATGTATGGGTATATATGTGTGTGTGTGATATATATATATATATGTATATCCCTTTTCCTACCGCTTGCAGTCGTTTAAAGTTCCGTTGCAGAGCGTAAGTGGCATAAAAGAAAATCTTTCACGAACAACTCTACGCAGCTGAAAATCAAGTTTCACCATCTCAATCTTCAAGTTTCGGTGCTTGGTTACTGGCTTCCTCATTTTATCATCTTTATGCAGTGCAATTCTCGTGGAAAAGTAATAAATCTCAACATTTCCCCAACTCATATGATGAGATCACGTAATACATAAATGCGTTGCGCTTCTTAGAGGTGCTGAATATATTTCCTCGGTGATGGCCACTCATATTAAAACATGTGCAAGAAGATATAAAGAGTTTTGCTTGGGTAATTTAGTATATCTACATATATACAAGTATATACATATGTATTAATAGAAGCCTTGATATGCACTCAGCAAGGATTCTCTAGGAGGAGCAGTGCTTTACTATATAATTAAAAGTACTTAAGTAATGTGATTATTCCATCCGCAATTTATTTTATGAGGAAGAAAAGAAGATTAGTTTAGTGAGCCACTCAAAACTGATTGGAAGGTAACAAAATCGGCTACTAAAAAAGTAGAGCCAATATAATATAAAAATAATACCAGCAGATGGTGCGCTCGATTCCCCAATCGATGACGATGGAGCGAACATTCCGCTGTGCGACCATGAAGAAGTTCTAGCGAGCGTACTAGGCCTTATCAGTGTGGCTTCAAGCCTGGAAAATCAACAACTGACCGGATTTTCACCATCTTGGAGAAGATTTCGTGACTTGGCTGTCACGTCACTGTTGACAGTTATAACTTCGAAATCGTAGATAATTTCGTATATCTTGGAAGCAACATAAACACCAACAACAACGACAGCCTCGAAATTCATTGTAGAATAAGTGTAGCCAATAAATGCTAATCCCGACTTAGTAGGCAATTTAGAAGTAAAGTTCTCTCTTAACGAACAAAGATCAAATTCTACAAGTCACTCGTCATCCCCGTCCTGCTATACGATGACAACATCTGATGAGTCGGCTTTACGAGTATTTGAAAGAAAGATTCTGCGGAAGATTTATGGTCCTTTACGCATTAGTAATGGCAAATATCGCATTCGATGGAACGATGAGCTGTATGACATATATGACGACATTGACATAGTTCAGCGAATTAAAAGACAAGGGCTACGCTGGCTAGATCATGTCGTCCGATGGGACGAAAACTCTCCAGCTCTGAAAGTATTTGACGAAGTACCCGCTGAGGGAATCAAAGAAAAAGGAAAACTTCCACTCCTTTCTAAATACCAGATGGGGAATGAGCTGGCTATACTTGGAGTCTTCAATTGGCGCCAAACGGTGAAAGAGAGGAACGACTGGCCTGCTGTTGTAAAGTCAGCTATAACCTCGTAAACGGTGTCTACGACAATAAAGAAGAAGAAGAATTAGTCCAGGACTGTGACTGTATAATAATGTAATACGTTATGAGATGCCTCTACCCAAGAAATCTGTCTGCGTATGAAGTGGACCAGTCCGAGTCAATTTTGATCAGTTATTAAAAATCGATTTTTTGGTGATGTTATTCATCTTATTTTAAAATAAAAGTTATTATCGAACAAAAAATTAATCAAGACATTTGGTCATGCAGAGTATTCCAAATTTCGACATTTTCCCGAAGATTTTCTTATATAAGTTATAAAACTGAAACTTAAGTATCTAATGAAACTGCTCTACTTTCCAGTAAATAGAATGGAAGATTAGAGACTTTCATTGCACGACGAAGTTTTTAAATCCAAGGAGGAGTTCTCAAAAATTTTAAGAACAACCATGGCTTACTAAATTTATGGAGGGTTCCCATATTTATTGGTTCAAGGTGACAAATAGCTCCTTTACTGACAATAAAATCATGCTTATTCTATTTTTCTCTCTGGACAGAAAACTAACCTCGAAGTCTTCAATAAACTCGGATTTTTTTTCTTCAACTACCTTTTCATTGTTTTATGATTTGTTTTTAAAATCATAACTACAGGTCCAAAAGAACAGGGAGTACAAAACTTTATTGTAACATAGAATTACCTAGACTAAGTGAAGAGCTTGGAATTTATCTATGGATACTTCTTGAGTCTCACTAAAAACTGTTGAACTCTACTGCAGATCCATAGAGGTCTAGTGTTGTCGCAATAATACTTACATTACTGTGACAACACTAGACTACAGAAGTTCCATAACGAAAATGGAAAAAAGCTCTGTGCCAACCACTATGTTTGATTATACTATTGAAAACCTATGAGATAAGACACTATATCATTAATTTTTTCAGTCTTACTGGAAATTGCAATCCACCACTTTGTGTAAATACCTCAAGATACCAAGCAAATTAAATCAGTACAGTTCAAATATACTTTCGAAACAACAAAACCAACAAAAAACGGCTTCTTCAAAATATGAAATGGCCACAGCCAACTGATAAGGCGGGCAACTCGTAAATTACTCACACCCATAAAGCAAACGACTGACAATCGGCCATCAGCCAAATGATCTGCATCAGCAAAAGTGGCCATCGCGACGGCGATGCTGTCCTTTTTAAATGTCATCAACTTAACACTGATGGTTAGCAATACCAAAAGTGAAATAACAACAGTTATAAACATCAACACAAAACAGCAACAACAACAATACAATAACAACAATAGCAACCACTGTAACAGTAACGCCCTCGACATCAGCAAAGCCATCCAGAGACGTCGCAACAAAGAGCCACAACGCCATCGGTCTTATCAACTTAATGACAATTACCGGCCATCGTCACCGCCGAAAGCTGAGCCGGGAAATGAGGTTCGACAGGGGCGCAAGAAAGTCCATCAACTGCGACGAAGTGCTAACTTACGGCGCTTAGCGTGGGGGAGTTATGGTCCCAGATGTGTTTTCGCGCGCACGAAACATCAATATTTATTTTCATGGCACTTGTTCGTCAAACAACATAAAAAAGTTAAGCGACAAAGGCAAAAGCACCAACAACAACAATACCGCCAACAAGTGGTGGGGCAGCATGCAAAGCTGGGGTAATAAAAGCAACAAAAAGTGAAAACCGTGTCAGTCAATGGGCATAAGATGATGAAAAAAATGGAAATTCCATGAAGTTAAAAGTTGAAAGTGGTCATAAAAATGGAAAAGATATGTCCCGGCGAACAGCGATGGATGTTGAGGGAAGCAGTACTTAAAGCTCGGCGGCCGTTTAATGCAACGCTGTCATTTTAATGGACCCGGCAAAGTTTCCGCACCATGTGCGTCTACAAATATTTAGATAATGTTATGAATAAACGGTAAACAGTGGACTCAAAGCCGTTGAACATCTCTGTGGACTGCAATTATGCGCGCAAGTGATTTGCTCGGTCTTAAGTATACATATTTATGTTTTTTTTTTTCTTTTTGCGATCTTTGCTTTTTATTTCATTTGCTATGCCATTGACATTTCCGACGGTAGGGTATCAAATTTTGGTAATGAGCTTATTTGCTGACCCAACACACACACACACAACCAATTACAAAATGACACCTCAGGCTTTGGAGATGCTTTTTCCCACCTTTTTGATTTTGTTTCCTTCGCAAATGTGTAATTATAATTGAATTTGAGATGGTATCAAAACTAAGTAAATGAAAAATTACGCCATTTTAAGCAAAGACTGATCAGTTTTAGTTGGAAAAAAAGTATACTGCACTTTCAAGATAAGTCCAAGATATCACACCAATTGTCTATACTTACCGTAAACTGGCGTTAAAACTAAGTGTCAAGACCATCTTTATTTAGTGGTTCCAAGTTAAGGAAATATCTTTCTTACTGAACCTAACACTACCTCAGAATTTGGAGTGTTAAAAACAACGATCAAAATAAAAACAGTGTCAGTAATTTAGAAAAATTGACCACGATTGTACAGATCCTTTACATAAATACATATACATAAATACTCATTTCATATTGAAACGCCTTATAATACAAAATTTTCTCTCGTCCTAATGTCTAGTAAAAATATAAAATATATACCAATTTTTCAATAACTTCTGGTTCACTATTTTTACTAGACCTTAGCCGTATTTTTTTCATACGAATTAACATTATTCTAGCTTCATGTAAGCTTTAGTTATCACATGGTAATATTTTAATGCGTTTTTTAGTCGGAAGCCATTAATTACTATTACAAACATTAGTTCTTCTATAAGTGAAATGTATTAGTAGTCAGATACAGGGTTAAAAGTTATATGATGTCTCTTTTAAATTAATAAAACCCTAATTCTTAAGAAAATTCCAATGAAGCCAGTTTTCAAGTACTTTCTTCACTAAGTCAGATGATGTCATGAGGAGTGCATAGACTCCACAAAGAACTTATGAGGCATTGTCATTGATTCCTTAGTCACGATTCCATTAGAAATACTTAGGAATACAAAATCTTTGTTAAATTATTTTCGATGATGAAAATCGTTAGAGCTGCTGGCGTATGTCGACGATATTGATATCATCGGCCTCAACACCCGCGCCGTTAGTTCTGCTTTCTCCAGGCTGGACAAGGAAGCACAGAAAATGGGTCTGGTAGTGAACGAGGGCAAAACGAAATATCTCCTGTCATCAAACAAACAGTCGTCGCACTCGCGTCTTGGCTCTCACGTCACTGTTGACAGTCATAACTTTGAAGTTGTAGATAATTTCGTCTATTTAGGAACCAGCATTAACACCACCAATACTGTCAGCCTGGAAATCCAACGCAGGATTGCTCTTGCCAACAGGTGCTACTTCGGCCTGAGTAGGCAATTGAAAAGTAAAGTCCTCTCTCGACGAACAAAAACCAAACTTTATAAGTCGCTCATAATTCCCTTCCTGCTATATGGTGCAGAGGCTTGGGCGATGACAGCAACCGATGAGTCGACGTTACGAGTTTTCGAGAGAAAAATCCTGCGAAAGATTTATGGTCCTTTGCGCATTGGCCACGGCGAATATCACATTCTATGGAACGATGAGCTGTACGAGATATATGACGACATTGACATAGTTCAGCGAATTAAAAGACAGCGGCTACGCTGGCTAGGTCATGTTGTCCGGATGGATGAAAACACTCCAGCTCTGAAAGTATTCGACGAAGTACCCGCCGGGGGAAGCAGAGGAAGAGGAAGACCTCCACTCCGTTGGAAGGACCAAGTGGAGAAGGACCTGGCTTCGCTTGGAATATCCAATTGGCGCCACGTAGCAAAAAGGAGAAACGACTGGCGCTCTGTTGTTAACTCGGCTATAATCGCGTAAGCGGTGTCTACGCCAATTAAGAAGAAGAAGAAGCAAAAGAAATCATGCTATCGACATTAGTTCCGTCCAACTCAAAGTAGTATCAAACACCTCTTATCTGGTAGTTTCAGACTTCCGAGTTAGTAACTTCAAAAAGTATGTTATACAAATATTTTCGTCATTATTTCCAACAACTATCGGAACTCTGAAACGTATACTTTGAATACATCAACTCCTAATTTTGAAGTCTCTAATAGGTATTACCCATTCTTGTAGAGATGTATGAACAGTTATTGATAGATCACGAGATGACAAACATAGTCATCGTTCTAGTCGAAATGGTAACTTGGTAAAAAAGTCAGATCTAAGTTTAGGTAGAGCAGCGATTTTCATTGATCAAAGCCGGTGACATATTTTCAGATATGAACAAAAATTATGTAACCATTTTGGTATAAGAACAGACAACAAGATCATAGAAAGACGCCCTCTGAAATTTATTTAGGTAACCCACTCATTGACCGATACCTACAAAATTATATTAAGGCAACCGGAAGTTGAGAAATATTTATATCAGGTATATGGGAGCTCGGTAAACTATTGACCGGATTTTAATTGTTTTTGACTGTACGAGAGTTTCGGTATGAAGCTAAATTTTAAAAAGTAATAGTCCGATTTTTAAAATATTTAGACTTAACTTGTTTACTTAAGATGGACCTGGAAACCGAGAGCACTACTTCTTTAGTGTTCGATATAACCATTATATGGGTTATTAAGCGATTTCCCACATTTTCACAGTGTGTGAGGAGAAGCCGAAGGGATTTATCCCAAGCAAGTTTAGCTTTAGTGGTTTGTAAGATAAATACATTAATCTTTTTATTTTGAAAATACTCCGCATGCCTACTTATTACACCCAACATTTTTAGATTTTAGTTATTAAAAATAGTCAATTTCTGTAACCCAGCAACCTAAACAACCTTAGCAACACTCTTTGAGTGTTTCTGGCCAAAGCAATGCGATCAATGCAGTTTAGTCTTTGGTATGATAATAATGATTATATTAAATACATAAGCTGTCACTTGGAATGCATTAAGCATAAGTTAGTTGCAGCTCGATTGAGTAAATAGACCAGTAATGTACGCTAATTTGAATTTATCGCATTGCGCCGTATTGAATTGAGCGACTGCTTAGAAATCTTGTAATTGACATAGTTTATGCAATAACTCTTTAAACAATTAGGCATTCAAAATGCACACAATACGACCGTATATATTTTAGTATGTGTGTGCACAATGCGAAAGGAAATGTGACGATAGCATTAGCGGTGTACCAAAAATCATTAAACTAAGATTAAAATGAGCAAATGTGAGTGATTTTGTATTTACGACATATAATCGGTTGACTTTTAAAAATTGAGGAATTTCAATTTAGGAAGAGTTGAGTCCTAGTTCACATCGCAGCAAAGCTTCTTTTACTTCTACTTATTTTTCAAGGGGAAACAATGAGCTCATATCTTGGCAACTAGGTGCACCCTAAAGCCCTTATCATCGTATAATTAAATTTATGAACTCACCATTGCACAAGCTAATTCAAAGTGAAGTCGAATTGTTTCTAATTAATTCACGACTAACAAAGTAATTCGAGACATTATAATGTATTAATTAGGCAGACTTATGAGTATGAAAGCACAATCGCTATTTAATTGCATCAAAACTTAAGCACTCGCGTGCATATCTAGTTGATTATTTCAAAGCCATATGGAAACCGTCAAGTACGGACACTCACTTAATTAATTTGAATTAACTTGGCTTATAAGTATGGCGAAATCTCTTGAGTGCTGCATTATTGGGCACCGCTTGGTTGCACGCATGGCTTAAATCAATTACTATTATAAAGGTCTTTAACGCTACTATCCTGTATGAAACATGATACAATCGGGGTTCATATCCAGTTGTGAAGTTTAAGCAGCAAAATCGTCTTCAGCGTCTGCGAACTTTTTCAAAAGGTTCTCCTGGTGATCGACTAAGGGAACAAAGAAACCCAAAATTTCATAAAATGAAAAACTGATTGTTAAAATACCTTAAATTAACTAAATTTACTTTTTTATACTCTCGCAACAATGTTGCTAAGGAGAGTATTATAGTTTTGTTCACATAACGGTTGTTTGTAAGTCCTAAAACTAAAAGAGTCAGATATAGGGTTATATATACCAAAGTGATCAGGGTGATGAGTAGAGTCGAAATCCGGATGTCTGTCTGTCCGTCCGTCCGTCTGTCCGTCCGTCCGTCCGTGCAAGCTGTAACTTGAGTAAAAATTGAGATATCATGATGAAACTTGGTACACGTATTCCTTGGCTCCATAAGAAGGTTAAGTTCGAAGATGGGCAAAATCGGCCCACTGCCACGCCCACAAAATGGCGGAAACCGAAAACCTATAAAATGTCATAACTAAGTCATAAATAAAGATATTAAAGTGAAATTTGGCACAAGGGATCGCATTAGGGAGGAGCATATTTGGTCGCAATTTTTTTGGAAAAGTGGGCGTGGACCCGCCCCTACTAAGTTTTTTGTACGTATATCGGAAATTACTATAGCTATGTCAACCAAACTCTACAGAGTCGTTTTCTTCAGGCATTTCCATATATGTACAGTTCAAAAATGGAAGAAATCGGATAATAACCACGCCCACCTCCCATACAAAGGTTATGTTGAAAATCACTAAAAGTGCATTAACCGACTAACAAAAAACGTCAGAAACACTAAATTTTACGGAAGAAATTGCAGAAGGAAGCTGCACCCAGGCTTTTTTTAAAAATTGAAAATGGGCGTGGCCTCGCCCACTTATGGACCAAAAACCATATCTCAGGAACTACTAGACCGATTTCAATGACATTCGGTATATAATATTTTGTTACCACCCTGATGACATGTACGAAATATGGGTGAAATCGGTTAACGACCACGCCTTCTTCCAATATAACGCTATTTGGAATTCCATCTGATGCCTTCTCTGTATAATTTATACATTAGGAACCAATGATGATAGCGGAATAAAACTTTACACAAATACGGTATTTGAAAAATATGTAAATGACGTATAATAAAATCTCGATTATCACTTTATCATGCGAGAGTATAAAATGTTCGGTGACACCCGAACTTAGCCCTTCCTTACTTGTTTATTTATTAAATAATATGGCCCGTGAAAAACAAATTTACAACGAAATGGGTTTTTTGTCACTTAATCACTTAATAACAGGTCAATTGAAAAGTCCCCGGGCTAACATAGTGAAAAACATTATTTTGGCAACATTCGTTTTTTCTTCATTCAACACAGTTCCCATTAAGGGTTATACATTAATTATTTTCGATACCTTCAAAATAGATCTCAGTTTAGCCAATCACCTCTTTGTTCGACGAAAGTTTCTTCACTTTGCGCATTCTTTTGAGATCAGAGAGCAGGAAATGATCACTCATGGTCAGAACTGGAGAGGACGGAGAGGATCCACCGTGGACACGAAAGCAGCTCGAAGCACGATTTCAGGATTTTAGCCATCGTTTTTACGGACGTTTGGTTGACATAGCTATAGCAGTTTCCGAGATACGTACAAAAAACTTAGTAGGGGCGTGGCCACGCCCACTTTTCCAAAAAAATTACGTCCAAATATGCCCCTCCCTAATGCGATCCTTTGTGCCAAATTTCACTTTAATATCGTTATTTATGGCTTAGTTATGACACTTTATAGGTTTCCGATTTCCGCCATTTTGTGGGCGTGGCAGTGTGCCGATTTTGCCCATCTTAGAACTTAATCTTCTTATGGAGCTAAGGAATGCGTGTACCAAGTTTCATCATAATATCTCAATTTTTACTCAAGTTACAGCTTGCACGGACGGACGGACGTACAGACAGACATCCGGATTTCGACTCTACTCGTCACCCTGATCACTTTGGTATATATAACCCTATATATAACCCTATATCTGACTCTTTTAGTTTTAGGACTTACAAACAACCGTTATGTGAACAAAACTATAATACTCTCCTTAGCAACATTGTTGCGAGAGTATAAAAATTATTTCATACACATCTCAAATTAGAGACATCTTAAACTTGCCAGCCCACTGCTGTGTTTTTCAACGCTTTGGAGCGGGTTCATCACGTGCAGTGCCCTCGAATGGCTGTCGATTGGACTTCGAAGTGAAATTATGGATCCATAGTCTTATGTCGATTCAAAAACTCGGGTTTATTAAGGTGGAACAACTCCAAACAAGACTCCGAATCGTCAACTTGACGTTGCTTTTGGTCAAAAGTGAGCTCGCGTGGCATTCTCTTTGTGCAGAGATTTCTCATACCCAAATATTCGTGAATGATATGTTGTACATATTTTCATATTTTTAGAGTGCCTTGAAACTCTCAAACAACTTAACTTTTCGAAGATCAAAAACTATTTTGTGGACTTTTTTTGATGTTTTCGTCGGTAGCAACCTCTTTTGGGCATCCACTGCGCTCATCGTATTCGGTGCTCATTTCACCACGTCAAAACTTAGCATATCAATCCCTGATGGCTGATTTTCTTGGGGCAGTGTTTGGAAACTCGTGCTCAAGCCAATTTTTTTTTCTTAAACTGTATTATTTCCCTTCTAAATGCAATATTTTATAAACCACTTTTTCCCGGAAGCTTGTCATCTTTTTTTTTGTAGTTTTTCCATTTAGAAAGCAATACTTTATCAACACTCCAAATGCCTTTTAGTCCATTTTGTTACAATAACCAAAGTTGCTTCCCTCAAAATTATAAAATTCCTAAACTAATTATCCGACATTTGTCGTATTTATACATGCCCTTTTTGAAATAACTAAAAATAATATGGATTTATTTCTAGTAGTGTCAAACTGGTCAATTATCCTGTTGTAACCGCTTAATTCAATTCAATAAAAATCGAGTCCCCAAAAATCTGAGAAAAGCACCTCTAATAGCTATTCATATTCTACTACTCTTGTCACCACTAATTTAACCACCATATCCATTACTCACTTTTTTGCAAATAGCTGAGTGTACTCGTACCGCTAAATTAAGTTTTCTTTGTGGAGAACATGGCACCAGCAATGTTTTACTTCCTCTATCACTTTCTTATATGGCAGTTAAAACTACTCTATGTGGAGATATGTTATGTGGTGATATTCGACGACAACCAGTAGTCAACTTTTTCTGATTTCCAGCGCGAGATCGATGTCACATGAGCAGTATACCGCTATTTCTTTGCGAATAGTTAAAAAATGCAAATTTCTCTTTTTGGTATTTGAAAGTGTATGTTTCAGCGCCATCAGAAAAAGTTGACTACTGGTTGTTGCGAATGGCATCATCTATCACTGTTTGGTTTAGATACAAAATAAAAGACATTTTTTATTAGAGTAAACAAGAGTTTAATGTTCATATGTAAGTTAAAAAGGGAGATAAATATTTTTTGTTTACTGTTTGCTGATTCTATGGAGTTTATTTTTATGTTAAGGGAGGAGCCTGCTTTAGAGGCTTAAACAATTTTTTTAAGAATTTTTTGGGAGGGAAAAAAATAATTGATTAAATCGAAATTTCTAGGGTTCATAGTTGTATATATATGTATATAAACCTCATTTATAAATTTGTTGGAAACGAAATATTTGCTATTTTGGCTTTGTGAAGCAATTGTCCGATGCATCTCGCATGTGCAGTTGTGGGACGACGGGCAGGATGCAGGTCGTAATTTCTATCGGAAACAAAAAATTCAAAGAGATTCGTATTTTTTAATAATAATAATACTTCCTCTAGTTAAACTTAACAAATTTCAAAAAAAAAAGTGTAAATTTTACAAATTTTTTAGAAATTGAAAAAAAGTGGTTTTTCACCGAAAAAAGTTTACTTTTTGTTACTTAAAAATATGTTCAAACCTGACTTTTCTTAGTTTATTTAGTTTTAATAGAAGATAATTTAATTCAAAAATAATAAGCTTTGCCCCAATTCTCTACGACGGTTAGTCTTTGCCCCAATTAAGAAAAATCGTAAAAATTAAAAACTGAGAAATTACGCGTCAAAGTTGTTGTTTTCTGTCCAAGCGCTAATATACTTATGTATCTGCTAGACGCTCGGTCATTGTTTCCCTTATAGCTTCGAAAATATTTCGAATTCGCACCTATAACTTTGGGGACATATTCTTAGATTATATCTAAAGAGATTTAAGCAGATTTTCTGAAGCTTCTAAAGCAGGCTCCCCCCTTAAACCTTCAATTTTATTACTTTGTTTTTATATTTAGTCCTCCTCCGTTAAATACTCAAACTGAGGTATACCTTCAGCACCTTATCAATGCTTTCAACATATAAATTTCAAGAAAATTGCAACTTTCGAACTTCCAACACAATAAACAAATAAATATAATTGAATCGATAGCTCCTTTCCTAAGGTGACTTTGTCTAAGTGCTTACGCCGTGACGAACTCTTCCTTCGCCACATAATTTCGCTTCATTTAAACAATTTTTCACCAAAATCCTTTTGACTCTACTACTCTCTTCTTACAAAGTAAATGAAATCCATTTGCTTCAGAACAAAATTGACTTCGTAAACCGCCTACTTTTGGCCTGACTTTGGTAGAAGTTAATACTCATTAAGCAACCCATTAATGCCACTCAACTTAGCCAAAGGCAAGGCAATAATATCATTTGCAAACACTAACACATTCAACAGCAGCAATTCTAACTGTCAATAATGACGAAAATTGTATTTGTATTGGTGACAAAGTAATCCGGAATTCCCACGGCGTGCAGGCAAATCTCAACATGAGTATAGCTTCCACATATGTAAAGCGCTGCGGCACATATTGGTTGGGCTTACAAACATATGTACAGATGTCTTTGGAAGCTTGCCATATGTAGATTTAATGTGCTGTATTGCAGGGGCGTCTCAAAGGGGAGCACAAGAGCCGAAGACGTTAAAATTATTTCTTAAAATTTGTTTATATTTGTTAAATAATAATTAAGTATTTAATGAATGTATAGCAGATCAACATCATTCGTTTTGGAATCAATATTGACACGATCTTTTACCTACTTTGTGGATGGAAAAGCGAAATACGTTATTATGGGTTGACCACTGAGGAGTCTAAATTCGTAATTCAAAATTTTGAAGAAAGAGTTTTTGTTTAGTGAAAAATCAACCGGTTTCTTGGACAACTTTTGTATAGTGCTTTGTTTATCCTTAGAAGCTTTCATCATCCTCATAGTTTTAATAAGGCTCACATATAACAATGATGTTTTATAGTGAAAATAACTATTTTCTCAGACAAAAAATGTTAAAAATATTCTCTTATTGTCTATAAAAGTGAATGATAAAGGCTTGATAGAAGCTACTACGATAGTGAAAGCTTCTAAGCATAACCAACAACTAAGGCACTAAGCAATCGTTTATCCTAGTGCTTTAGTTGCTGATCATGCTTAGTAGCTTTCACTAACGCAGTAGCTTCACTCAAGCTTTTAACAGTCACTTTATAGACAATAAAAGAAGCTTTTTGCCATTAATGCTTAGCCTGTAGGTTGTGTACTATAAAAGCTTTCATTATGATAATAGTTTCGTTCAAGCTTTTAAGAAACAACACTTTCCTCAATATCTTTTCATAACCTTAAAAGCTTGTACCAGCACACACATTTTTTTAAAAGCTCGATGCTTTTTGTTTTTACATACACTGAGCACTCACTTTCCAAATCTATAAATTAAAGACAGCTACAAAGAAGAACCAAACCATACTTGACTTAGCTGGATGACGAGTTTTCGGACACTGCCCCTTAAGGGGTTATATACAGTTAGGAGGTCGAAAAAAAGGCATTTTTCAAGAATTTGTTCTAAGAAAACTATTTCGTTAATTGATTTGAAACTTGGCAGGTATATTATGACAACCTTAAACTATATTCACATATTTTTTATTGCCAAAAATAATGATCGGGAACGTTGATATTGCCAATTTTGCAGAGGTCCGCAAAAAAAAGGCCTCTTGCGGTGAGCACGATATCTCTGGACTGGATCAAAGATATCGTGCTCACCGCAACCAAACCAAACAAATTTCATTAATATAATAAATAATCTAGTGATTGATCGAAGGAATTAGCAAAAAAAAATTTTTTGACAAAATGGCGGCTACTCAAAGCAAAAGGTTCGATTTTCGACCAAAATTCGGGTCTATAATTGTTTATAAAAATAAGAAATTTTCATCGGATGTGGAAATCCTTCGATTAATTACTAAAAAATATAGCTAAGAAGCTTGTGTAAAAATTTCAGACCGATCGGTTGAGCCGTTTCTGAGAAATCTTGCTCACCGATTTTGAAAACACCATTTCGAGAAAAACGAGTTTAAAGTTTTGAAAGCACTTTACATGTAGTCGGCGCGCCATCACTAATGTGTCTATAACTTCGAAAATATTCGTCGGATCGACTTGAAATTTTGTACGTGCATACTCAGATATGTATATATTAAGAAAACGCAAAAAAATCGATTTTTTGAAAATCCTAACTGTATATAACCCCTTAAAAAGCAACCATCAAGGATCGGTATGCTAAGTCTAGACATGGTGAAATAAGCACCGTAAAGGGTAAACGCAATGGGCGCCCACAAGAGTTTGTTACCAACGAAAATATCAAAAATATCACAAAATAATTTTTGAAGACCGTAAAGTGAAGTTGTTCGACATAGCAGCCACGTCAACTAAACTTGTATATCATATCATTCACAAATATTTGGGTATGAGAAAGCTTTGTCAAAAGCGAACTCATTTTTGAACAAAAACGATGACGAGGTAATGACTCCGAGCAGTGTTTGCTTATGTTTAAGCCTAATAAACCCTAGCTTTTGCATCAACATGTGACAATGGATGAAACATTTCACTCCGAAGTCTAATCGAGACTAAACCGAGAGGACTGCACAAGATCAAGCCACTTCTCAGCGTTGAAAAACGCAATGTCGGCTCGCAAGTTTCCATTGTCTGTACTTTGCGATGCGCATAAAATAGTTTTGATTTACCACCTTTAAAAAAGAAGGACCATCATCAACGATTACTACATAGTGTTATTGGACCGTTTGAAGGACGAAAACGCTAAAAAACTTCCGCATTTGAAGAAAAAGAAAGTGCTGTTTCACCACAACAAGATGGTAAAAACGACGGCGAAAATCCATGAATTAGAACTCGCATCGCTTCCATGTCCACTGTATTCTCCAGAACTGACCCCAAGCGACAACTTCTTGTTCTCAGATCTCAAAAGTATGCTCGTTGGAAAGAAATTTTGTTCGAATGAAAAGGTGATCGCCGAAATTGAGACCTTTTTTGAAACAAAGGACACATCGTACTACAGAAAGTTGGAAGGTCGCTGTAATCAGTGTATCATCCTTATTTCCCATGTTGAATTAAAAAAACGAATTTTGCTGAAAAAATTATGATTTGCCTTGTTAGACTGGTGACTTTTCAAATGATCACGTTATTAGTATGATACGATCAAAACTTGAATTTTGGTAGGCCCAAAATTACCAAACTTTTGCCTAAATTTAATTAAAATTAATTTTTTTATCGCCTCCGTTTTGCCAATTTTTGATTTCTTCGATCGTAGGTGGTTGTGTGGATTGGCCCTTCTAATAAAAATTTTAGTTTCTTGGCTTTCATCCGCGAAGATAGCTGTAGTCACTGGACCAGTAGACTTTTTCGGCCGTTGGAAATCGTGAGTAACTCGAAAAGTATTTCATTTCTTGCTTCAAAAATTTTACGAAGAATTCTTAAAATAAATAGATTTAACCTTAAAATTTTAAAATAATTGATGTGGTAGTTTCTTTATTTTCATTCCCAAAAGTTCTTTTTTCGGCTGTCGCACCAAGTGGTCTCCCAAAGCGCTTCACTTGTGTAACAAATTATTCAAAGAGTTGTAACTAAGAAACCCCTTCGACAAATATTGAACGTACTTCACTGCAAAACACAACATTTATGCGTTGATACGCACATACACACATGCAAACGCATATAAATAGCAATCTCATCGCAGGGGAGCAACAACTTGTCACACTGAAGCCGCTTTGGCTTTATTAAGGGATCTAAAATTACGGCCGCTCCAAGGTGTGCGCATATCAGTTTACAAGTAAACAACGACAAACATTTGTATATATGTATAAGCGTATGAATGTTTGTATATTTATGTGTGCGCTGATGTGGCGTGTGGCATACGGCGTGCGACAAGCGACAAGCGGCAAGCTATTGTAGCGAGTTTATTGAATTTACTCACAATTCAATTCTCTGTATCAAATGCGCACGTACATACATGTATTTGTGTGTAAGTATGTATGCGATAATGCTTTGTACCCCCATCTCAAATATGAATGCGAGCGTGAGTATGTGTGTATATGTACATGTTTATGCGCCGCTGGCGATCCATCTAAGCAGATTGTGTAACACACACGCACACACTACAACACAATGACACACGCAAACATAACCGAGAGGATGTGAATAATGTCCAACAACAACAACAACGAAAACGGCACAACATAATCTGTAGCGATTTAGTAGCATCTGCGTGTTTGTCTGCTGTTTACCACAGACTACAGGCGAGCACACACGCACCCGCCACACATGCAAGACACACACACACACATTCTCTCCACTTCGAGCATGAACAAATCAAATAAATTATATCAGCTGTGAAAATAAATGCGTCTACTTCAACTGACTATCAAGTATCGCTCGCTGTAAGCTAGCCTTTGTTGTTGCTGTTGTTCCCGAAGTAAAAACATACTTGAAGTGCTTCTGTATTAACAGCATAATACAGAATAACAACAACAGCAAAAGCAGCAACAGTCGCAGGATATTGATGATGATTGCTTAACAAGTGTATACAAACCGAAAAAATACAAAAAAACACAAAAACAAATACAAAAAGTACAACAAAAATAATACAAAAAGAACAACAAATAGCAATACAATAACAACAGCAAGCCTGCAGCACTTCAACAGCTCGGCGTTAACAACAAGAGCGTAGCAAGCAACAATTGCTGAAAATCAACGCTTGTTGTAGAAGAAAAAGTACAACAATAATAAATATGTATATACATATATTGGTGGCAAGCTGTTTCGCTGCCAGATCTTATGCGCGTTCTCAGAAGTCATGAAGCGGCAACAAAAGAGTTTGGCGACGGCGCAGCACAAACACTTAAGTTAAAGACACTCTCACAAACATACACATCTGTAGCAAGTGTTTGTGGAACTGTTCACATGTGTATCAATTTGCTGTTAAGTGCCTTGAAGTGTTGAGAATTGGATGTGAAAATTAAACCGCAAAATCCTTTAATGCATTTCTAGCTTTTCTTTATTTCTTGTAAATTCGCTGATGAAATCGCTAGTCGAGCAATGAGCGATACAAGCCAGCTATTTGTACACGCATACATGGATATACTACATATATAGTATATTAGATGGGAACTAGAAAATAACGCCTGCTTGTAGGCGTTGAGTATTTGAATACCGCAGCATATCGCCTAGGAGGAAGAGCTTGAATATTCAAGTATATATTTAATATACTATTTACAATTGAATACGGTGAAAATTTTATTTACGAATAAAGGGGAAAACTTTTTTGTCGGTATAAGAATCCAAGGGATTGTACTTGAGATTTAATTTTGAATATGTACAAAAAATTAAATTTCATTGGAAACAATTACGAATTTAAGGCTGCTTTCTCAATCTCTGGTTACCAGCTTTTCTGTTGAGTTAATGGAGTTGTCTGCTTAATAGATTGTACTTAATAAACACCAACTGAATTTGGGGACAATGTGCATGGTTAATGTAGATGTTCGCTTAATAGGGGGCCCATTTAATAAAGCTTTCACTATATTTTTGATTTATGATTTTTTTTTTAATATCCTATCTTCTAAGTTGATTCCAACTGGGCACAGTGTGCTAAATCTTGCTAAAATCGGTTCAGTAGCTTAGGAGTCCATCGCGAACAAACAACGTGACGTAATTTTTATATATAAAGATATACAAAAAATGGGTAAATAAAATCAAAATTTTTTTTCCGTTTGATACTCCGAAAATAGGTTCTTAAATACCTCTAAGAAAGTTGCTAACAATTCTGTAAATTTTTTTTTTTTCATTATTGAATAATATTCGACCGAATAGACCACGTCCAGCACGCAGTGAAGAGTATATAGCAGCCGTGGCTGGCAGAGTACATGAAGACTGCGGAAAGTCGATTCGGCGCCGTTCGCGGCAACTCAACCTGGCGTACGGAACGGGTGCATTTTACGTTGCGATCTTAAATTGAAAGCGTACAAAATACAGTTTGTGTAACAACTGAAGCCGCTGAACCTTCCCAAGCGACATCGCTTCGCTCTATGGGCTCTTGAAAAGCTCCAAGAAGATCCGACGTTTTCGAGCTAAATTTTGTTCAGCGATGAAGCCCATTTTTGACTCAATGGGTATGTTAATAAGTAGAATTGCTGCATTTGGGACGAAAAGCAACCTCAAGATCTGTTAGTAGAGCCAGAAAGAACATGAGTTTGGTGTAGTTTTTGGGCCGGTGGAATCATCGGTTCATATTTCTTCAAAAATGATGCCGATAAGAACGTAAACTTCAATGGAGACCGTTAACGTGTAATGTTTGAAGCTCGTCATCTCGGCGACATTTGGTTTCAACAAAACGGCGCCACTTGCCACATCAATCAATGGATTTATTGAGAGATAGATTGATTAATTTCACGATTTGAGCCGGTCGATTGGCCATCAGGGTCATGTGATATCCACCGTTGGACTTTTTCCTATGGGAATATGTCAAGCATAAAGTCTATGCGGACAATCCCGTTTCGATTTCGGCCTTGGAGTTACTAGTCGAAATGCTCGAATGAGTCATCAAAAATTGGACTCAACGGATGAACTATCTAGCGATCAACATTTGAAAGCGAAAATTATCAAAAACTAAATGCCAAAAAATTTTCTTTCGAGTGATAATTAAATTCGAAGCTTCTGTGCATTTTCTTTAAACGGGTAGAGAACCATTTAGAAAAAATATCTCGTTTCACAGATTTTGAGTGAAATTGAGTGGTTGATAATAATGGTTGAAGTTTGATTAGTTTAAGACAATTTTTTTTTTCTTATGAACTTTATAACTCAATAGAAACAAATTATTATATGTAAATCTGAAAACACATCGTTTCGTATATATAAACTATTTTTCTTATGAACTTTATAACTCAATAGAAACAAATTATTATATGTAAATCTGAAAACACATCGTTTACTATTTTAAGTATTACTATTTAAAGCACGCTTAAAGCTTTTAGAACATCTACATAATTTATCTGATATCAAGACATATATTGCCGACGGATGCAGCAGAGCTAAAAACCGCAGTCGAAAGTTATAAGCGAAAATTGCTTAAAGGAAAATACCCTGTCTGTGCACAGTGTGGTTTATTTTTATCTTTCATAAACCTTTGTCGCGGGCAAGCTTATTTCGAGTTGCTCTTTTTACTCTAGTAAAATTGAGTATATCATCCGATCAAAATTTACCCAAACAGACAAAAGAACAACAAAAACACATCATCACATCATCACATATTTTGGTGCAAAACTCTATTATCGCACTCAAATAGGCTACTGAGCCAACACGTGCATACTAACGCTTAATCCAATTATTTATACACTTCTTATAAACCACGGCTGGGGTGGCGAATTTCTATTTTTTCGGTTTCGGCTCATTTTTGGTTTCACTGTTCGACATCATATGCACCCACCTGATTGGTTTGATGAATGAAGATACGTCAGCTACGTTGTCAAACGTCTCTTTTGTGACCGCTACTCGAGAATGAGAGAAGAAGAAGCGGACTCTGCTCAACACATTTATGCTCCGATTTCTGCAAAAAACTCACTAGTAAAAAAAAAAAATAAATGAAATATAATAGCGCTAATCTCTAAATTTCGAGCTACAGAAAAGAGTTCTCGATTATTAGCTTTTGCTTAAATTATTATCGCAGATACTATCGTTTACATATTTCAATTAGTGATCGTTTTACGATCATATTCTGTCTAGTTTGAGTTCTAACATTAGTATAAGGTCATATCTTTAGCTAATATGATGCCAGATTTATGCCGAGAAACCGAGCTGACAGAGATGATTATATAGATGTGTTATATTTGATTTTTCCTGTTAACTAGAGCCTTGCTTTTATATTCCACTTCGTCGAACAAATTTCCAGCTCTCGAGCTGGATCTATGAACCTACCATGAGCTCAGCACTGGTCAAAATTGAAACTTATACGGCTGCTGGATCCTTCTGGCCCATAGTGGAACATAAGAATTCTTCTAAATCAGAAACTTCCTTTTAGCAAAGTCGCCGCATTAGTAAGCCTTCTCACGGTCCAATAGGCGTACATGCGGCGGGACTAAATATATTGTCGAGTATAAATTACCAAAGCTATGTGGAGGAAGGCGAGATGGATTTACCAAGTAACTTTCTTCTCTATTGTCCAATATTCGTCAGACTTAGATCTTGGTAAGCACAACTTTGCAAATTAAGTGAAATATATAGCAATGATATCAGATGTCTTAATTTGACTATTACAAAGGTACAGCTTACACAACGATCCAAATTCTGCGTTATGTTTGGTAAGAAACCTTATGACTTAACCTAACCCAATCTGACTTCATTTTGTTAATGGAATGACTGTAGGTAAAGGGAACCATACACCAGTGCATACCAATGAGCATTTTATGTTCTTGAAACTTTGTGCTTGCTACTCGATAACAATTAAAATTTTATTTCCGCTTTTTTAACCGATATTTAACCGAACTTAACCGATAGTAGATAAACTGCAGAACTGATGCAACGATTAATAGTTTGGATAGTGGCTCGACTTCCAGTAACTTACGAAGATAAGATGATATTGTACTCACCACAGTATTATCTATTTACTATCCCATACCAATCAGTTATCTCATAAAACGACAACATTTGCAACACGCACTGAAATCAAACATATGACTTGATTGTAGGATGTGTGCAATTTTACTAAAAGCCCGTCACAAAAACCACACTTTGTCCTTTGAAGCACACTCATTAGCGTTTGATTGACTCCCAACCAATGACGGTTGAACCCCAAAAGCAACTTACGGTAACACAATTACACAAATCTGTTTCTAATTAATAGAACGTGCCATAAAGTCACGGCTAACTTGCTGAGCGCAAAAACATACACGCACACTCACACACATGTGTGGGAAGCAACCGTGTGTATTTATAAGTGAACGACAGCAATCACGACCCAGAAAATCAATTTAAGGCACACCCAAAATGTCACCGAAGAAGAACAACGAAAAGGCAGAAGTAAAACAATAAAATTACATAGTAAAATTGTCATTCAGAGCACGCCACAGTAATTCCGACTTGGATTGCCAAAAGAAAGGCACATCTATAACGTAGAGCATATAATAACAATGCTAGTATGTAAGCATGTGTGTGTATATGTGCATATGTGTGTGGTTGCATATGACAACAGCCATAACGAGCGCTAGTAGCGGCCGCAGATTACTTGACATTGTACTCATATTTTTTGGCTTTGTGAAATGGTAGACATGCGGAAGGAGATGAACATAAGCTGCGCGTGATTCGGTGCAGATTCAACGGAAGTTGCAGATGATTACATGAACAGAAAAAAGTTAACTACGGTTGCATCAAAGCTATAATACCCTACATAGCTGTATTTCTAATAGCTTAAAAGGGTATAATGAAATTTTAATCTGCATTTTTATCGGTCAGTTTGTATGGCAGCTATATGCTATAGTGTACCGATCAGAACAATTTCTTCCGTGATTAAATCGTTGTCTTTGGTAATAATTCTTGCTAAATTTCGACAAGATATATCGTCAAATAAAAAAGTTTTCCATACAAAGACATATATTTTATCGTTCAGTTTGTGCGGCAGCTATATGCTATTGTCGTCCGATCTAAACAATTTCTTGGGGGGTTATAGCGTTGCCTCAGGCAATAATTTTTGCTGAATTTCGTGGATATATCCTATAAAATAAAAATGTTTTCCATACAAGTACTTAGTTCCGATGGTACAGTTTGTATGGCAGCTATATGATATAGTTGTACGATCTGAACAATTTCTTCGGAGATTACACCATTGCCTTTGATAATAACCCATGCCAGACAAATTGAGAATATCTCGTTAAATAAAGAAATTTTACATACAAGGACTTGAGTTTGATAGGTCAGTTTGCATGACAGCTATATGCTATAGTGGTCCGATATCGACGGTACCGACAAATAAGTAGCTCCCAGAGGAGGAAAAGAAGAGTGCGAAATTTAAAAGCGATATCTCAAAAACTGAGCGATTAATTCGCGTATATATAGGGACTTAGCTCATCATTCTTCGTATCCTTCGAGCTAGCAAACTTAACTGTTTAGGGTATAACAAAAAAAACAAGTTGACATTCAGAGATTGAAGCATAATAGTCTCCGAGAAGAGATGTGAATTGGTATTGCGGCAGCAATTAATTATAACAAGAGTTATATTTGACGCAGACACGAGCAATCAGCGGCAGCGAAATGAAAACGATGGCTTTTAAGGTTAGTGTAGGTACAGTGTACACACTATGAATGTGTACATACTTCTATTTGCAAAAGTGTCAACCATAAAAATACGTCATGCAACATTGACGCGATTTGGCCAAATCAATTGAAAGCTAAAGCTTTTTGACATTGCCGCCCGCCACTGACTCGTTAAGGAGCATTGTGTGCGCTCAAGTGTGCATAATTTTTATTGCACTCACTCATCCGCTCACCCAATCACCTCACCCACTCACTAACACTCAAGTAACACATTCACTTTAATAACAATTACTCGATTACTTCATTTTAGTAGCGATTTCTCGATTTCTCCGCACACCATTTAACTTAACGCACACATAAAACGCACACCGAAAACGGTGAAAAGCAATCAGCAATCAGCGCAAAGCGATTCCCCACAAATCGACTGAAACGCCATTTTTCGTGCACGCGTAGCCTTCTGTTCTCTCTTCTTTTTTTTGCCACCTTATTTTCGGCGCTTTTCGGTTTTGGCAGCCAGCTAACAACTGTTAACGTCAGTGGCTGCATGCAACGCGCAACCATTCGGGCCAACCGCCGCGTCCGGTGTCAGTGCGGCAAACTTTGATTTAGTGCTTTGCGTTAGCACTGACAGTACATATGTAGCCGCTTCTCATGCCGTGAATAGTTTCGGCAACTCCACAACGATTGAGCTGTACTCAACTGTTGGGGCGGACGTGACGTATGAGTAACATGCATAGTCGTATTTGTATAAATCTAGGTAATGGAAGGGAGGCGCTTGCAGACAGTGATCCGTGGCAAATGTAGCGTTTCAGTGTGGTGAGCGTAAATTATTGACATTTTAGTTTAAAAGTAAGAACTTGCTTAGGAAAAAATATATTTTTTTTAGCTTTTTGACAACAAAATAAAAAGTTATGATTGGGTGTATTACAGTTTAGGAACTTGTAGAACTTCTATAAAGAAATATTTATACTGATTTTAATTAGTCAGTTTGTATGACAGCAATGCATTATAGTGATCCTATATAAGCCATTTGTCCGGGGATTGCAGCATTTCTACTAGAACAATTATGCAAGCCGAATTTCGTGAATAAACCTTGTTAAATGAAATACCTCGTTTTCCAAATATGGACTTAATTCCCATCGTATAGCAGCTATATACTCAGTAATTGTCCAATATCAGCGACTTCGATAAATGAACAGCTTCTTAGGGAGAAAAGAAGTGTGCCAAATTCGAGTTTATATATCAAAAACTTCTGGGCTAAGTGCGCCGTTTTAAACGCATTTTTCTCGAAACTGTGTTTTTAAAGTCGGTTGGCAAAATTTCTTGAGAACTACCCAACCGATTTTCAGGAGATTATACACAGCTCATTGAGAAACAAATTTTAAAGACTTCACTAGGGACTTTTTTTTCGACTACAACTACTTGAAAAAAAATGCCGCAAATTTTTCACTGAAATTTCAATTTCTTTGTAAATATGTCCGCCAAAAATGAAATTTTAATTTTTTTTCTTCGTCCAAGATCTAAATTAAAGTTTTAAGGATTTTCAATAAAGTATTTTTTTCACTTTAGATGATCCTGCCGCATCTTTTTTCCGTCGAGTGAACGCAAATAGCGTCGTAATGACCGAGATTAAATTTCAGAATTTCTTTGTCATTTGTGTATGTTTGCAACAATAAAAAATACTAATAAATTATTTAATTTTTTATATAAGAAAAAAATTGTTGAAAAAATACCGTTTTTTACCCGAGGAAACTCATGTAACCCTTAATTTCATAAAGAAGGGATGCATATAATAAAAGTAAATTCCAGACACGTTTGATTTCGGATGAGAATTATGGCTTCGAAAATATCCGCAAAGGTTAATTCTGGGTTTATGGGTCGCTATTGTCTTCAGCGTTCGTGCAAATAAAATATTCACAAATTTTAAATTTCTCAAAAATTATATTCGTTTCTTATACCACAAAAAATCATAAAAATTACTAAGCAAACGCTGCAACAAATTTTGGTTTTTACGCTTAAATATTAATTAAAGAAATTCATATTGACTGTCTCTACTTTGAATTTACTCACAAATTACTTTAAAATTAAATGGGAAACTCAAAAACCATGCAAAAACCATGAACAAAAAATATTTACGTTTGACTCTATTTAGATACAGGCCTTTTATTTTAAATGACTGCCGAAAATTTAATGGAATTGCCGTAGGTTCTACTAAGTGGTTTGATCTCTTATGACTTTTAGTGTTTCAAAAATCATGTCGACTGCGTTTAATGAAGATCTTGCTATCGGCTGTTTTTTGTCTCACTTTTTATCTCTTCATTAGTCCTAAATGCTGGCATCCAACCTATATGTCTTAGCCGAGAGAAGTCTTGCAAAGTTTAAACGCTTGGTTAACCAACAGTCGAGCTCATTTCTTGATGTAATTATGACACCAAGTGTACTACTAATGTCAAGCGATATCGTTAGCCTATAATATGTATTGCCGTCCTATTTCTATTATTATTATTTAAAAAATGTATTCAATTGTATATATGTCTTCGCGTTCACCATTTTAAAAATATTTGAAGAGTATTTGAAAGTCGAATAATAATAAGAAGGGCTCACATGCCTGCCGAAATTTCTTCAAGGATAATGCAGCCATCAAACTTTTATCAAAATAATTGAAAATAATTCACGGTTCCAAACCCGAAGCATAGCTACCTACGAAATACAGAACTAAATTGATTTCCGAGACATCTTTTACAATTTCCGGGGTGCCTACTTCTCCAGAGGCACAAGTTATTGGTTGATTAAGGCCACAGGCGGCCATTGAAAATATGTAATGACCTTCATCTTCAAATTTCTAAATTATTAACCATAGTCATTTATACTCGTACTATATATAAGTCAAATTGAAAGTGCTGCACAAAAGAGCAATTAGTAATGAGATTAAATCCATCACAAGGCAAACGCCACGCACCTGCTATATTTAATTTGATATAACGAAGTGATTGAATAGCTTTAAATATTATAAGCATATAGCGCATTTAATTGCAATTTCCAAGGGATTTGTTGACCAATCAGCTCGCTTTATTCTGTCATAAGTTTTTTCTCTGCTGTTTAGTTCACTGTGGCATCAACACAGTTCCAAAGAAAAATTAATTACTTTCACACCCAAATCTGATGGAAACTTGCGTACATCCATAAACAAGAGTTTATAAACACTCAGATATAACTGTGCATATATAATACATATGTATGTATGGATAATATGTATCTACATAAATATATATAATAAGTTAGATCTACTCAAGGTCAACCATTAAGCAGAACTGTGTTAGTGAATCTACTCAAGCGTTTGAGTATGTGTTACATTATTGCGATTAGATAATGTCATAGCGAAAGCGTTAAGCAAATATTAATGTGCATACACACACATACGAGAAAGTGAAGTTCGACTCACGTACATACGTACATTTGTGTGACTTTCGATGGGCTAAAGTTAGACTTGCTCAAGGGATGAAATGTGTGTATGTGATAATTAATACATGTGCACATATTTGTGAATGTATATATAAACTTATTAGTACATGAATGCCATATCCGTTAGATATACTTACACATATACTGATACTAATTCTCATTCACCTCTTTCTCTCGTCTACATATATGTGATAAAGTGGATGTGAGAGTCATTAAACGCACAAATTTTGGCAAAATATGTCAATAAACTTTTACAGTTAACTGCAATACAAATACATACACATATATATCTATATATAAATTTAGTCTCATAATATCCATTTATATATGTATATATAGTATATATAAGTTTGTGTCAGCAAATTAAGTCAGTGCACAAATAACTCATTTAATGAGACTTTCGCAGCAATTATATGATTGTACAGCAACAACAGTTGCATATACATATTATTCACTTAAAGGTACGCACTCCATTTACTTCACAAGTGTTGGCCTACAATAAACTATGCAAATATATTTATATTTGTTGTTGTATGCGTGTGTGTGAATACATGTTTGCATATTAAATATGTATAAACGCTCATCAGCAGACATTTGCGAATTTGTAGCAATTATAATGATATATACATATACGCTCATAACTTTTGCAGTTGCTGGTATTTATATGAGGATACATAGATGTACGTATAGCCCTGTCAGTTTGTGTGTATGTGCCCACTCGTAGAGAATTAATTATGAAACTTTGGAGCACACACCTTTGGAGCCTAATGAATTATAAAAGCAGATAAAGCTGACAGTTAAGTATGTCTACACACACATTTATACGCACAAACGTCGATGTGTGATTATGTAATAAAAGCACTTGAATGTAATATTTTGCACTTAAGTAATTGCACGTAAAGTTTTCGCATTTAGTTAAGTAAACCAAAAGGCATTTAGTTTAATAAGCACTTATATTCAAGTAGTAATATTTTCAAATTTCGATTGATTTATTCTGAAATTATCAGGACAATATCAAATTCCATAAATGAACTTGATTTAGATTTATCAGATTGTATGATAGCTATATCCTATAATAGTTCGAACTGAACAATTTCTTAGTAGATAGTGCCAAAATTTGATGAAGATATTACATCACGTAAGAAAGTTTGCCTTAAAAGAACATTATTTTGATCGTTCAGTTTGTAAGAAAGCGCTCTAGCAACATTAGGCAGCTTCATGAAAAAGGTCGTGTACAAAATTTACGAATGGATATATTAAAAACTGAAAAACTAAATACAGTGTATTAAGGGGGTATTCTGGTTTAGAAGCCCGAATTGTAGGTATTTTTTTTTTTGAAGCCTTAAAAAAATCAAAAACTATTTTGACTATCAATTTTGTTACATGCTTTGTATTGATATTCTAAGATTACAAACAATAAATAATGGAAGAAAAAAATTAAATTAAGGCTAAGCCTTAGCTGTGGTTTTAGTGTTTTTAGAGTTGGAGCTCCCGTCGTTGTTACTGACGTAACTAGCGCAATCGGAGTCGGAGTCACAAAATGAGCTGTAACTCGGAAAATAATTTGAATTTCGAAAAATCCGCTTAGGGACATTTTCTTGAAGGGTTATACTATAAAAATATGCAAAAGAAAATCGATTTTTTTGAATTTCTAAACCAGGATACCCCGTTAAGCAAATTTCTGAGGTGATTTTATAGAAAATTTGTATTTTTAATTTTTTGAAGATTGTATGTCTATTAGGAAAAAAAGCGGTATAAAAAATCATAAATAGCATTTGTTTAAAACAGATAATGGGAAAAAATCAAAGTAGCTGCTTGTGATCAATTTGGTGACTTGCCAAGTATTACTTTAGAAAGTGATATAAATATTTTGTATAGCCTCCTTTGACATCAATTACTGCTTCTTTTCTTCTCGGCAGACTATAAACTAGCGTTTAACAGATTTCTGATGCAATAGAACTCCACGTAATTTGTATCTTGTCCCATAATTCATTAAGACGAACAGTTTCACTGACAATCGATCTCTTTAGTACTACCTACAAGTGCTCAATTGGGTTAAGGTCGTGAAACTGCGATGACTAATTGAGCGTTGCAATTCCATTATTTTGAACCCTGTTTTTAGTATGCCCACTGAGACCAGTCTCCAGACTCGTCGCTGATAGATTTGGACTTAATTTCACTGCATTTTTATATTTACCACTCCGAATTTCTCTCAAAAGTTCCGTATCTTGAATTTCACTTAGCTGTCGTCTGCACCCAGTCTTATTTGCTGAATGCAAATTTTAAAGTTTATGCCTTATTTTGCTTACAACACCTAAGGTAACTCCACACTTTCTCGAAATTTTCCTATGCCACTATTTAGGAAGCTTTTGATTTGCTGCCGAAGGCTTTTACTAACCACTTTGTTGTTTCCTTCCGTTTCTGGCAAATGAATTTGCGAGCTGAATTAGTTTGATCATGGATTCCAACAGCTTCCGTTCGGATGCCGTCAAATTTACAACCCGAACTTCAGTGGAGACTTGTTGCCTTCATGTATGATAATGATGTCATCTTTCTGCAAATTCGACGTTGAGCGGTGCTAAAGACTGGCAAGATGCTCTTCTCGCCACCGATTCCAGAAGTGCTGTCTAATTGACACAATGGCTTGCAAGGTTGAAATATAGTTCCCTTGAAGACAACATCATCAGGGTCGGGAATTCTCTTTAGCGGTTCGCCAGCCATGAAGTATCGTGAGCGTGAGGACTTTAAAGTCGGTTACGTTTGTAGGAAAAAATCAAAGAGTGCGCGAGTTCACACAGACTTCAACTTCAGTTAGTTACCTTGATTGCTCTTGCTTCAATAGCTTTACTTCCAAATAAGCTGAACATAGCTCGAGTCATAGTAAGGAGATAGTTTCAGAGGTGCTAATCTTGTTTTCGCTGCTTCTAGTACGTCCTTATCGTACCAACCGGAACTTGCATGCAACAGCAAAGTGCGGCTGCGAATGCAGTAAAAATGTGAAACTGAGAATCAGAAGTTTTGCTAGTTCCTAGCCAGCGCTTTAGTTTTAGCGTTGATAGTTGCGGTAATTCACGACCATGTGCCAACCACTCCTTCACAGTTTCTGAAAAAACTGGTTCATTCCAATCCACATTTGATCGCCAAAGTATTTGCAACCAAATCTTAGAGCGGAGGGAATATATTGCTTGAGTCGAAGAGTCACATTCGTTTTGTAAGTTCCGGAGGCAGATCGTCAGAACTCACTGCCATATTGTACTAACAGTGCGAATTTGGTCTCCAACTACTAAGAGATGTGATACTATAGTATACAAGCACTTGCCTTACACAATCTTCTGACAACTGCACAATCTCTGAAGAGCCACAGCACAAACTAGCTGTTATCTGTTATCATACCCAAAATGAACTCCAAAATGAGATGATTTTTTTGATGAGCTCAACGCTACGAGCACTTTCGAAATGTTACTCATACGTCATGTAGACCTGCACTCAAGATGTAGCTGCAGCAGCAACATATATTAGCAACAAGCATGTGATTTGACTAACGCCACTCATGGACCAGAGCTTGCGTCATGGCAGCCATTCAGCTGCATTTCATGTGCCCAAACGCCAATATATCAGCAGCAGCAGCTGTCAACTGCATACGCCAACTGGCTGAATTGGAAGGAAGGTTGCAAGGTTGTAAGGTTAGTAGTTAAATGCGAAATGTTCAATAGTGTATATTCAAGCAATCGGACAAAAGCATTTCGGACCAGCATAAATCAGCAACGAGCGCCTGCTCCGTTGCTACGGCACACAAATACATACATGCAAACAAACAGATTGGGGTAATTATTATGCACATAATATAGTTATGCGGGAACATCACACATACATATGTACACATTATATCTGTATGCATGGGCAGCAAATATGCCCCGCAGCCAAATCGATTGGTTAATGATCATCCAATGAATTTCATACCGGCATCTAATTGCTTATAAACATACAGTGGTTCTATCAATTAATGCGCCTTGTACAGTTTCTAGCTGCAAGCCGGATTGAGTTCAACGCACGCTACAGGTGTGTGTGTGTAAATATACGCATACAAGTATTATGCACTTACCGCACACTTGCACACATGCACTTTAACGGTAAATATTTGCTTGTAGCAAAAGCACATTATAGCCTCGGTGTGTTGGCGCGCACATATTTGTCTACACACATGCATTTTAATGTGGGTGTCAGCCTAATCGTTCTAGTGTCGATTGCATCGTGTGTCTGCCTGCAGCTACTCGTATTGTTTGCCTCGTTTTGCAAATGCACACGCCGCATACATATGCGTATAAAGACTCGAATGCATGCATGTAGTCAATTGCTAGGAGGATTACGCATTCATAGCCTTTGTGTGTGCATTTCAATTGTTAAGTAGGTGTATACTATAATATTTATATGTGCCAAATGATGACTAACGGTTTATGTGTATATACTATATAATCAGCACATCATCATCTCTTCAATTCATATATACATATATATGAGTTTCTCAGTGATGATTTTGCGTATAATTCAGCTGCTTGGTACTAGAGTTGCATTAGAGAAGTTTCTAAATTAATAATTATTAAGTCGTTACGCATTTACGAGGCTTCAGACATTAATAAATATGATAAATTAAGCTAGAATTAACACTTGGTAACTTTAATGGATTATTCTATTGCACACATATTAAACAAACACTAGCAAAAAAATGTTAATCAGCTGCTATTTCATTATCAATGCAAAGTGTTTATCAAACCTTTTTTTTATTTTCCTAAAAAAGCATGTTCGAAAAATTTTTAAACATTTATTGCGTGTTTCTTACTATTTTGAAATGATACATACAGTGTTTTCGAAAGAACGGCACAAAAGCAGACGGATAGGGACATCAAACGTCGCCATATTTTTTCAGCTCTTTTGACACTTCTCTTTACAATAGGTTTGACATTTTATTATGAAAAGATATACGATCAAACAACGAATCGAAATTATTAAAATTTACTACCGAAATGTTGAATCAGTAGCCTCAACTTAAAGAGCACTACGTCCAAAATATTGTCGTCTTAATCGTCCTGTCAGATCAACAATTGTACGTCTAGTGGGAGGTTTTGAATTCACAGGCACAGTACAAAATGTTCACGTGCCAGTGAGACAAAGAATTGGGGAAGACCCAAATCAGTATCTCAGACGTCGTTCTCAAGCGTTGGACATCTTCGTGACGTCGTTGTGAATTTTGCGAAAAAATATTGGCCTACATACCTACAAGATCAAATTGACGCAAGAACTGACCAAGCAAAATCGTCATATGTTCGTGAAATGGGCTGAGCAACAACTTGAGAATAATCCGAATTTTCAACTAATCTTAGCGAAAAAACTCATTTCTGGCTGAATAGCTTCTTCAATAAGCAAAATAAGCATTACTGGTCAGGTAATAGTCAAAACGTACTCCATGGAAAAACTTCCGGTTTGATGCGGCTTATGAGCCGGCGACGTCATTGAGCCGGACTTCTTCCGTGATGATCAAGACCGGCACGTTACTGCCAGTGGGAATCGCTACCGCTCAATTAAAGCCGAATCGGATAATATGGACTTTGACAATACTTGTTTATACTTGAAACAGGATGGCCACACAACGAATGTCATAATCGATTTATTGGAAACCGAGTTTGGTGAAGGTGTTATCTTACGAAATGGCCTAGTCAATTGGCCACCTCGGTTATGCGATTTGACGCCGTTCGACTATTTCCAATGGGGCTCCGTCAAGTATATGGTCTATGCCAACAAGCAAGCGACGAATGATGAACTTCGTATGAATGTTGAACGTAGCAATATCGGCCGATTTGTGCATGAAAAAGATGCAAAAGAAATCGATTTTGTTTATGTTTTACTATATTTTAGTATTTACTTCAGACTCAAAATTTCTTACTTCAATAAAATCAAATCTGATTAAATATAACTCGGATTTACCAAAAATATATATTTTCATACATTTATACCAATATCTTATCCAATTTTCTATACACCTTTTTTTATAATCGGGCTGAGACGCTTTCTAAATGCGCTCTTTAGTTTCTTCAGTTTTGCCTCATTTCTGGAGCGCTATTCACTAGATTGTTGGAAAGTTTCATATTCATCGACCCATGTCTCGCCACCAATAATGATAATTTTGATGAATTTACTGCTTGATTCTTTAGCTGTTTTACCAACCATCTCTTTTGTGACCTCTGCTCGATGCGGTTTTTGCTAAAGATTAAGTCATTTTTATACGCCTGCAGCATTGAGACGCTGCATATCCAAAATAACCAAAATGTGTCAATTTGATTCATAAGAAATGTTAAGATTCTTCCACATCTCTCTGATGCCAACATCAGGATTTTCAAATACTATTTCTGTAGATTTTTTCATGTTACCGTCATTAACATAGATTAATGGATGACTCGCGTGAGGCAAGTTTTCGATAACTTCATGTCCTTCACGGAATACTGGTACTCGAGATAAAGCGTTTACTAGCCAAGTATCAAAGAAAGTACAAGTATTAAAAACAGTCTGCGTTATGCCCATTGTGCTTGCATAAACATTCGACGGAGTTTTCAAACTTCGATAAGATTTTTATAAAGGACATTAATAGCGCTACGTCAAAATATTTGAAAACTTAACTGTTACGAGGGCTGTTATATATATTCTGGTCTAGGGCAACACTAAGTGTTGCCAGGTGCAATCTGACATTTCCAATGGAAAGTTTGACATTTTTTAGCATAACATCACTCAAAACGTTTTGTCATTTAATAGTGAATTGTTTTATTTACAGGGAATTAAAAAATTCATCTCGGCCAAAAAATGGAATTAACTCGTGAACATTTTCGTGCGATCATTTTTCACAACCAGAGCACCATCCTATAGCACTGTGAAAAACTGGTACAACGAATTCAATCGTGGCCGACGCTCGCTCAAAGACGAATTCCGTGAAGGTCGTCCAAAAACAGCCGTTGTGCCAGAAAACATCGATGCCGTACGTGAACTGATAATGCAAGACCGTCATGTAACATACCTTCAGATAGAGGCTTGCCTATGCATTTCTCCCACCAGCATACATTCGATATTGCATGAACACCTGGCCGTAAAAAAGGTTTGTTCTCGTTGGATCCCGCACAATTTGACAATCGCTCAAAAAAAGGCTCGTGTGGATTGGTGTAAAGAAATGCTGCAAAAATACGATCGCGGTGCTTCAAAAGACGTTTATAAGATCGTCACAGGTGACGAATCATGGATCTATGCGTATGAGCCCGGAACAAAACAGCAATCGACAAAAAAAAATAAACAAACAAAAAAAAAAATTCCGTTGATAAATATGCCTATTTACATTATTAGGCCAGAAATATATAGCAACCTACGTATTTTACTACTGAAGCCCAAATCCGATCTTCTGATAGTCTTTATCTCATATTTTTAACAACATTTAAGACGTATATATCGCTGTGGGTCAAGGTCTAAAAACTAAGATTATTTCCATCGCTCCTCTATACTAGATATACGTATGCAAATCGGATGCCTGAATGGATGATCGGAGGACTAAATGCAATGATGGTCAAATGAATGAACGGCCGGATGAAGGAATCGACGACCCAATTGACAACCAGACAAAGAGACGTAGCAATGCACGAATGGATTGATGAATGGACGGACTGATGGAAAATGAACCAAGACCAATAAATGGACGGAGATGGGTGGACTCATAGTTGATGTACCAATGGACGAATATGCAAACCAAAATACGTATAGATCAATCGTTGGACGGACTGGAGGAAAGATGGAATGAGATTGAATGGATAGACCAATAAACACGCGGAGACAAGTAGGTGGAAAACTGGATCGATGACTGTATTAAACGATGGACGGACAGATTTAAAGAAGGTGGGCCGATGAAGAGATAGACCAATAGCCAGTCGGAAATAGGGACTCATAGACGATTAGACGAATGACCAATGAACGACGTTCGAATATGCAAACCGTAGGACGAATGTACCAATAGATGGACGGAATGATGGAAGTGAGTTTATAATAGATGGATAAGAATGAATCTTTAGACAGAATTAATTATTAAAGGATGTACCAATGAACCAAAGACGGGTAGATACAAATGGACGAATGGATGGGGCAATAGAAGAATGGACTGATCTGCCTACAAACGCAGTGAAATGTTGGAAGAAAGGACCAATAGACGGAGGGAATAATGGAAATGAGCGAATAAAAGGGTCGGAGAATGAACAAGCTGATAGAAGAATGGATCTTTAGACAGAATAAAGTGAATGAGGAAGAGACGTACCAATGAAGCAAACATGGATAGATGCAAGTCGACAAATGAATGGATCGATGAATGGACAGACTGATGAAAGCATCGACTTATAAACAGTGTGAAGCTTTGGAAGAAAACACCAATAGGCGGACTTGAACAAGTAGAAAAACAAATAGAATAGTGGACGGGCACACTGATTGCAGGACGGACCTATGGAGAGTTAGACAAATGAACGGACGGACAGACCCTGACCAATCGACGAATGAAAAGAAATCAATTATTTACCCTATTCTGAAGCTTTTGATGTTAAAAAAACATTTTTCAGACATCCAGCCAAAGCATCGTGTATTTAGTGAAATAATCTGCATATATGTACATATATACACACACTCATATTAAACATGTATTTTTATGTAAATGCACATACGCTTTTATTCAGCGAGAAAATAATTAAAGAGGCAGCATTAACTGTAGGAAATTTAATTATGCTTGGCATATTAAGCGATTGAGCTCACCAACCCAACCACACGACATGCTTACACACACATTAATGCTCCCGCACATATGTGTATGGGCGCTAAAAGAGCTAAATGAACAGGAAGTTGCATAGATGCAATGGAAAGAGAGCGAATGTCAAAAGCAACAGGCTGTTATGAAGGCTCTTATATAATATGCGGTAAATGGCTCTTCCGTCGCTTGCTGCTGATGTTTTATAATGAAGCAACAAAGCGGAAGTAATACCGGCTGCACGAACGGCTGACAGACAGCAGCAGAACGTGGTCCAATGTGTAAAAAAAAGAGAAAATCAAACATTGAAAAAAGAGCTTTATTTATTTTCTGTCTTTTTTGCGCTTCAATGAAATAACATTTGCCGTTATGTATTATCGTGTCGTGCTGTTAGTGGGCTTAATGGTTTTGTGCGAGTTAAAGGCTGCTTGCCGATTGCAGGCGGAAGGTGGTGTGGAGTGGGTGGGGGGAGCTGAGCGGAGTGCTGGTGCGTTAAGGCAACAATTGGATTAGCGTGTTAATAATGATTTTTTAATTACGTTAAGTTGCTTTGAATTCAAAAGTGACTCTCCTGATTGAGTCCTTCATGCGAGTGTGGCAAACAAACCGTTATGTAATGTACATATGTATGTTTGGAGAGTATGTGTGCGCCAACGCATTCATATGTGATTATAGTTAATTGATGTTGTGTTTGGACTTTTTTTTAGTGTTTTGGCTTTTGTTGCACGTTTGCACTTGGGTAATTCTCTGTGACAACATTATTAATTTTATGATACTAATTAAGTATTGTTTTTTTTTCCTTAAGCTGATATTTAAAGGATTTTATTTTCAGTGTTGATAAATGATGAAATTGTGCGACATATTGTGTGGATCCCCATATAAATTATGTCATATATTTAGGAATATGTGAATATATACTGATACATGCTATATCTATCTATATACATTTAAGTTAACATAAATTTTGAGGTTATCTAGAAAAAAACTTCGTACAAAAGTTATTGACCTTTTTATCGCCTACAATACTGCCATACAACTTTTTCCTCTAGAACTGGTATTTTTCCGGAAATCGAGACAACCCATTATTAACTTTTCAAAATTTAGCTATGCGTCTTCGTTTCCTTTCGCTGACCTCAAAACGGCCGTAAATTATTTTCGCTTAGTGTCTGTTATTTCATCTTTCATTTCTGATTTTCTTTATTTTTATTATTTTCAAAGGCTTCGGCACTAGTCAATTCCTACAAAACTTGTCACATATTTTCAATTTGAGCAGCAGTGTTTATTGCTTGATTTTTAACACAATTTTTATACTAGAAATACCATCAATACTGCAGTTGTAAATAAAATTATACAAATATTTCCATTTTCTCAATCGACATAAAAACAATTTCATTTCACCACCTGTCGTTTTCAATATCCACGTCGTTGAATTACACTGAGCTATCTACAATGGATTCGAAGCCAATAGAATTTTCTATATTTTTTGTATTTATTTAATAAATACCTAAATTAAGTAAGCCAAGACTACAGGCAAACAAATCATTTTATTTGAAAAGAAAATATATATTTTTATAATCTGCTAGTATAATATCTTTAACGATGGACCCCCTCACTGTACTCTCAGAAATAAGCAATGGGACCTTAAATAAAGTTTTTTGGACAGATTATTACATCACTTGTGCAATACCAAGGCTAAAACGACTATCAACCCGCAGTTCTAAATATCCAGCTGAGCTCTTAGCAATACTGATTATAAGATAAGGTGCATATTTAGATAGTTTAGCTTGAAAATAGAAAGTGTTAGTAATAATTATCACAAGCTTTAATGAAAATGTTATAACAAACAAGTAACGAAGGGCTAAGTTCGGTTGCAACCGAACCTCTTATACTATTGTTGTTTGCTAGTTATAAGGGATCTATGGCGAGCTTTAATCCGAGTTAGTTCATTCTAAGTACAAATATGCACCGCTGTAAGAAAATCACGCTCTCTCAATTTCGTTAATTTTCGATATTGGCCCGTATGTGCGGTGTGAAGTCAACCGAAAGTTCAAAAATCTTTATATTAGGTATAGAGGGCTAAGAGAAGTATTAACCCGACTCAACGCTTTTTTAATACACAGAGATATTATTAACAGAAAAATAGTATAACTGAATTTCAATTGTATATCCCATACATTGACCGATATTTTCGGTCAAAAGTCAACTACAGACACTGGGGTCTATATATTCGGTGCCTAGTGGCTTGAAGTGTTCTTGTTGGATTTTAATAATTTGTGGTCACAATTGATGGCATATTCTAAGGGTATTATTCGTGCAAAATTCTATCCCATTTTTCTTGATTTGTGTACTGGAAAGTAAAAGAGGAAAATGGTATTAAAAATTGGGTTAAAGTATGGCTAGAAGGACTAGTTCTTGTCTGTTTTAATCCGTTTTGGCACTGTGACACTGAAAAAAGAGGAGAATATCACTATCAAATTTGGTTGAAATAACGAAATTACGCACGGTGCCACGCTTATTGCCCAATTTTGACCTTGGTTCCCTCAAAGCCCTGTTATACTATCTTGGTGGTAAAATTTAATATCTCTGGCGTCTTTAGGTTTTTTATTTACAATCCGATTTCATCATTTTCACACTGTTGGTGGGAGTTCTTATAATATTTGCGCGAATTTAGTTGTTGTAGCTTAAGAGATATGTACATTAAACTTATTAGAGTGCGGGACCACGCCCCCATTTTCCGACCTATGTCAAATTGGAGTTTTATATCTTAATTTAGTCCTTAGTTATGACACTTTATACGTTTTCGGTTAATGGCAATTTGTGGGCATGGCAGTGGTCCAATTACATCCATCTACGAACACCCTCTTACTTTGCCAAGGAACATGTATACCATGTTTAATCAAGTTATCTCAATTTCCCCTCAAATTACAGCTTGCAAGGATGAACGGATGGACAGCCAGCTAGTCACCCGGATTATAACTGTTCTTGCCATCCTGATAATTTATACATTTATCTCGATTAGTTTTAGGTGATACGTACAATCGTTTGTTAAACTAAAATATTATACTTTGTAGCAACATGTTGCAAGAGAATAAAAATAACACAAAAAGTGCTCCTGAGGTATGGAAATTCTCGTGCATAAATGAATCGAAAACGATTTTATATTTCCTTTTAGCCAAATATTTGTGATCTTAAAAGTAATTGTCAAGAGTACATAGTGATTATTAAATACAAAAAAATCTAGTTCACAAAAAACTACTCATGCACTGTTTAGCACTGTTTCTTTGCTTCAAGAAAATTCTTTGCACTTTTAGAGACGCGTTCTGCACAAGTTCTTTTAAACACTCGTTTTTTTCCACGTTCTTAACCATCATATTTTTAAGATTGTGTGATTTAGTGTACTCCCAAAAAGAGCAGCACATTTCTTACCCAACTTTCATAAAACTCCTTCAAGCTTCGTGCATATAGCTTATCATGCGTTTTGAGTTGCATATCAATGTAAATATCTACTCCTTTGTAATCCTCTTCTGCCGATAACAGTTAAATTAAACGAAGCTTTCAACTAATCTTGCAAAGAGTATAAGTTTCCGATTCTTATACTCTTGCTTGCCTTTCTGCATTTTAAAAATGCTGCTAATACTGTTTATGTATAGTCCTATTTTTATATGTATGTATGTATGTATATACAATTTTCCATATAGGTTTACTTGTTTGTTTAATAAAGCAGTAGATAATACATTTTGTGCTCTACAGAAGGACGGATTTTCTGCTATTTTAGACAGAATCGCCCACAAACGATCCGCCTTTGTGCATCTGTCGTTTCCGCATTATGACATTGACGCAATTTTAAATATTAATGAAAACCAAATGGCACTCAGCTCGCTTAGTTTTGTTTGGACTTGAAGCGCTCAGCTTCATTTGATAAATAAAAAGAAGACAATTTTCTCCCTTTTCTCCACTTTTTGCGTATTTCATAGACCTATTAGCAAGGCAAGTCAAAAATGTAAGCGGTTTTATTAACATTGATGTCAGTGCTTCGGTTGGTTTGCCGCGACAAAATCCACTTCTCCCTTCCGCGGGGCTTTAAAAGTTTTCGCCACAATGCTAAAGTCTGCTTACGCGTTCGGCGACGGGAGCAGACACGAGCGCAAAATATTGCATTGGAGATTTGGCGGCGAAACTTTCGCTAGCTGGCGCGGTGGCGAGCTTGTAGCGCGTCGTAATGGGAAGTTTGTGGGTCTGACGCTATCCAACAAATTATGTGGAGACTGCATTGTTGCTGTGCTGTTTGCTCTATGTTCTATCTGGTAGTAAGTTTTTGTGCTGTTAATGTTAATGTGTTTTTGTTGTTGCTTTTTTTTTGTTTTTCATGTTGTTGTTGCATTATTTGTATTGCTTGTGTCATATGCAAATCGACTTCAGTGCTATCGAGACGCAATTATTATGGATGGACGGACGCACAGTTTGTGGCGCGCGGCTGCCGACTTTTTCCATTGGCACTGCCACGTTATCTGCTCGCCTTCCCTCTCTCTTTCTCCCTCTGTCACTCTCTCTCACTCCATCCGCTCGACCTCACTTACAGCTGTACGTGCTTCGCTTTTGCACTTTTGAATGTCGCGTAAATTTCGGTGACTTGTGTTTTCGGAGATAACTTTTTGTTTTCGCTTTGTTGCTGTTGTTGTTACTGTTTGTGTTATCGTTTTGTTTAATAGCGAAACTTTTTTGTGGCGCATCCCAAAATTATGTTTATTTTATGAAAATATAATGTCAATCGCTGTGGCAACGTGCTGCGAATTTCAACTTTACAACAAACACTCATAACAACAACAACAACAATAATAATAGAGCGAACGAAGTAAGCACTGTCGGTAATGTAATGTTTGTTGTGAAATTTACAACATTATATTGCAGTTAATAAATATTGATGTTCTGTGCGGAAGCGCCGCGAAAGTTTTCGAAGTGATTTGTGTTCTAGGCGCTCCGCGTGCAAAGCCCCAGCGATTTGAATTCAATGGAGGATATCCGCTAAGTAATAGAAAATTATTGTTTTACTGAATAATGCAGGCGCACACTCTTGATTACGGCATAATGTGGCCCTCAGCGGGTAATGCTTGGCTGTTTGAAATAATTGGCTCAACTCGGAAATGCTGTGCAGCGCCAGTTGATGGCGTGTGCGATTATGTAATATTATTGATGTGCTAATAAGCCTTTTGAAGGTTAATTAAAGTTGACATTTACCAGGAAATGCAATCTGAAGGAAGGAGCAATTTACTAGTCAATACTAGAAAACAGGTTTACGTGACTTTTGCATAAAAACTAAAAAAATTTGTTCAAATATACCGTATTGGATTAAAAAATGTTGAGTTGCTCAGTGGTCAAGAAGAATCTTCTTCCTTCTTCTTCTTCTTAATTGGCGTAGACACCGTTTACGCGATTATAGCCGAGTTAATAACAGCGCGCCAGTCGTTTCTTCTTTTCGCTACGTGGCGCCAATTGGATATTCCAAGCGAGGCCAGGTCCTTCTCCACCTGGTCCTTCCAACGCAGTGGAGGTCTTCCTCATCCTTTTCTTCCCCCGGCGGGTACAGCGTCGAATACTTTCAGAGCTGGAGTGTTTTCGTCCATTCGGACAACATGACCTAGCCAGCGTAGCCGCTGTCTTTTAATTCGCTGAACTATGTCAATGTCGTCGTATATCTCGAACAGCTCATCGTTCCATCGAATGCGAAATTCGCCGTGGCCAACGCGCAAAGGACCATAAATCTTTCGCAGAACTTTTCTCTCGAAAACTCGCAACGTCGACACATCAGTTGTTGACATCGTTCAAACCTCTGCACCATATAGCAGGACGGGAATTATGAGCGACTTATAGAGTTTGGTTTTTGTTTGTCGAGAGAGGACTTTGCTTCTCAGTTGCCTACTCAGTCCGAAGTAACACCTGTTGGCAAGTGTTATCCTGCGTTGGATTTCTAGGCTGACATTGTTGGTGGTATTTACGCTGGTTCCAAGATAGACAAAATTATCAACAACTTCAAAGTTATGACTGTCAACAGTGACGTGAGTGCCAAGTCGCGAGTGCGACGACTGTTTGTTTGATGACAGGAGATATTTCGTCTTGCCCTCGTTCACTGCCAGACCCATTTCTTTTGCTTCCTTGTCCAGTCTGGAGAAAGCAGAACTAACGGCGCGGGTGTTGAGGCCGACGATATCAATTATCCATCCTCCAAATCTTCTTCCAAATTTAATAAAATACATAACATCAAACAATTACAATCCTGGAGTGGAGTTTTTAATTTTTGTTCAAAATCATTCAAATATGTGCGCAAATGTGAGTAATGATAGAGTTTAAGTGTCTCTGCTGAAAGCCTCATATCAGTGAAAATAAGATATTAAGAAGTACCGGTTTGCAAATAATAGTTTTGACGTGTACGTCATGTAAATCTAGATAATCATCAATCATAAGTTTAAAACCAGTGATTATGAACTATGAATACCCCAAAGGTAAGAAGACATTGTTTTTCTCACTATTCCTAATACCTCAGTTGCTACGGCGACATAAAAAATCTCGTAAAGAGACATTTATATTCATTAGATTACAGTATTTCTTAAAAGAAGGCCATGGTAATCTATATCTGGTCAAATTTGTATTGATTGTTAGGAAGTGTACTCTATGTGTTTAGTGGGGTTAGCAGGGAAACATTTCTTATGAGCTGCTTGAAGGCCAAACTTTTAATTCTGATCTATACTGGCAGCAATTTTCTCATCTGAAATAAACAATCGCCCAGAAGGTGTCAACATTGGCCAATAGGTGGGTAATTATGTTCCATCAGCACAATGCATCGATCAATTGCACGAGCTTCGTTGAAAGATTCTTAAGCATCAATCATGTAATGAGAACCTGACATCAACGAATTGCTTACTTACTTTATTTACGGTAAATATTTCAGTAACTTACGTATTTATATGTAACCGGAACAAACCAAGTGCTTATCCAGCCACTAAATCAACCGTTCCTCTCATTGCTAAAACGAGTGTCATGAGATTCTTCCTTAAACTTCGACATTCGCTTATTCCAATCGAGTAGTGATTGCTATTAAGGTAGATCTATTTGGTAGAGAACCTTGGTTGCTGAGGTCCGAATAGTCTTATATATTATATTTTAATCTGAGCTTTTTATAGAAGTAAACGAAGGATATAAGCAATAATCGTCTATGTTCATACGTATTTGAGTAATAATCGTATAACTTCCGCTAATGGGTTTTTCAAAAGGGAACTAGAAGAATAGACCGATAGGAATATCAAATGACGCCATATTTTATCTTGCACTTTTGACATTTCTTTTCAGTAATGTTCGCCATTTCATCCTTGAAAGATATACGATCCAAAAACGTGTCGTAATTATTAAAATTACTACCGAAATTCCGAGTCAGTGGCTTCAACTCTAAGAGCGCTACGTCCAATTTATAGTAGTCATAAACGTCCTCTTAGATCAACAAGTGAGCGTCTAGTGGAAAGATTTGAATACACAAATACAATAAAAACGGTTTCCGTGCCAGTGAGACAAAGAAGTGCACGTAATGTCGAGACCCAAATCAGTCCCTCACCCGTCGTTCACAAGCGTTGGGCCTCTCTGAGACGTCGTTGTGGTGAATTTTGCGAAGAAATCTTGGCATACGTCCTAACAAGATCAAATTGACTCAGGAACTTAAGCTACTTGACCACCAGAATCGTCGTATATTCGTGGCTTAGGCCGAGGAACAACTTGAAAATGATCCGGATTTTCAACGAAAAATAATCTTCTGACAGAGTGACTTCGTCAATAAGCAAAATATGCGTTATTGGTCAGGCAACAATCCACACGTACCCTATGAGTCACCACTGATTCCGAAAAAATTACAGTTTATTGTGGTTTAAAGGTCGGCGTCGTCATTGGGCCGTATTTATTCCGTGATGATCAAGACCGGCACGTTACTGTGAATGGGAATCGCTAACGCTCAATGATAACCGAATACTTTTGACCCAAATTTTAAGATATGGAGATGAACAATATGTGGTTCCAAAAAGACGGCGCCACAAACCATACAGCGAATGTCACAAATTGTTTTGTTTTATTTAAAAAGTGGTAGCGTTCTTATTGAAAAACCCGTTATTACGGTAGGAAGACATGGAAAATAAATTCCGAATCGTTTAAGGAATATATGTAACTATAATATGCCTCATGCTTTTAGTTTTAGACTTGGCATAAAACCGTACACACTTTTACAATTAATTCTCCAAACTTATTTGACAATGAAATGTTTTCAAAACTTGGAAAGGAATGGATAAACCGGTTTGCTTTACTCGTACCATTCTCAAAGATTTTTAATATATTTTTGGTACTAAATTTCATTAAGTTTCTATAGCCACTTCAATAGCAGTGGGTCCATCGAAAAGGACTACGCTTTTTACTCTATAAAGACCAAACGGAAAACAAAAGGTCGACAGAACTATAAATTGTCAAGCTACAAGCTAGGTAGCAAATATATAGTACACCTTCTGTTTAAACTGATTGTTAAATTTTGATATTCATAAAAGGTTATCTTCGCTTAAGTTACCTTGAACCATACTTTGCGCTCGCTTAATTTCAAACCCAAAAAGTTTTCTTCCGAAACAGATTTATAACTGAAACTCTGCTCATTTACTGCATCATTTACGATATAATAATACCTAAGCGTTTTCACATAGCAACATTATTTCATATAACCTTGAATTAAGCCAAGCATGTGCCACCACGTAACATACACAAAGGATTATCGGTAATCATAGGGGAGTGCGCCACGCACGTACTCAATCTGAATAGATGTTTGTAATTTCTTCATTGCACGCAGCTACTTTTAACGGTCAAATAAAGTGCGTTCACAGTGGAGGCGAGCACAAGTTGCTTTCCTAATCAGCTGGGTGTGGTACAAGCTTCGATGATATGCGTCGTATTACTGCCACGCGCGTATGCTCTTTCATCTGTCTAATGTCCTTGCATGTGCTCGCATTTTTTGTGCGTCCAATACTATCAATTTGCAGCCAAATTAGTATTCAGTCGCTTGCTTCGCAAAACTCTCATGCACTCACTAAGCTGGTTTTAGAGGAGAGATGTGCTTACCTTTTCTTGTCTGCGCTGGACACATTTTTCATGTCGGCTGTGGAGCATGAGGTAGCGCAGTTATGCACAGACATTTGTATTTAATTATAATGGGTTAACCTTCTGAACCAAATAGTTTTACGAGACTATTTATTTGTTATGAAATTAAAGAATGCCAAATTTGAGAGATAAAAGCTATAAGTTATATGTGGCCAATTTTTTTCAAGAAATATGAAATACAATATATGTTTTATACAGTATCGTTATTTTAAATTCTTATTAAATTTTCAAATAGACAAATACTGGTTATGGAGCTTTAGTAAAAGAGTTTGTCTTCTAAAGATGCCAATACTGTATTAGAGATATATTAAATCTCCTTTTCGGAGTTTTTTCGTAGTGAATATACAAGAGGATAGGATGGAGTCATGTGTAGAAGTTTACGCAAATGAGGAAAGTTCTCTGATCGCCATTCTTTTGGTAGTGGCCAGTAATGACTATTTTACATATGGCTCAAGCAGCTCACGACTTCCAGTCTTAGACCAAGTATCCTATGGATAGTCAAAGATTATCCGTTTGAAGGCAAGCTAAATTGAAAGCGCGATTCATTCCTCCCCTGGGATGTGCGCAGGGTTTGGAACCCGCCCCGTAAAAAACACACTCTCAATGTAAAGGGCACAATAGTGTCGGAGTAGAGAGACTTCCCTTTTTATGACGACCACAGCAAACGTATTAAGGATTACAATTTGAGGGCATGTACGTGGAATGTTCGATCCTTTAATAGAGAAGGTGTCGCTGCCCAGCTGGTTGATGTCCTCGTAAGAGTACAAGCTAACATCACCGCCGTCCAAGAAGTCCAAGAAGTGGCGGGACAAGGACAATGTGACCAAAGATTTCTTCTGTGGGCGCTTGTAGCGCACCTGTTTTTTCTACACATTTATTATAATCCTCGATTGGGATGGCGGTCAGAATCTTCGACGAATTTAGGTTTTGGGACCACAACTAGTTGCATAGACAATTAAGAATATGCGTTTCAGAAATCCTAGTCCCGGACCATCTTTTCACACGAGTCTGGCATTCATACCCAAAAAAGTATTCAATTGGTTGAGTCGATCCAAAATGAATGTTGATATCCTTTGCAATCTTTCTGACGCCAACACGACGATTTTCAAAACCTGTTTCGATGTTATCATCGAAAACACAAAATTTTAATTTCGAAGATTTAATTTAATAGAGACTTAGATATGTAATTGGGTACTTGTCCCTTGAACTGCAAAGCTCTTAGAATATATAAGTCGAGTTCGGGGCCTAGGTCGGACATAAGTAGACGGCTCGCATATGATGCCTGTAATTTGTGACAGGTGACTAGGCCAACTACCGTCCTACAGTCTTTTCGAGGCCGTGTGAGTAGAAAGCCTGCTTGTTTTATTTCCGCTCTCTTGTACTTGATGTTGGCGATTCTACATGTCCCCAAGGCATTACTGTTCCGCCTGTCAGCCTTTTCGGAAATTTGGTTTTGTATCGCCTATAGCGGCTTACGTATTTCTTTAACTGGTTCGGTAGACAAACAAATGGCATTTCTACCAATCTCATCAGCTATTTCGTTTCCTGAAATGCTCTTATAGCCTGTATTTATGTCGTTACCTGCGTTATTAGCTATGTAGGCAGCATTTAAGGGTTACTTGAGATCTAGCACCGCGCACAGTCCATTAGCCAGTTTTGATCCATCTGTGGAGTTGTTGAAAGTTGCGCTGGTAAGTCGCGTGTTCAAGCACCATTGACCATTTGTGACCTTCTCTTAAAGCGTGAGTGTATGTGATTTACTTGGCACTTTTATTTTATCCACCGATTACCTGCCTATCAAGCTGTGCCAGAAGGTTCTTATGGAAAAATTACAAAACTGCCACCAACCTTGAAGCTAATAACGCTGCCGAGCTCTCCACTGCAATGTCAGTTGGTGACATGTTGAGTAACGTTTCAAATGCAGGAGTTGGAGAAGTGCTTAGTGCTCTCGCTATGCAAAGAGCAGTGGCCGCTGTATTCTCTGCTAACATCGCTCGATCTGAGATGTCAGCGGCATATCACGCAATATCTCTCTAAAATCAGCTCGAAACTTCGAGAGTACCTTGATGAGGAGTTAAAAGAGGAAATCCAAATAGACAATATCATTCCAAACATAATTAGACATGCATGGTAACAATATAAGTAAAAATAGCGATCCTTGTTCTTTTTCTCGAAAATTTATGAAAACTTTAAGCCACATCTCGCTCAAATTTGTGCACCTCTCTCAATGATATCCCAATAAAATATTCCATGATTTTCGCGCAATCAAAAAGTCATCAAGTCAAGGCTTGCAAAAACCCATTGGCGTTTACAAAGTACAATAAATATTAGATCTCATAGCATTTCCTGACAATTATTGGTACATCTGCATGCCGCCGATTTGGCAGAGTGCCGCAGCGGCTTCGAACGCTGCCAAGCAAATAAGTAAAGCGTAAATTTCTCTTTTTATTAAAAGCCTACTAGCGGTATTCGACGATAACTAGCGAAGCACAAAAAACAGGCTAATAAAAAGGGATATACTCGTGTGTTAAAAAGTGTATATCCAAGTAATAAAAAAATCGGCCAAAAAATCTTGAAACAGCGCCAATTAATGTAGAACTGACTTTTCCGGGCAACATATTTAAGTGTTTTTTTTTTTTGTCGACATTACGTTAACTACTGCGGCAATGACAGTAGCAATGAGCTACAAGTGAACACTAGGGGCATTCTCAATTTTTCTTCTTAATTTTTTGGTTTAAAATTGAGAATTTTTGTCTTTCAAAAAATTATGAATCGTTGGGTATGACATAAAATTGTCTAAAAAATTTACTAAATAATACCAATAGATCCAAAATATAAATAATTAAAAAATCTAAAAATGTGAAATGTGTTTGTTGCACAAAAAAACAAAGATATAAGCACTAACCATACATTTATTAGTGGCGTACATACATTTTTCATGATTTTTGTTTAAATTTTTTCGAAAGTATTTGAGCGTTTATATATTTTCTGACATATCTGCTTTGAAGCAATATTCAGATAACCCTTATGAGTGTTTTTGCTCTACAAATACATAATTTTTAAACAATAATTTTTTTTATTCTAAAAGATTGACTGTCTTAGTGTTATGTTCACTTCAGTTAGCAAAAAAAAAAAGATTATAAATTTAATATTCTGAACACCTCCAATATACATATTTCTATACACGACTCTCAAAACGGCACAAACGCCGCAAACAATTACAAATAGCGCAACATTAGCGGCAGCAGAGCTCCCTGTAAAAATGCAAGAGAATTTCGTTTTCATAGCGCGCTTTTAGGCGCATGTCCTTATGCCAGTTTAGAGCATTATTCTAACATTATTATTATTGCAATCACAACATTTTTAGTTCCTTGCTGCTTTTGTTTCTTTTTTTCATTGTTGGTTGGCACATATTTCCCGTTATTTATGTGCTTTTGCGCACGCTGCTGGCGGTGAGAAATCGACTGCAATTTACTTGCTGCCTGGGAAACGCTGGATGCGGCACTCACCGCCGCGCCGGCAGCGCATGTCAGCAACAATTGCACGCCGCATGTTCGCTGGCAGCAAGCCAACTGCGGAGAACGCCAACGCCACCATCAGCAGCTGGAAGATGCGCTCGTAAAGTGTGTGTCCCTGTCGGCTGACTGACTTGGCATCGTTCATGGCGTTTAAATGTGCATATTTATGTTAGTTTATATTCGTGTGTGTAGATGTGTATGTGTAAGTGTCTAAAGTGCATGCTCGTATTAAAATGAGCACTCGAATGCTTTTACGCTCAAAATAACATCATCATAATTTTTTGTCACTTTGCATCTACAACTACTCAGACCTCTTTTTAGCGGTACTTAAGTAACACTTACGGCGGCAGGCTGATTTTGGCACCAAGCCTGTTTGCCTTGAAGTAGATTATTGTAGCTTTTCTAATTGAAAGATTAATAATAAGTCATATTATGACTAAGAGTTCCTTTTTCTATTTGATTTAATTATAAATATAAACTAGAATATTTTGGATTATGAAAATCAGGAAAAAACATAAACTTCTGTTGCCCGGACTGGTCAGTTTGTATAGAAGCTATATGCTATAGTCACTAGATCGAAACAATTTCATCGCATATTGAACTGTTGCTTTGGACATAACCCATGCCAAATCTTTTGAAGATATCTCATCAAATGAAAAAGTTTTCCATACAAGCTCCTGATCCAATCGTAGAATTTGTTTGGCGGTTATATGATATATATAGATATAGACGGTTCCGGAAAATGAGGGGTAAAAGGACTTGAGAAACTTTAGATCGATATATCAAAAACTAGTTCACGACAGGCGAACAAGACTTACTATATATGTATATTTATTTTGTAGGGTCTCCGACGTTACGCTTAGGGGTATAGAGGTAAAGATGACCATCATCTTCTAATATCTTGGTCTCACACTGGATTCCACTCTGCGGTGGACCTTAATCAAAGCGACTAAAGCACTAATGGTGCGCAATTGACTGACTGGAAAATCCTGGGGCTGCAAGCCAAGCATCGTTAAGTAGTTTTACACCATGATCGTGCGTCCGAAAATCACAGGTAGGACCTGAACTCTTCACTGGAGTGGGTACCCATACTAAAGAGAACCTGCTCAGAAAGGAAGAACGAGTAGACAGAGAGAGGCTTTGGCAACAACTGCTTGGAGACAACTAACAGCCATAAGGAGATAACCTCAACAGATTTAAATACGCAATCAACCCCCATAGAAAAAAATTCAGATGGTTGCCTTTAACACTGGCCGGTTCGGCGACAGGGACCTTGAAACACCAGAACACCATCTAATTGACTGCACAGCAGTCTGCAGACCCAGGTTAAAGGCCTTTGGATCCATATTTCGAAATAGGGATCACATCGCTTCACTAGTACCCAGCAGAATATTGGACCGGGACTAGGTGAATCTTGTGATTAAAGAGAGGGCACAATAGTCCTAAAGTCGCGGTGCATTCCTCCTTTATCAATAAATCAATCAATCACCTGCTGTCCTCTTCACGAAACAACTAATTTCCTCTAAGAGAAGCGGACGCCTTTAATATTAATGTTGTTCTGATTTATAATCTGTACCTACGAGTGTAGAGAAAAGTAGAGCCCCTTGTGTATAGCCCCGCTACGCAAGCAAGGCATATCTTATAACAGAGGGCTTTAGGTATCCGTAAGCTCTGTCTGAGCCTGGGCTATTTAAGGGCCCCCAGTCAGCCTAATACTCGGGTTAGATAATATCTTGATCCACCCTATTTTGTAACCCAATCACAGTAAGACTTCCATTTCAATGTTGTATTAATGAGGAGCAACGAACTCCCAACTAAAAAAAAAACAGAACTTAGCTAGATACCTCCCAACTGCAAGAGAGGCGAACTGTTGCCAATGCGTTCCAGCCATCGTCGTGATACTGTAGTACCTCTTACCAATTGACACACGCAAGAAGGTTTTAGCGGAAAGATTTTAAATCGAGACCTCTATAGATAGACGAAGCTCTGTAAAAGTAATGCTTATCTTAATCAGGCTGTTATTTGCAGAACATTGGCATATTTGAGGATAAATCTTAAAAACATCTCTTCATTATATCAATAATATTATCTACCACAATTAAACTCGCCAAGAGCTCTTAAATCCACAATCTACGAAAAACCTGGTCATAACCGCTATCTCAAGTATGAGTACAAGCACAATTGAATTCGCAAGTGCGCACTTACTCTCATCCACAGCTTAATTGAATCAAAGTGACCAAACATAGGAGAGTGCTTAAATGCGGACGCACTTAATTTATTTCGCTCACAAATAATCTAAATTAATTTTCGGAAAGTTAAATGATAAAACACTTGAACAAATAAATAATGAAAGGCTTTCAAAGCCCACACGGGCGACGCAACTGCGCAACACCTCCAAACCAAAGGGCAGGTAAAACAAAAGGTGAAGTTCGGAGAATTTATGAAATTCATAATTTGCTAAAAAGGAAATCGCATTAGTGGCTGAGCGCGTAAGCAGCACTTTAGCACCAACCCCAAGGAAACAACAAACAAACAGGAAACAAGACAAAAAGCCACTGGAGCGCCATGAAGGAACTTTCTAGCTCTGCGGGGTAGGGGGAAAAGTATAAAAAGTGCACAACAACAACAACAATGCCAAAGAAAATGAGCGACCCATTAAAATGGCCAAACTTCTGCAAACAACACTCATCTGCTGCCGTAACTCAGCTGATCTTAGTTTGCTTCTTAGCTTTTTGCATTTAATTGCGCTTAATTGTACTTGAAATTTGTTGAAAACAATAACTGTAAAGGCACAACACGAAAAGCAACACAGCCACCATAGCAACAACAAGTTGATGACGAAACTTATGGCACTCACTAGCTCGTCAGCGCAGTATGTGGGCGATGTTATTGTTTCGGTGGGATGTTGCTTTGGTCTCTGCCACAAATAGTTGCATAACCTCATCAAAATCTCAGTAAAATCTCCTTGAGCCCTTAGTTGTAACTTGTACTTTAGTTATTTTTGTTCTATAAGTACTTTTACTTATATATCACACCACGCATAAGCCTTGAGAAATCACAATGGTGGTTCATTAGAAATTAATTTTGGTTTTGCCAACAACTACAACAATCACTTTAGGCAGCATTTTGATCGATTCGGATTCGGCTTGAAGGTGAAAACACCCATTTTAAACTCGTCATAGCAAGAAACTTTTCAAGAAATACTTATGGCAAAGACCTAACCACATGAAACTCGATCGAATCGTGTCCAGTTAGAACTCCTACAACCAATGAAATGTGGACGTTGCGGAGAGAGCGGAGACTTCACTAAAGCTAATACAGTTTACTGTAGACCAAAAGGACTTTTCGAATGCACAGCTGCTTGTAGTTGAAGAATGCTTGTTAAGCTGCTCTGAGACCCAGCAATTCATTCCGTAGTTATTGAGACTGAAGTACGAGTGGTAGCATACTCATCATCCGGCCAGTTTCCTGCAATACGGCTGAGACTAGTCATATAAATAAATAAAGAATGTGAATATCACGATTTTTTCGAGGATGTGGCCTTTTCCATACAAAAATTCCGTAAATCCTTTTAGGCTTATTTCATAAAGCAATTGCTCCTGGCTCTTCTTCAGTGGTACAGAGCAACCGATGTCTTCCCTGATCTTCCTCCCTCGGATGAGCCTTCGGAGCGTAACTGCTGACACAGTTAAGCCGGATTTTATACTTCTCAATAAATAAAATCAGTTCGGTTTTTATAAGATTTATGGAGAGGCCATTTTCAGTAACTCAGATGCTACCGATGCTTAGGTATCTTTGAGCTAGCTCATACATGGTATCCAGAAATTTTCTCTCAAACATGAGAGCTACTTCGTCGACATATACAGCTGATTTCTTCAATATTCTCCCGAAGGTTATTGACAACCATAATCCGGAGAGGGCTTCACTAAATTAGAAAAACCCGTCAAAGCCTTGGTTAGAAACATTAATGAACAAAACTTTTTTTTTCTCTATCTTTCATCTACTGAGTCAGATTACAAGAGACATTCTCACTTTTGCGACGTAAATGGAGAAATTAAATCTAAGTTTATAAAGCAGAGCAGACCAAAACCAAAAAAATCAATTTTCGCCAGGGTTCTTTTTCACATTGGCTCAAAGCCTAGTAAACTCAGAACGCAGCGTCGGTAAATCTCCTATTAACGGGAAAGGACAAAACTATGGTTCAGATCTGGATCAGTCTGGCTTATATCCGCAGAAGAACTGACTCGGCAGTATGCATTAAAATCGAAAACTAAGTACTTTATCTATATGCCAAATATCTGCGTTGGGTATAAAAAAGTCGGCGTTTCTAAACTAAATTGCCGCGCAACGCAGGTTCCTCCCACTCCACGGATCTTTCAACGCAAATCGCCACCAAACACCTTTATTTGTTGCTTTCATTTAGCGCAACACTTTCACAGCATGTCTGCTGGTAGAAATAATATATAAATAGGTATATGTGTGTGTGAGTGCAGTTGACAAATTAAATTCAAACTTTTGTGTCGAGTTGAATTGAGTTTTGGCAGTGTACTCCGTCCAGTCAGCGGTGATTTTGGTCGCTTAATGAATGGTTCTCAGCAAGTGGCAAGTGATGTTTCAAGTGTCAAGCACGCGGTGGGAAGCCAACAGTTGCTGAAATGCTTCCTTTGTGCATATTTGCCGAAGCAAAGCAAAAGAAAAATATTAATACAACTCAGAAAAATAATTATCTGCGCAATGTTTGCATAGCTGTCAGTGAGTGGATTATGAGTGAGTGAGCGAACGAGTGAGTAAGTGACTGTTGAGTGCTCTGTCGTCATAAATTAAAGTGTTCTGCGTTTAATTGCATTTCATTTAGTCTATTTCTATGAGAACGGCTTGTAGAGAATTACTTAATTTATTAAGTGATTTAATTTTCAGTGCCGTTTATAAATTGAATGGAGAATATTGGTTTATTTCTGCATGCTTCACCTAGTCAAATGAGAACTCATAATGTGTGACGAATAGTCGGCATTTCTTTTATAGGCTACTCAGCGTATTTTATGCGGGATTGCTCTTGTGGTCAGCCACCTTGAGTCAAAAGAGCTATAACATTACTACGTCAATACCGTCTCTGAGCTCACTAACACTCAAAAACAGTCAAGGTCTACATCAAGCTACTTCATGACTTGTATGAATGTCTGATTAAAACGAAATCATTGGAAACTATAAAGCCAATGAGTTTGCAAAAGAGGCGCTCTCGTGCCAATAAATATGTAGGCAGAAGATTGGGTCACAGCTTGTTGGTTTTTGTTTGGGGATCTCATAATAGACGGAAGTCTGGAAGACAGCAATGTAGCGGCACTTCGGCATTTCCTACTTGACTGTCCAGCATTCACTTGGCTGGGCTTTAAACATCATTGGTTGATGAAATTTAGAATCCAGCATCTCAGCAGAGTTCTTCTTTCCTTCTCTACTGGCGTATGCGGTTACAGCCGAGTTTGCAACAGCGATTGTAGATTCCTAGGTAGCCAGATTGGTGTCTTACCCCAGATTGGTATCTTACTCTACATCTGCTTCCCGCGGCGGGTACTGCGTCCAATACTCTCAAAGCTGGAGTGTTTTCATTCACTCGGACGACATGACCTCGCCAGTGTAGTGGCTGTTGTCATAGTCCGGCTCGGAGAGGTCTTCCCGATACTGACAGAGCTTTTGGTATTGCCCAACCTCAGTTACACGGCTGTGTTAGTTTTGCGGGGATACCAAGTTCAGACATAGGAGTATAAAGGCAGCTCCTTTTCGTGCTGTCCAAAGCAGCTTTGAAATCGACGAAGAGGTGGTGTGTGTCGGTCTCCTTTTCATGGGTCTTTTCCAAGACTTGGCGCATAGTGAGCCACACTGATAAAGTCCAATCAGTTTGTTGACCGTGGGTTTTAATCTTTCACGCAGTACGCTAGATAGAACCTTATACGCGATATTGAGAAAGCTTATCCCACGGTAGTTGGCTCAGATTGTGGAGTATCCCTTTTTGTGGATTGGCAGAGCACACTTAATTTCCAATTTTTGGGCATTCGTCCGTATCGTATTCTACAAAGAAGCTGATGCATGCTTCTTATCAGTTCTTCGCCGCTTTTTTTAATTAGCTCGGCTAGCAATCCCTCGGCCCCCGCCACTTTGTTGTTCTTCAGACGTATAATTGTTATTCGAACTTCTTCATAGTCAGACAGTGCAACGTCTGAAATCGGGTTCACCATCTCCAAGTGTTATGCCTTCACTAGCATTCAGTAGACCGGAGAAGTATTCCCTCTATATTTTTAGTATGCTCTGGGCATCAGTCACTAGATCCCTTCTGGGGTTTCTAAAAGAGTATGATCCGGTCTTCAAACCTTCTGTTAGTCACCACATCTTTTCGTAGAAGTTTTGAGCATTATTCCTGTCTCAAGCTCTTTGTACTCACATATTTAAGACTCTCTCTTTTTCTGTCTGCAAATGCGTTTCGCTTCCCTCTTCAAGTCTCGATTGTAACGTTGCAATGCAGGAAGTCAACAGAGTTCAGTTAGACCATGCATGGGCGTTTTGACTCATATGAGCAGTTACTCTCAGCACACGTATTGTTACGCTCTTATTTCAGTCGCTATTGAGAGCGAAAAAACCAGTTTTGCACTGTGGGATAATGAATTGATTCTCCTGCCAGTTGCGCTGCAGACAGCAACGAGGTAACATAGGTAGTCGGTATGTTGATGGTTTTTTATGCCCTAGTATATTTTTGACCCATTTGAAATGTATAACATAGATAAAATGTTATAATTTCAGATACCTTTGGTGGGGTTGGGAGTTGACTACTTTTACTAGCAAACTAGTTAGCGGAAATTTTAAGATAAAGTTGAAATTGTGAAGAATTATCTCTCTCAATACCCTCATATTTCTCAAAGTATTTATGGAAGGTATTATAGTGCCTCCAAAGATTATATGCCCGGATCCCCTTTACACACATATTACACAAAGACATTGCATATTACCAAGGCATCGGAAATCATAAAGCAATATTCGTCATTCATTTTGAACAAACACATATAGGTACGCGCATAAATAGTATCATAAAACAATCAAGCGGCGCACGATGCTGCTTCGCTGTTTGTTAATCAACTGACTGCAAATGTTCTTTGTCCCATGGCAGCCACTTTACGCTCGTGGTTACAAATACATCCAAACATTTCATTTGCCCATCTCTGAGTTAGACTAAAAATGCTTCAACAATCCAGTCTTTTGATTTGATGATAACAAAGCAAGAAGCCAAATAAACTGTTTGTTTCTCAAGAACATGGAAACAAGCATTTATAAAAAATTATTATCTCATAAGCTACACTTTAATATAAATAAATGGTTCTTCTGATATTCAACTTCTATGGTCAAAATAATGTTCGGTGGTCAAACAGGTCTTATTGGCTTTAATATAAAGATTACCGATCTATTATTCCGCACATATAAAAAATATATATTTATAAGTATAATTTTCTATTATGACATACTCAACCTTCATTTACTTTAGTCTTAAAGCAAATTAATTGCCGAGAGCGACCAAGCGAGCTTCAGGCAAAAAAGCGCATAACTTACATTTGCAAAAACAAAAATCATACACACCAGCATAGAAGTATGTGTAAAACGTATGTGGTTAGAGCGGAAGGAGGTGTGGCTGCCACAATTTAGCTTGCTTGCAACATATTTGCTGAAAGCTAAACCAAAGCCACAGCTTAGCAACAGCACCGACATGCAAATACATAATATTTTACAACGTTAAAGGCGTACATTTCCTTGCGTGTCGACATGTTTTGTTGGTTAGACACCCCCGGCGCTCGCATAAAATATTTCCATACACAAGCTTCCATATGCATACATATATGTATGTATATGAGCCACATATTCACTTACAGCCGTATGAAGCTGAAAATTGCATGTGTGGGAAAATTAATTATTTACTTAGGTGTTAATTTTCTATTTATATAATTAAACTGCCACGCGGGAGGAACAAAAAGAAATTGTGCGAGAGTTGAGTGTTATTTTCACGCGTAGTGTTCGCGGAATAGCAACAGGTAGGTAGTAAAAATGACTTTTCTTTTAGGTTAAAATTCGACTAATTCAATATTAATTCAATTATTTAATCAATTACGTAATATTGAGTTAAATAATAGATGTGCTCTAGTAGATTAGTTCATCTGAACATTTAGAAAAAATTCACAAATTTGTAAAAAAAATACCATTTGTTAGTTTAAGTACTTTTCTTGTAGATATCACCTTAAGCTTACAACATTTGACTCGTCAAAGCAACAACTTCTTTAACCTGTCTGTCTGTCTGAAAACACACATGTTCTGAAGGTCGCCAAAGTAGCAGAAGCAATTCATTGACTAATTCGAAATTCGGATGTGCAAGCCTTTCAGTTGTCATGGAAGGGTCCTCTCACTAATCAGCGTCGAATAATTCGACATAGTAGATTCTTGTATGTTACATGTGTAGACCATATTACGTTGCTAGTTACAGGAAATAGCGGTATTTATCTCTTCCGCACATAGGACAGATCTCGCCTTCTGTGACTCTATTTCAACTGATCTTTGATCTTTGGTGTGTATCAGTAAATGCACGTTTTGTCATTGCAGAAACTTTTTCGGATTAAAAACAATCAGAAAATGTCAATATTCTAAAATATTCCTAAGTTTGTTCTTACTATCTACGCTACTAATAGCGCCGAGGTATAGTATTTTAAGATACCTAACGTACAAATCGAAAAAGGCGAAAGATTTATTCGACAACTGGAGAAAAGCCAGAGTATGTGGTTAGAGCGGCATCAACACCGTTTGTTCTGCTTTCTCCAGGCTGGACAAGGAAGCAGAGAAATGGGTCTGGCAGTGAACGAGGGCAAGACGAAATATCTCCTGTCATCAAACAAACAGTCGTCGCACTCGCGACTTGGCACTCACGTCACTGTTGACAGTCATAACTTTGAAGTTGTAGATAATTTCGTCTATCTTGGAACCAGCGTAAACACCACCAACAATGTCAGCCTAGAAATCCAACGCAGAATAACTCTTGCCAACAGGTGTTACTTCGGACTAAGTAGGCAATTGAGAAGCAAAGTCCTCTCTCGACAAACGAAAGCCAAACTCTATAAGTCACTCATAATTCCCGTCCTGCTATATGGTGCAGAGTCTTGGACGATGTCAACAACGGATGAGTCGAAGTTGCGAGTTTTCGAGAGAAAAGTTCTGCGAAAGATTTATGGTCCTTTGCGCGTTAGCCACGGCGAATACCGCATTCGATGAAACGATGAGTTGTATGAGATATACGACGGCATCGACATAGTTCAGCGAATTAAAAGACAGCGGCTACGCTGGCTAGGTCATGTTGTCCGAATGGACGAAAACACTCCAGCTCTGAAAGTATTCGACGCAGTACCCACCGGGGGAAGCAGAGGAAGAGGAAGACCTCCACTCCGTCCGAAGGACCAAGTAAAGAAGAACCTGGCTTCGCTTGGAGTATCCAATTGGCGCCATGTAGCGAAAAGAAGAAACGACTAGCGCGCTATTGTTAACTCGGCTATAATCGCGTAAGCGGTGTCTACGCCAATTAAGAAGAAGAAGAACGTACAAATCATTTCTCCTCTATGGTAGCTGTTTTAGAGGCATTTAAAAGTGGCCAACTTCTGTGGAACGACGTTGAAGTAAAACAGTCATAGTATAGAGTTAGATATGTCTCTACAAAAAATTTTAAAAATCCATTGAAATGGAAGTTTACACACTCGGACAAAGCAAAACAATGAGTTAGAGTCTGCTCGACAATAGAAGTATACGAAAATGTTCAACAAGACAGTATATTTTCTTAAGATAGAGGTGACATCAGGTGAGTTTAAGTACTTATCGGAACACACGCGTGCCCACCGTATGCACTAGATTATTAGAAAGTGGTACCTTTTCTTGAAGAAAATTTATTGATATATATTCTGCTCACAGCTTAATCATTTAGCAAAGTGCTTCCGCGGCCATAAACATTCAGACCCAGTGTAAATTGCAGGTGAATTACATTCGATAAGGCTAATAATCTTGGCAAATCTCACATGTAAAAAGACTTTGCCTTAAAAGAGACGCAGTGAGCCTTTTCACGAACAGATTAAAGCTCCAACTTACATTGGAGTGGGGACGAACTGATTTGTCCTTCTGCATTCCAGCACTGTAACCGTAGACCCGACCCGGTTGATCACTGGCCGGCTAATTTTCAAATGTGAAGTCTTTGCAGCCTTAAGCAGATCGCAGGAGATACATTGAACTACTTCCTCTCAACAAGATTCATTTTCCGCAGCAGCAGGAGTACTTTATTGACATTCTCCAATGGGTAACCAAATATATATCTTTTCGGATACGAATTACCAAAGTTGTATGAAGAGAGAGAAACATTCAAGCGCTTTCTTACCAAAGTCATACCTTCGGCGAATCAGGAGACTTAGCTGAAGCTAATATTAACTACCTCAAGAAATTTTTGATCAGCTCAAAGCAAATCGCGAAATTGCGATAATCTGATGATTGTCTAATCAATATATGGGAATTTTTGGAACCACAGTGGACTAGCGTTACAAATTGTTCCAGTGAGATCTGTGTTGGCGATTGTCACAAAATCGATCATTCCTTTTTTAAGTCTATCCTAACCATATGTTGAAGTTATTTAAAAGAACTTGAGGTGGAATCATCATAGCTCCTTCTACTTTGAAAAAATTGATTCAGAAATCTTTAGCCATCTTGTCTAACTAATAAGAAAGCCACCCCTCTTTCTGCTCTGGTTACTCCAGAAATGTCATTGTTGGGTTCACTGCCCGCTTTACTTACCGCTTTATGTGCGCTTTATGTGTTCGAAATAAAAAAAAACCTTTCGTTGTGCGCCACTTGCTGGTATATTCAATTTCACAATAAGAGTGAACCACTCGATTAGTGGGGGTTTCCTTTTTTTGTTTACAATATAACTTCAACTTTTTATAATGTTACATGAAATGCACTTAGTATGTGAATACGCTTATATAATGTTGAATTAAATTCACTTAGGATGCGAATACTAAATTGTTGCGTAGCGGTGGCGGACAAGCGACGTAGAGACCAAGACGATCGAATCGAAACTGATTTGTGTGAAAGCGGACCCTTTTTCCATGGAGTGATGTGGTGTGTGTTTTAGTGTGTGGATCCTGCGCTCGCGCGTGTGGGTGGTGTTGATGTGAAGTGTGGTGATGTCGAGGTGAGTGTGGTGAGTGTGCGTGTTAATGATGGGTGTAGGTGTGGTGTGGGGCAGGCGACTAAGGCTCATTTAGCCAGTCATTTTTATGGTTAGGGAATTCAGATAGGCAGCAATGAATTCGATTTGGCTGCTTTATAAGTGTGGTGAGTTCCGTAAAGATCTGTGATTGTAATGATGATTTTTTGTTTCCCTAGAAGAAAGCGTTGGAGACCCTATAAAATCTAATATAAGTGACCAGCTTGATGAGCTGAGTCGATTTATCGACATATGTCTATCTGTGTGTCCATCTGCCTGTAAAAACGCAAACTATACCCTCAGTTTTTGAAATATCGATCTAAAATGTTTCACTCGTCTTTTTCTCCTAAAGAAGGCGCACATTAGCCAGAACCATCGATATCGAACCACTTCAGATATAGGTGTCATGCAAACTGAGCGCTCTGAACTAACTCTAACTAACTGAGATATCTTCACAAAATTTGCCACGATATAATTTCCAAAGCATAACTCTAATATCCACAAAAACTACCATATCATATAGCTGCCATACAAATTGACCAATTAGAATCAAGTTCTCATATGGAATCGTTTATATATGTAAAGGGTATTTTACATAGGTGTAACGGAAGTTAAAGTTTTTTCTCGTTTTTCACTCTCTTTGGTTGTGTAACAATATAATAACTTTCTTTAAAAATTTGCGCTCGCTTATGAAAACATAATAGAATAAAAAGCAAGTGGCAAGTGTTCTTAATCATTATAAGCGTGTATTCATTTGTATATAAATCTCTATATATGATTCTGAAGCTGCAGACATCTCCTGTAAGTCAGTCAAGGGAAAATAAATTATTATATATACCTATATAGAAGTATATGTATCTTTCTACAAAGAATGGCTGTCGCTACTCCTCACCAGCAACGCTGCAACGTTAACTGGTTTCCATCTGGCAGAATCGTGAGATGCGTCGTGAGGAGGTGCGCTGCGCTCGGTATGTTCGAGCATATTTTGCTACTTACACAAGTCTCTTTAAATGCGATAATTTATTATATGCACGTACGCACAGTGACGCGCAGATAGCGGTGCTGCAAATGAACTCAAAGACCAAGTTTCTGCAATTCGTTTCATTTCACCTCCAACCAACGGGCATACGCGTCACGCGCGCGCACATTAACACATACAAGTGACGCAAATATTTGCGCAAGCGAAGGTGCATATGAGCATATTTGCTATGTATATATGTATGCTTAAGTGCCAATGCGCAAATATAGCTTTGAGATTCCAAATATGTTTATATGTATATACAGGTGTGTGTGTGTGCGTCTGCGTATTATCAACCGCGTTTGCGTGCCTTCATTTACGCCAAGCAGTCACGTATGGCACATTTTGCAAGCTTGAGCAAATGTTAAGTTCAAGATTTATTGAGATACTTCAGCTGCTTGCTTGCAATTGTTCACACAACCCACCACATACATACAAGCATATAGGTGTAGTTAGAACGGTGTCGGTTGTATTAGTATTGCAGCAGCCTTTAAGCTGCTTAGAATTGCGAAGATGAGACTATGAAAAATTCCTTACTGGCTTTCTTAACTCAAACATATACACATAAACGTGTATGATTGTGGGTGTGCGTGAGCGCTTCTAAGCACACTTAAGCCGCTATCAATGTTAATGGCTCAGTTTGTTGGCTACATATGTACAATATTAATCGTACATATGTAAGCTAAGCTTCGAGAATGTGTTCGCTGGCGTGCAAATTTATTTTAAAATCGTAAAATAATGCACTTTTGAAGAGTGCCTTTGCACTCGCTGTATCCACACACTGTGAGGGGTAATCAATGGCCATTAAATCGAGAGATTTACATTGACATCTTTATAAATTAAAAGCTCTTTAAGTGAAGTGTTGAAAGGAGGGTGGATTGTCTGTTTTTAGTATTTGTAGTTATGAATACCTTAACATATTTCAAAGTAGATAACTGAAATACTTTACTTTTTAATGGCTGCTGCATTGTGACCTTCGCCTCAGCTTTGTTGATTAATTATCGGTTAGAAATATAGCAATGTGACTAGGTGGATTCAGATTTCAGGTTTATAGCAATTTGAATATCTAGTCGAACTTCCCTTTTATTATGGATAATTATATGACATGATCATCTCAAAGCTGATATATACAATCAACGAATTCTCTAAAACAGTTGCGCAGGAGAATCATCAGAATTATTCAATTTCCAATTTTTTCTTCCACTTTTCTATTAAGAATTGTTGAGGTCGATATTTTTTTTATTTCGAATTCGAAAAATTCTAAAAATTCAAATTTTTCACATTCGAATATATTAAGTTTTGTTTTCTTATTTTGAGTTTACATTTTTCGATTTTCCAAACTATTGATTTGAAATTTTTTCGAAATTTTCGAATTGTTACAACTATAAATTTTTTTACTTTTACTACTTCTTATAAAAAATGATTGAGCTTGAAAATTTCTAAATTACTAAATTTATGTCTTTATGAACTTGAAAAAATACAATTTTTTTTTTCTTTGCTAAAACGAAACAATTAAATATATATCAAATCTAATTTTTGTTTGCATTTTTCTAATTTCAAAGTTTTCGACTTAACATTTTTCGAAGTTCGCAATTTTCAATTTTTTTACAATTTCTTGTTGGCTTACATCTAATTTTCAATTAAAATTTGCTCAGCTTGAAAAGCTATGAGTGTCAATAATTATATTTTTTGAATTCGGAATTGACATGCTCAAAGTCAAAATATCAGCTTTTCTTTTTTGTACATACATATATAAAATACATAAGAATTCGTATTCTAATTTTTCGTTTTCCAAACTTCAATTTTTTCGATATCAAGATTTTTCAAAATTCAGAGCGTTCGATTTGTGTCAGCTTCACATTTCTATTTCTAATTTTCTGTTAAAAATGGTTAAATTTGAGAATATTTGAATTTTGAAATTTATATCTTATGCATTCGAATATGGAAAAATATAATAAGTTGTAAATCAAAATATCACCTTACTTTTTTTGTATTTAAAAAATAGAAAACTTCATTCTAATTTTTCTATCATCTGAATTTCGAAAATATAATTCGAATATGCGAAAATTTCATATTATAATTTCGGGCTTGAAGTCTTTCGACTTTCGAATGTCAAAAGTTTTTATTGAAACTTTTCGAATTCAAAATAATAAATTTTTTTTAATTCGATTTTTTAGGTTATTTGCTTCTACTAAAAAAGGTTTCAGCTCGAAACATTCTGAATTTCGAAATTTTTATTTTTCGAATTCAAAATTGATTTACTTAATTAATAATTAAAATACAAATTTTTCACATATACATAGATATGCAAAAATATCATGTTTTTGTTTCTATATCACGCCTACATGATTTCGAATAATACTTTTCGATTTTCAAATTTAAAAATTTTAATTTTTTTCGAACATCGAGATTTTCCAAGTTTTTGTTTTTACTTTTCTGAGCTTCATAAATTTTTTATTTCAAAATTTACATTTTTCGATTTCGAAATTGATTTTGAATTTCGCATTCTATATTTTTCGAAATCGAATTTAATGTAATTAGAAATCTTTCAAATTCTAAATTTTTCATATATGAAAGAATCAGCAAAAGTACATTCGCGTTCCATATATTCTACAACGTTTGAAGTAAGTTGACTCTTTTCAAACTTTAGTTTCTTGTCTGGCATCCTGGGGATCTGGTTCCGAAGCCTATTTGAATAAATTCGAATTAAATTTCCAGAAGGCGCCACAATTTCAGGAAATCATACGTTGACTTAATATGTTTTGCTTTCGAAACTGTGTCATCATGCTTTTATCAATTCTCATATTAATCCACATTTCAGTTAGAAAGTCGACCACAAATACTCTCACCAGTCTACTTATGTACCTGCAAACCCAAATATATAAATAGCAACATACACTTGGGTTTCTACTTTTCGGTGGTTTTGGGAAAAATACATTTTTCACCGCTCTGTCGCCACTTTAAATGCCTTTTTTGCCACACGCCTGCAGCACTCACCACAAAAGTTGCATTTTTCGAAAGCAGCATTTTTCCAGGAAACTTCGGTGCAAGCTGAGGTATATCCACATATACACATTTGAATGTGTATTAGTATATGTTTATATATAGCCCACACCACCTCTACTTTGCATATAAATGAACAATGAAATTTGCATTTGTTGTTTTACGTTTCTCCTTTTGTTTTTTCTCTCTGCCAACACATTGTTATAGTTTGCCGTTGTCCTTTGGCCACTTTCAGAATTTTACGTACTTTGTTTGCGGCACAGCCTCTAGTGAGTTAGCAGTTTGTACATTTTGGTTGACCAAAACCACAAAAGAGACTGCGCACTCTAAACAACTAAGCCGAAGTAGTTAAAAACGCCTAATGGTAGGCAGCAGCAGTATGTTGTTGCATCTTGCCACCACACATATACACATACACATACCAATGCTTATGCAAACATGCAATTTGTTACACTCACTCATACACTCCCCGGTGTTGCTGTGTATTTCATTGAATTAGGTCAACAATATTCAGGCAAAAATGCAATGATGAAGTTATGGCTTTCTTCAACAACCACAACAACAGCAAAATACCGTAAGGGACAGTTTTTAATAAAAGCAATACCATTTTGGTATACAAACGCTTTTATGATATTTAGTATATGAAATATGAGCTATTTATATGTACAACCGTTATTTTTCGTATGCTGTTAGTTTGATATTTGATAACATTGTGCAATTTTTGCAAAAAAAAATTTAAATTAATGCAAAAAAAAATGTTAATCAAAATATTTTGCAAACCTTTTATGTACACAAGCAAAGTTGCTAAGTTTCAGCAATTTTATATAGAGCACGTTGTGTCACGCTAAGAAATATACAAGTATGTGTGCACTTTTCCCTCTTTCTTGCTTTATCAGCTGGTGGTCACCTTTCTTGTGGTTTCTATATTATTAAAAAAAAAACCTCTGGGTATATTACGAAACTTTGGCTTAAGGTTTTTGATTTATAACTCAGTTTATTTTACTTTATTTTTATTTTGGCTCAAATTCGGAAAGAAAGCTACCAAATTAATGCGCATGAAATAACAGTAATTAATATATATTTTCTTTTTTAATTATGTGTGTTTGATTCTAGTCTTTTGTGATACTTTTTAAATTTTAATTGTTTTATTTAAAATTATTTCGGCTAATTTTTATCCATTAAATTTTATTATATTTTTATTGGGTTTGGTTTTTGTTTTTATTTGCTTTTTTTTATTTATAATTTTATGCTATTTTTATTATTTGTTTTTATTTGTTTTCAATCTTTTACTGTATTCTTTAATTTGTTTAATATTTTCTTTTTATTTTATTTTATTTTATTTTATTTTATTTTATTTATTTATTTGTTTTATATATTTTACTTTTTTATTTTTCCATTTAAATTTTTTTCATTCGCTGAATTTCTTATTTTACATTATTTTATTTTTTTTATTCTATTTTATTTTATTTTATTTTATTTTATTTTATTTTATTTTATTTTATTTTATATTTTATTTTATTTTATTTTATTTTATTTTATTTTATTTTATATTTTATTTTTTTATTTTATTTTATTTTATTTTATTTTATTTTATTTTATTTTATTTTATTTTTATTTTATTTTATTTTATTTTATTGTGTTTTATATTTTTCATTTAAAATTTCTGAAAATAATTATTATTTTCTTTAATTTTATTTTCTTATATTTTTTTTAATTTTATTTCAACCTTTCTTAATTAAAATTTTCTATTTTTTTTTGTTTTATATTACTTTTTCCGATCTTTTTATTCCATTTTTTATTTTATTTTTTTATATTTCATTTTATTTTGTTTTATAAAATTTTAAATAAAAAGTTCTACATGTTTCTATTTTTTTTGAATAGCTTTTCATTATTTTATTTTACATATTTATAGTTTTTGATGTTTTATTTAAATTTATTTATTTAATTATATAAAATAAAAGTTTTTTTTCTATTGTTTTATATAATTTTATTTTTTTAACCTTTTTTATGCAATTGAAATTTATTTTTCTAATTTTTTGTTTAATTTTTATATTTTTTACTTTACCTTATTCTGTATTTTTATTGCACTTTTTCCATGTTTTTTTTGCAGATTTTTACATTTATATATATATTTTTTTATTTAATTTTAATTTATTTATATTTTTATTTATAATAAATATATTTTGTTTAATTTAATTGTTTTAATTTTTATAAACATTTGCCATTTTTTTACAACTTCCTAATCTGTTACATTTTTTTCCTTTGTGTAAAAATTCTAAATTTTTTCCCTCAATCAATTATTTACTGACGTATTTTTATCCTTTCAAATATCTTATAAATCTAACAATGCAACAACACTCAAGCATCCAACTTGTAAGTGCATTCTTTTCGCAACATAGCGACCCCTTATGTTATCTCTCCTTCAACAGTGAAGGTCTAGTAATATGCTATTAGTAAAAGCCCCTCCAGTATACCATGGCGTATACGTAAAATTAGTAAACTGCATATCTCTGCATACTTAATAATTCAAATGTACATGTGTGCTTGTGTGAGTGCACGTTCATTGGATAGATGAAATACTTGCAGCAAAATGCATAACAGTCGAAATTGTCAGGAGTGCAGTAAATTTTGCTTTGTTGCAGGAATATTTATCGGCGCTTTGCGCTTGCATTCCACGCTTGGCTTTGTATGTGGAGCTTTGTACATTTTGATTAAAAATTAATGCCTTGGAATGTGGAAAATTTCAGTATTTAAGCAAATTAAGAGCTTCTTTTGTTCTTATGTGTTTAGTGTAATTTTTATGGAATATTATTTAAGTCGAACCCAATTTATTTGCCTGTAGGCTGAATTACATATAATATATTCCTATTAGGCAAGTAGATGTACATAAGCGAAAACAGCAAAAAATGAGTAATACAATTTTTCTCATTTATAACATACTTGAAGTTTCATTTTTTATGATTCTGGAAATATGAGCTTTTCGAATTTTCGAAAATTCGAAATATCTTTCTTCGAATTTTGTAGTATCGAATTCAAACATTTCGTTCAAATATTGTTCAACCAAAACATATGCGATGCTATTTCTTTATTTCCAATTTTAGAAATTCAATCATTTTTTGCATTGTAAGCTCATTTCAAATAAATTAACCAAACGTTGTAACGGTCCCGGCGGAACTTAAATTTTTAAAAATACTTGTTTGAAATTTTTCGATTTTTGTATTTTTCGATATCATTTCCACAACTGCAACTCTTCTTATTTAAAATTATTCAACATACTTTTTAATCGATTCAAATATCTTTTAAACTTTTTACAATCTTCTGCAACACATTTCATGTAATTTTTGAATATTATGTAACAACAAAAATTTTAAAAATTTTTCGAAATTTTTTTAAATTAAAATTTTTTTAAAAAATTTTGTTTTTATCGAACCCTTTTTACACCAAACCTTAAACATTAAATGTTTTCCATACAAAATAGGTCAGTGTCTTTGTTTTCCTTCTTTTTTTGTATAAGTAGGTAATCCGCTGAGGACTAGGTTCAGTAAAAGTGTATTTAAAATTTAATATCCACTTAGTCAACCCCTACTAATAACGATTTTATTTTGCCATTTTGCCGCTGTCTCACAGGCCCTAACTTCACTTCAAACCCAACTCACTCATGCAACGCTCATACTTGAGCTCTTTTAATGCTCCATTTGCTCTTTTTATATCTTATCGATGTTAATAAATTTCCAAAGAGCTATCATATATTTATGCACAGTTTTACATAACCATAATTCTTTTCTAACTATTCGTTTAACCTTAATCACAAAGTGCCTGTGCTGCATATGGGCAACTGGGAAATTTAAGTGGCACTTAAATATAAACGTGACTACATTAGGAAATTACTTGACCAACGGCAATTTCAAATATACATACATATATACTTAATATAAGCACACAAGAAGCTTTTGTATATATATTAATTTCATCTGTGTGATAGGGTTATACTTTATTTTACGTCTTGATAGCGAAAAGTTTGAGTGAGTTTATATATTTGATGTAAATGACAGTATGCATTGAAGAGATTTTTAGAAAAATATAGTTACATGATATTGGTACACATATATGTATGTATCCTGTATCCATTATAAAAACGACTTATTTGAAGAAAATCTTCCAATGTTGGTTAAATGAAGATTAAAAACTCGCCTTTCCACTTTCACTGGAGATTTGCGACTGCAGCATCTATTGACAAAATACGAAAAGACTTTTTCGACTGCCTAATATATGTATAAATAGATTATCAACTTTTACTACTGTTTTAATAAGCAGAAATTTTAAAAGTCACGCGTCAACATTCGCCCATCAAAATTGTCTATAATATGATATAATATAATTTATAAGCATAGAACAAATTTTGATCACCGAATTATAACTTGTTTTGATTTGATTATTTCTACATCATTTCTATTTTATAATACAAAATGGCTGCAAACGTATTCGTGGCAGCAAAAGTTTAAAAAAATACAAACAAACTTATTAAAAAGTCATTAAAAAGTTATGTAATTTGCCACACCACAGAAATCAAAATGAGCAATAATCACACTTACAACGCACATGCATGTGGGAACATACACTGTAACTAATAATTTTGACATTATTAGAAAAACTTAAACACGGATATACAGACATTATCTGTAATATACATTAGAACTGCACAGATATGCCAATATATATACATACATATTAAGGTGGGCCAAAAAAAATTTTTTATTTTTGTTTTCTTAGTTACCATGAAAATCTCATCCGACATGACTAAAAACAAGTTCTGGCAAGACCTGAGCTCTTAATATTAATATTAAGAGGTGCCTCATCGACATTTTCGAATTCCCATATAAATAACACAGGAAATTTTGTTTTTTTGTTTGGAGTTTTAATGTACACAAACAAATAATTGGGAAGTGAGGATCAACACTTATTCTTATAAGAAATTTAAGGATCTACAAAAAAGGTTTAGAACATTTTTTGGCTGAGTCAACTCATTCAAAGTAATTCGTAGTTAAAGTCCAACAAAAAATTATAAAAAAATGATTTCCACAATTTTTCAACTTATATTACAAATTTATGGCTAATAAACATATCAAATCATATTTCTCGTAAAACTTATCGAATGTTTAGCGATGTAACCATAGAATTTTCTCAAAATATCGATAATCGTTTAATAAAATTAATTTTTTAAGTACTTAATTTAAACAAAAATTTTGAACTCTACTCTGTGTGAGTGATGACTTAGAAACCTTAATCGTTGCCTGAAAAAATAATGTGTCCTATTTGCTCCTGACTCTCGGGAAATGTAAATTAATAAGAGCCATTTTTCAGTAATTTTTCGATTGCATTACAACTTTTTATTTCATATCTCTCACATATTGTTTATTTCAAAATTAAACTAAAGTCTTTTTTGTTACAATCGGGAAATTTTTGTCGGTGATTTTTAACAACTTGCAATAAATATTGCAATTGTTCTTCATTTTTAGTAAGACATTTGTTGTACTCCTCTATTAAAGCAACACCTCTTTCTGCTACATCATTGACCACGCTGAGACGCTTAAAAAATTCCTGATTCTCTTGATAGCTTTCATCCTGTGACCAAGATTCCACATTTTTGTCAATGAAGTCAGTAGGTAAATCGAATGTTTGAAATATAGTCATTGACTTTTTCGAAATAAAGTCACTCAGATCTACTGATAAGAATCAGTCTGAATTTCCTGGCTCAATTTAAATTTTTTATTTTTTTTGGATAGTGTTTATTTCTTTTTTATACAAAGCTTGAAGGCAAAGGAAGGAAGGGAGTAGCGTTTTTGGCTCTTCCTGCTATAAACAAAGTTGGAGAGATTGAAGTAACCTTGAATACTATTTACTTATATTGCCATATAGGTGTCGCTAAGATCGATAATTATAATGACTTAAGCGGCATAATACAAAAATAGTAGTGAAAATTAACAATTAAGTTCAGCATGACAAGATTGCATGAATTTCTTTTATGAATTAATTAAATAAAAATGAGATAAGTCGAAAAAATATGATTTGTTATGTTTCTTAGCCATAAATTTGTAATATAAGATGAAAAATTGTGGAAATCATTTTTTATAATTTTTTGTTGGACTTTAACTACGAATAACTTTGAATGAGTTGACTCAGCCAAAAAATGTTCTAAACCTTTTTTGTAGATCGTTAAATTTCCTATAAGAATAAGTGTTGATCCTCACTTACCAATTATTTGTTTGTGTACATTAAAACTCCAAACAAAACAAGCAAGGAAGGGCTAAGTTCGGGTGTCACCGAACATTTTATATTCTCGCATGATAAAGTGATAATCGAGATTTCATTATACGTCATTTACATATTTTTCAAATACCGTATTTTTGTAAAGTTTTATTCCGCTATCATCATTGGTTCCTAATGTATATACTCGTATTATACAGAAAAGGCATCAGATGGAATTCAAAATAGCGTTATATTGGAAGAAGGCGTGGTTGTGAACCGATTTCTCCTATATTTCGTACATGTCATTAGGGTGTTAAGGAAAGATTATATACCGAATTTCATCGAAATCGGGTAAGTAGTTCCTGAGATATGGTTTTTGGTCCATAAATGGGCGAGGCCACGCCCATTTTCAATTTTTAAAAAAAGCCTGGGTGCAGCTTCCTTCTGCAATTTCTTCCGTAAAATTTAGTGTTTCTGACGTTTTTTGTTAGTCCGTTAACGCACTTTTAGTGATTTTCAACATAACCTTTGTATGGGAGGTGGGCGTGGTTATTATCCGATTTCTTCCATTTTTGAACTGTATATGAAAACGACTCTGTAGAGTATGGTTGACATAGCTGTAGTAGTTTCCGAGATACGTACAAAAAACTTAGTAGGGGGCGGGGCCACGCCTCATCCGACATGACTAAAATTTAAGTTTTTAGTTTAGTTTAGTTTTAAAAACAAATAAACAAATAATGGGTTGTCAAAAAAGTCTTGCGGCATTTTTATTGAATTTTTTTTATTGAAATTGAAATGAATGTTTGGTGACTCATGCCCAGCTCTTGACCGATGCTACGACTGCTACTTTCGACGACGCAATTTTCGACGACAGGCCTTCCGGAGCGTGGCGCATCTTCGACCACCTCTACACCAGAACGAAAACGTTGAAACCATCGTTGTGCAGTGGAAATGGAAACTGTTTCGGGTCCATAAACTGCACAAATTTTATTGGCGGCTTGAGATGCATTTTTGCCTCTATCGTAGTAGTACTGTAAAATATGCCGTATTTTCTCTTTATTTTGCTCCATGTTTGCGACGCTATAACTCACGAACGACTTAAAAGAAACGACAATCAATCAAACACGTGTTAGCGCGTGAAATGAGCTTTCCAAAAGGGTATAGCATGACCCGATGCGACGAATAAAACTAAAACTACGCGCTTTCAGCGCCAACTAGCGAAAATACCGCAAGACTTTTTTGATAACCTAATATGTTCATCACAAATTCGAAAAGATTTTTTTACATTTTTTAAATTTCTGTATACTAGTTATATAAATTGTTGAAATGACACATAAGAAAAGTCATGTACGATGGACACGATAAAACAAAAATTCCAAGAAGATTATTAATCTGTACGAAAGTCGCTATCGCGCTATGGAACCTTTTTTTTGAAATTTGACAAAGTGTCGGCAATTTGAGCAAAAACTATGGATTTTAGATTTAGATCTTAAGAAGAAACAGAAGGTGAAAAATTCTATTTTGTAATTTTTTCAATAATTTTTATAAAATTTTAAGAATTTCTGGAAAGAATGAACTTTTATTTTTTTGTTTTTACGAAAAATATTTAAAAATATTACTTTGTCAAATATTATTATTTTAAATTTTGTTTATTCAAAAGATAATGACTTTTGTAGGCATTGTTTCATGCATGATTTACATGACAAAATATGGTAGTAACCAAACTCCTTTTAATAAGCATCGCTTTGTCAGGTGGTCCCTATACGTCATGTCTGCTTTGCTTGATTTGGTATCCTTGAAGAACTCTCGATTATGTAGAACGATTTTGAGCACAACCTCAGCCCAGTCAAAGTCAATAAGGACCGTTTCTAATCATTCATACCAAAAGACGTTTAAAACAGGGTAAGTCTTGTTTAATTTTATGCTAAGAGAAGCGCTTATCTGAACCGCAGTAGTACCATTTAATCTTAAAGGTCAATGCTGCGAGGGTAAACGGATGACAAAGACATCATTGGCTTTAACGAACTTGTCGTCAACGCAGCCTTTTCAAGCCTAGAAAGAGAAGCGAAAGAGATTGGTCTCGTGACGAACGAGGGCAAGAGAAAGTATCTGGAGATCATACACAAAGATTCAAAGATTCACTATTGACGGCTATAAATTTTAAAAATTAAAAGACTTTGACTACCTTAGAACAAGGTGCTTCTTTGGGATCGATTGGAAATTGAAAAAGATTTTTGCCTTCTTTCGACAAAAAAAACATATGTACATATACTCTAT